>NC_083314.1:44200698-44567172 GCF_963455315.2 Globicephala melas | reverse complement strand
AAGCATCCCAGATAATAAAATTTTTTTTATTAAATTATATTAAAGACTTTCTATTTTCTCTACATAAAATATTACATTTTTTTTTGTCATGGGAGCAGACATTCAAAGAGTATGAAGTCATATATGCAAGGGGTAAAATATAATAGCCTCTTGTCAGTTAACAATAGCAACTTTCTTTTAATTATTTCTAGATTTTGTGGGATTTACAGTATTTGTCAGCTTTTAATAATTTGAAATGCATTTGAACTATTTTCTTGTTACAGGTGACTGTTTTTGTACCTACTTTCATAGCTGTGAATTTGTATTTCTCTTAAAGAGGGCCCTCAAATTGTATCAGCTTCAGGCCCACAGAACCTGTGTCTGTCCCTCAATAGAAGGTATTTGGGAAAACATTTATGATGTATTATCTTTTGCTGAGGCATCTCTCACTGCTCTTAGTCAGAGACCCAGAACTGTCCCCCTGCTCAAAAAACATGAATTTACTAGGGGTGAAACAGAGAGGATATGTTATCCTAGTTTATAATAGCAAATGCCAAATGCCTGTACTTTAGTTATTCACATCTGGCTTTGTAAACTATTATAGGCAGGGAACATACCTTTTCCCTTATGGATTTAGTGCAGCACCTAGTATTTGATAAAATGACTGTACTTAAATGTTTATCAACTTACTATAAAATCTATTTTCAGGCCATTAATCACTGTCATTTTTTCTTTGGTTGTTAATAAACTGTGATAATTTGATTTAAAATAAATATTATATAAATAGTATGTACTCTAAAGACCTTAATAGATTATTCATTGGATGCTTTTTCTTTTTTACTTCCTCCTTCACTACCCCCACCGTGTTGAAAATGTCTTCCTGCCTCTGTATCACCTTTACTTTCCAATCTCTTCTTTTTCAGACATCTAGATTACCTTTTGGTATGCTGATTTCTCTTTCTTAATCCATCACTTTCATTTACTTCCCAAATTTAGACTCTTGCTTTACTTTTTCTCTTTCCCCCTTGGGAGCTGCTAAGATTTGTACAGTTGTTTCCAACTACCGTCTCTGGAGTGATGATTTAGTTGTGGGGCTAATAAAGTTTCACTGTAATTTCAAAGGGAGACTGAAGATGCTTGGCAAGTACTGAATATTCACCTATATTATTTCAAGTGTTACCAGTAAAACCCAGGCTGTTATATAAATTTAAGGGTCCTTACTAAAGATTACAGGGAATCTGGAAAGAGTTAGTGTTACTGAGATTTTTGTGCATGGTGCCAGATTTTAAAAAACTGTATAATATTGAAGTTTTACCACTCCTGTAAAGCATTTCCCAATAATTTTAGTCCACACCAATGGCTCTTCTTCTTGACTGTCTTAGGCACACATTGTTACTAGCATTTGTACCTTGTGGAACCTCTGAAATAACTGGATCTTTAAATCTTCCAATTTATCTCCCCACTAAATGCACTTAAAGCTATATTGTATGACATTTGAATATATACTTCCTAAAGCTTCTTGTTTTTGAGTACATTATTAGTTCTTAGGAGGCTATTTGGAAATATGGAAAGTATGATGAGATCTTGAGAACTTCACTTTAAAACCAACACGTAATCAGAGCAGAGATATATAAAAGACTCCTTTTAGTGACTGAACGGTCTGGGGGTCAGTGAAACGTGCTTGTAACTTGACTGAATGTGTTAAAATATCTAAATAATGTGTCAGAATGGGTACAGATGAACACGCTAAGTCATTAAGATAAATGTTTGCAGTGCCCATCCACATTCTGTCTAAAAGTGAGGGAGCCTCCATCAGCTGAGTTAGGGTCTGTTTGGTCTTATATGGTTCCGATTAGTGATGAAAGAGTTGTAGTCTATGGACTGTGAGATTTTCCCATCTCACTGATAAGAGCAGATCTATTGTGAGATTAACTTAATCAACCAAATGCTATTGGTGTTTAATGCATCTGAATCACTTCCTCTGTCTTATTCCCAAACTCAACAAGCACATGACAGTACAGTAGATTTACATATTAAGTGTGTGTAGGGGTGCATCTTAGACCAGGACATAATTTGAACTTTGCATATAATCAAAATTATGCCTGAAATCTTTTTTTTCTTTTTTCTTTTTTTTTTTCGCTACGCGGGCCTTCCACAGCTGTGGCCTCTCCCGTTGCGGAGCACAGGCTCCGGACGCACAGGCTCAGCGGCCATGGCTCACGGGCCCAGCCGCTTCGTGGCATGTGGGATCTTCCCGGACCGGGGCGCGAACCCGTGTCCCCTGCATCGGCAGGCAGACTCTCAACCACTGCGCCACCAGGGAAGGCCCCTGAAATCTTTTGAATCACTTTTAAATTCCTAGGACTTAGGCTGAGAAGCTCAAAATCTAATTTATTTCTTTACCTTCCTCCTGTCCCTCCTTCCCTCCCTTCCTCCCTTTTCTCTCTTTCTCCCCCCCACTCTCTCCCCCTCCCCTTCCTTCCCTTTTTCTCTCCCTTCTCCTCAGCCCCCTCTCTATTTCTCTCTTTTTTTTTTTGTCCTGGTCCAGTTGGAATCTGAGATTTCTTTCAAAGGTAGGAATGTGGGGCAATGGGCACCCAAACAACTTTATCCTATATTACATTACAGTGGTTGAGAGCATGTGATTTGGAGTCCTATGCTTTTTTTGGAATCTTATATCTTATACTTACTAGCAGTGTGTTACTATAAAATTTAAATACTTTCAGGATATAGGAAAAATTAAATGAGGTAAAATTTGTAAAGTTCTTAGCATGGGGCTTAGCATGTAAGTGCTATTTACATGGCAGCCATCAAAATAACCATTCAGTTATGATTTGGAATCCGGAATAAGTCAGTCTGCATCTTGAAGCCAGTGGAGCAGTCTTGTGGCCATAATTGTTCTGATTCCTCCTCCTTGTAAATGTATGACTTGACATTATCAATTCTGGAGATTCAGTGTATATGCGTCTGCCCCAGAGGAATAAATTCTCCACCTCAAATTATTCTATGTTTAAGAGCCAGATCTTGCCCCTTAGTAAATTCTTCTTGGGAACAAAGTCTGTTTTGAGGTTTCTGGGGAAAGATCTTGCTAATTTTCATTACACGTATGCTGTAAGGGACTGATAGGATTTTTACATGTCAAGTATAAACCAGACAATCTTGTATTTTAGCTTTGTTCTGGTAGAAAAGGGGTGGAGGGCAGATCAGGACACATAAATAAATACCTACTTTTCTTAGTCACTGTAAATTAAAATTTGTTTTCATACTCTGGAATACTTTAGCTCATAGATACTTCTTTTAATTATTTAAAGACTATATATAAACACTTGAAAAGAGCCTGTAGTTCAGTTATGAAGTGAGGAATTCCTTCACAGTATGAATTATTTCATGCTCTAATTTATCTGTTTTAAGTGAGATGTTCAGATACTTTAAAAGAAACATTTTGTTTAGTAATATAAATGATTGTTCTAAAGAAGAGATGGTACCTCTGCAAAGTTGTTTTTCAAAACCCCCCTCCTATGTACTTTTGAGAATCTGGCCGACTATGAATCTGCCTCCCATGTACTATGCCCACATAATTATATAATTTTGGAAATAAATTTTGCTAAGAAAGCTTATTTTAAGAGTACTCAAGTAACTTCTTAACTATGGGTTATTTTGTTACTCAGAAAGAGCCTGAGTAAATTTTGGACTTTTACCTGCTTTTACTGTAGCCAGGAGTAAGACCTGAATGAGTCTACGTATGTTTGCATGTATGTGTATATGTATGTAGGTATATGAATGTATGTATTTATATACTCAGGTGTTTTTATAATTTCTTTTCCTTTCATAACTAGGAAGAATTTTAATGGAACAATTGAATTCACTGAGATTTTTCTATTCTAAAATAGAAAGGTAGTTAGTAGAGGGGAAAAAAATGAAAAAAAAAAAAACAAACGAAAAAACCCAAGCAAACAGTAAAGGATTCAATGGGAGATATGAATGAAAAAGTCAATAGTTTGCACCGCAGGCTCACCCTGCATCTGTACCCCTCCCTCCCCACGGCCTGAGTGAGCCAGAGCTCCTGAATCAGCTGCTCCCTTAACCCTATCCTGTCTGAGAGAAGAACAGACGCCCTCAGGCGACCTACAGGCAGAGGCGGGTCCAGATCCCAAGCTGACCCCGGGAGCTGTGTGAACAAAGAAGAGAAAGGGAAATCTCTCCCAGCAGCCTCAGAAGCAGCAGATTAAAGCTCCACAATCAACTTGATGTACCTTGCATCTGTGGAATACATGAATAGACAATGAATCATCCCAAATTGAGGAGGTGGACTTTGGGAGCAAAGATATATATATATATTTTTTCCCTTTTTCTCTTTTTGTGAGTGCGTATGTGTGTGCTTCTGTGTGTGATTTTGTCTTTATAGCTTTACTTTTACCATTTGTCCTAGGGTTCTGTCAGTCTGGTTTTTTTTCTATTACTTGAAAAAATTTTTTTCTTAATAATTATTTTTTATTTTAATAACTTTATTTTATTCTACTTTATTTTATTTTATTTCTTTCTCTCTTTCTTTCTCTCTCTCTTTCTTTCTTTCTTATCTCTCTCTCTCTCTCCCTCTCTCCCCCTCCCTCCCTCCCTCCCTTCCTTCCTTCCTTTCTTGTTTTTTCTCCCTTTTATTCTGAGCCGTGTGGATGAAAGGCTCTTGGTGCTCTAGCCAGGTGTCAGGGAGATGCCTCTGAGGTGGGAGAGACAAGTTCAGGACACTGGTCCACAAGAGACCTCCCAGCTCCATGTAATATCAAATGGCGAAAATCTCCCAGAGATCTCCATCTCAACGCCAAGACCCAGCTTCATTAAACAACCAGCAAGCTACAGTGCTGGACACCCTGTGCCAAACAACTAGCAAGACAGGAAAAACCCCATCCATTAGCAGAGAGGCTGCCTAAAATCATAATAAGGCCACAGACACCCCAAAGCACACCACCAGACGTGGACCTGCCCACTGAAAAGAAAACATCCAGCCTCATCCACCAGAACACAGGCACTAGTCCCCTCCACCAGGAAGCCTACACAACCCACTGAACCAACTTTAGCCACTGGGGACAGACAACAAAAACAACAGGAAATACGAACCTGCAGCCTGCAAAAGGGGGACCCCAAACACAGTAAGATAAGCAAAATGGGAAGACAGAAGAACACACAGCAGATGAAGAAGCAAAGCAAAAACCCACCAGACCTAACAAATGAAGAGGAAATAGGCAGTCTACCTGAGAAAGAATTCAGAGTAATGATAGTAAAGGTGATCCAAAATCTTGGAAATAGAATAGAGAAAATACAAGAAACATTTAACAAGGACCTAGAAGAACTAAAGAGCAAACAAACAGTGATGAACAACACAATAAATGAAATTAAAGATTCTTTGGAAGGGATCAATAGCAGAATAACTGAGGCAGAAGAACGGATAAGTGACCTGGAAGATAAAATAGTGGAAATAACCACTGCAGAGCAGAATAAAGAAAAAAGAATGAAAGGAATTGACGACAGTCTCAGAGACCTCTGGGACAACATTAAATGCACCAACATTCGAATTATACGGGTCCCAGAAGAAGAAGAGAAAAAGAAAGGCACTGAGAAAATATTTGAAGAGATTATAGTTGAAAACTTCCCTAATATGTGAAAAGAAACAGTTCATCAAGTTCAGGAAGCACAGAGAGTCCCATACAGGAAAAATCCAAGGAGAAACACACCAAGACACATATTAATCAAACTATCAAAAACTAAATACGAAGAAAAAAAATTAAAAGCAGCAAGGAAAAAACAATAAAAAACACACAAGGGAATCCCCATAAGGTTAACAGCTGATCCTTCAGCAGAAACCCTGCAAGCCAGAAGGGAGTGGCAGGACATATTTAAAGTGATGAAGGGGAAATACCTACAACCAAGATTACTCTACCCAGCAAGGATCTCATTCAGATTTGATGGAGAAGTTAAAACCTTTACAGAGAAGCAAAAGCTAAGAGAATTCAGCACCACCAAACCAGCTTTACAACAAATGCTAAACGAACTTCTCTAGGCAGGAAACACAAGAGAAGGAAAAGGCCTACAATAACAAACCCAAAACAATTAAGAAAATGGTAATAGGAACATACATATCGATAATAACATTAAATGTAAAAAGATTAAATGCTCCAACCAAAAGACCCAAACAGGCTGAATGGATACAAAAACAAGACCCATATATATGCTGTCTACAAGAGACCCATTTCAGACCTAGGGACACATACAGACTGAAAGTGAGGGGATGGAAAAAGACATTCCATGCAAATGGAGATCACAGGAAAGCTGGAATAGCAATTCTCATATCAGACAAAATAGACTTTAAAATAAAGACTGTTAAAAGAGGCAAGGACACTGCATAATGATCAAGGGATTGATCCAAAAAGAAGACAAAACAATTGTAAATATTTATGCACCCAACACAGGAGCACCTCAATACATAAGGCAAATACTAACAGCCATAAAAGGGGAAATCAACAGTAACACAATCATAGTACGTGACTTTAACACCCCACTTTCACCAGTGGTGCTGGGTGGTTAGGAAAACAGGGACAGATTGGTAAAAGGATACCAGCTTTTAGCTATATGATGAATAAGGTCTG
Source organism: Globicephala melas (assembly GCF_963455315.2). Classification (NCBI taxonomy): domain Eukaryota; kingdom Metazoa; phylum Chordata; class Mammalia; order Artiodactyla; family Delphinidae; genus Globicephala; species Globicephala melas. Next base: position 44,560,555 of record NC_083314.1, on the reverse strand, counting down.
AGGATCTAATGTATAAAAGTCAATCCTTTATATTTTTATTATTTTAAATAATCTGGCAAGATAAATTTCCTCAGTCCTTTGTAGCGCATTGAGCTTTGACACGTAAGAATTTTATGAAGATAAATTAGTGAAATATACTTTGACACTTTATAACAGCAGGAATGATTTCACCGTTCAGAAATGTCTGAAGTGTGCTTTTATTTTTTCAGCTGCTTTGCATTAGAGAACTTTCATCATGTTGAAGGTGTGGTAGCTTTACACAAGTTTTAGGTGTTCATAGAGTTGAAGTTGATTGTCACTTTTGTCATCAGTCCTCTGTAGTGTCCCTGTTGAACCCAAATTTTCTAATGCTCTTCCAATTTCTAAGCCCTCCCCCAACCCATATTCTCTATATTGAACTCAGTAAAATTTTGTTCCACCAGAAAGCCTTTTCTTGACAAAAACCTTATAACACATAAATTATTTCTTATTTTGCCTACCTTCAAGCATGAGCATTTATGGTCTGTTCCATGAATTACCAGCCTCACTTGTTTTGGGGCACTTACTGCTGGAAAAGCTCACTCTGGAATTTTCCAAATTAAATAGGTATAAGGTACACAGAGGGTAATAAAAATGGATATTATCAGCAAAAGACCTTCTTTTTTTTTTTTTTTTTTCGGTACGTGGGCCTCTCACTGTTGTGGCTTCTCCCGTTGCGGAGCACAGGCTCCGACATGCAGGCTCAGCAGCCATGGCTCATGGCCCAGCCGCTCCGCGGCATGTGGGATCTTCACAGACCGGGGTACGAACCCACCTCCCCTGCATCTGCAGGCGGACCCTCAACCACTGCGTCACCAGGGAAGCCCAAAAGACCTTCTTAAGAGACCTCAAAATGTGACATTTCTGTGGTGGATTTGCTAAGATTTGCAAACTAATGGAACTGGGTTTGTCAGCACTCCAAAAGTGGACCCGTCCTCCTCAGGAATAGACACTCATTAGACAGACTCACAACAGTGTTGTATAAGATTAGAATGCTACTCATTAATCTATGGTGAGAAATCTCATTGCCATAAGTCTACAACACTTGTATTGGCATGACTAGTGCATTCACTCCCTACAGACTCATATACAATGTGGGGGGTACCTTGTCATCTGAAGGTTGCCTAGAGTCAGAACAAGGGGAGACTTATTCCAAGGCTTTCTTCTGGGCCATTGTGTATTAACTTCTAAGTTTATTTTCACAGGATGGTGTACTTCCCCCTTCGTATAAGTTGTTGGTGGGGAGGGGCTGCGAGGAGAGCTTCATGATTTTAAATTCCATTATATCTCCAATCTGGACCTCCTAACTGAACTTCTGATCCGTATATCTGACTGCCTGCTTCTTTCTTCCACCTGGTGTCTAATAGACGTCTCAATTGGGCATGCCCAAGCTGAGAGCCTACATTCTTCTCCTCAGTCCATCACCCCTTTAAATCAACTTCCTGTGGTCTTCACTGTCTCAGTTAATGGCAACTGAGGTATCATCCTCAGGCTCCACTTCTGGTGTTCAGTAAACCCTGCCAACCCTGGCTTCAGTAAACATCCAAAACTGGCCACTTCTTTCTGCCCCACTATTACAACCCAGGTCTGGATCACTATCATCTTCCACCTGGATTAATGCAGTGGCTTTATATCTGATCTCCTTGTTTCTGACCTTTCATCCCCTACAGTCTAATTTCAACACAGAGCCTAGAGTGATCCTTTTAACACATGTCATATCATGTAACTCCTGACCTATGAAGGTATAGCTTGGATCTACTGTCTAAATACAGGAAAATGTAGGATCACAGTACTACATATACTCTTGAAATGAAAGTGAGTAACAGAGTTAGCATGACCATGTATGTGATATATAACTGGGAGTTCTCTGAATTAATGTCTGTGCAGAATATGATGTTTCTTAAAGGGAAAGTAATAAAAATGTGCTAATTTGAAGCTTACATGTATTATTAAAACCCAGAGGTAATAACAGCAGTTGCTTAGACTTTAGACAATTTTTTTTAAGGGGGAATTGGTTAGGATTACTAGGACATGATATTAGAAAGTAGAGCAACTTTTAGTCCGTTTTTTTTTTTTATCGTTTTTAAGTTTTCCACAGCCAGTGCACCCCTTTATTATCTGCATCCAGGGTAGACTACTCCCATTGCCAGCCCTCAGTATACTCCTGGCTTGGGCTTCATTCTGAATGTAACAGGGAATCATTAAAATTTTTGAGTAGAAAAGTGCATCACAGTTTAGGACTCTAAATTGATCATTTATAATATAAAATTGAGACTATAAATCTGATCTTTTTAATTTATTACTGGAAGGTAAGAGCTAGTTAATTTGTTTTCATTGTCTTTGTCTCATTTCTCCAACTAGATTGTCATGTCTTATAAGGCAGGGAGTGTGTTTCTATTTCTTTGGTATTCTCTATAATATCACGTACTATCCTTTATATTCAATAGATGCTCAATAAATGCTTAGTGACTTCTATGCAGATTCTGAATTATGGGTTCTATGCTATACTGCAGGGTAAAAATGAACTTGAACCTAGGGGGAAAGGCTCTCCTGGTTACCCAGAGGAGTGTCTCTCTCACTTAGCCAGATCAGAGTGGAGTGAAGCCTGCCTCTGCTATCATGTAGGGTTTATCACAGAATGGTTGTCTTGGAAATGTAGTAAGTCATTCTCACATCAAATTCAATATAGATTTAAAGGCTTTAATATTTTTATGTAAGTTAATTCTAGACAATTTACTGTTCAAGTAGTGATAATAATATACAGATAATCAAATCACTGTTTTGCAAGCCACTTCTCATTTAAAACACCTGCATTGATTTTTTTTCCACTAGCTATTATTTCTTATTCACTCTTGAAAACTGTGATTTTTCCTTATGATAAATTTAGAAAATAGACAAGATTATTGAAATCAAAAGCCAGCCCTACCTTCTTACTAGTTGTGTGACTTATGAACTTTGAGAATGTGCCTTAGGTTTTCTGTATGTAAGATGGAGATAACCATTCCTGTGTCGAAGAGCTATTGTGAAGTTCACTGTAAAGCTCTTAAAAGTATCTGGCATGTAATAAACACTATAAAAGTGCTTTCTATTATTAATAGTAATATTACATGGATGGTTTTCTGGGTAGGCTCTGATTATTAGGTGGGTGCACTTATGCCTAACCCAGCCTTTTAAACTACTTTTGCTTTGTTGCATTCATTTACTGAACAACTTTCTACCACTACTGAGATTGAAAAATCTTCATCCAGTGCTACTGAAAAGCATACACTGGCATTTTTTTAAAAATGGACTTAATTCTAGAGATATCTCCACTGCATTTTTAAATCCCGAGTTAGCTAACCAAATAAATCAAAACTAATTAGAGCCTGATGCTCACATTTAAGACCACACCTGCAAGTTTGTGCCCTATTCAGCTGTGTTGAAAATTTAGTGCTGAGAGAGGGCTTGTCACAAATGAACACAGGGCCGAAATGTTACCTTTTCACATACTCTTAACTCTGAGGGTAAAGATCTGATATACAATTTCTCTCTCTTTCCTCCCTCTTTCCTCTTTTCCCTCCTCATATATATTTATTAGGAATTTACTATATCTGTATCTCATGCATTGTGTTAGGTTGAGGGGATATAGTAGTGAACATGTCATCCATAGCTTCTGTTCTGTCTCATGGGACAGTTTAGTAGAGATGACAGATGATAAACAGCAACAACAAAGATACAGATATATGCATAATTACAAGTTGTATCTAACACTTTACCATATTTCCGTTTTCCCACCAAAAGGACAAAAGATGTTCTGGAGAAATTCATTTGGATATAATTTTTTACATTAAAAACATCCTTCCACATGGTATCAAAACAAATAAAATACTTAATACCTAAAATACTTCAGAAAAATATTTAACCAAGGAGGTTAAAGCTGTATACTAAAGACTATAAGACATTGATGAAATAAATTACAAATAAATGGAAAGATATTCCTTACTCATGGATTGGAAGAATTAATATTGTTAAAATGTCCATACTACCCAAAGCAATCCATAGATTCAATACAATCCCTGTCAAAATTCCAATGGCATTTTCCACAGAACTAGAACAAACAATCATAAAGTCTGTATGGAACCACAAAAGACATCAAATAGCCAAAGCAGTCTTGAGAAAGAACAAAGCTGGAGGCATCATGCTGCCTGATTTAAAACTATATTACAAAGCTATAGCAATCAAAACAGTTATGGTATGGCTGTGAAAATAGACACATAGATCAATGGAACAAAATGGAGCCCAGAAATAAACCCACACATATATGGTCAGTTAATTTATGACAAAGGAGCCAAGAATATACAATGGGGAAAGGGAAGTCTATTCAATAAATACTGTTGAGAGAACTGGAGAGCTTCATGCAAAACAGTGAAACTGGACCACTATATTATGCCATTCAGAAAAACTAACTCAAAATGGATTAAGAACTAGAATGTGAGATCTGAAACTATAAAACTCCTAGAAGAAAACGTGAGTGATAAACTTCTTGACATAGGTCTTGGTGATGATTTTTTGGATTTGACACTAAAAGCAAAGGCAACAAAAGCGAAAATAAGTGGGACTACAACAAACTAAAAGGCTTCTGCATGGTAAAGGGAACCATCAACAAAATGAAAAGGCAGCCTATTGAATGGCAGAAAGTAGTTTCAAATCATATATTTGATAAGGGGTTAATATTGAAAACATAAAGAACTCATACAACTCAATAGCAAAAAAACCCAAACAATCAATTAAAAAGTGGGCAAAAGATCTGAAAAAACATTTTTCCAAAGAAGACATACAGGGCTTCCCTGGTGGCGCAGTGGTTGAGAGTCCGCCTGCCGACGCAGGGGACGCGGGTTCGTGCCCGGGTCCGGGAGGATCCCATATGCCACGGAGCGGCTGGGCCCGTGAGCCATAGCCGCTGAGCCTGCGCGTCCGGAGCCTGTGCTCCGCAACAGGAGAGGCCACAACAGTGAGAGGCCCGCGTACCGCAAAAAAAAAAAAAAAAAAAAAGAAGACATACAAATGGCCAACAAGTACATGAAAAGGTGTTCAACATCACTAATCATCAGGGAATTGCAAATCAAAACCATGATGAAATATCACCTCACACTGGTTAGAATGGCTATTACCAAAAAGACAAGAAATGACAAGTGTTGGTAAGGATGTGGAGCAAAGGGAACCCTTGTGCACTGTTGGTGGGAATGTAAATTGGTACAGCCACTATGAAAAACAGTATGGAGGTTATCCCCCAAATTAAAAATGATCTTATAATCAAGAAATTCCACTTCTGGTATTTATCTGAATAAAATGAAAACATTAACTCGAAAATATATTCATTCTGTGTTCATTGCAGCACTGTTTACAGTAGCCAAGACATAGATGCAACCTAAGTGCCCACCTACAGATGAATGGATGAAGAAAATGTGGCATATATACATACACATACTGGGATATTATTCAGCCATAAAAAGAAGGAAGTCTTGTCATTTTTGACAGCAGGGATGGACCTTGAGGGCATTATGCTAAGTGAAATGTCAGACTAAAGAAGACAAATAACATATGATTTCACTTATATGTGGAATCTAAAACAAAAACAAAACTGAACTCATAAGATACAGAGAACAGATTGGTGGTTGCCAGAAGCGGGGGTTTGGTGGGATAGGCGAAATGGGTAAAGGGATCAAAAGGTACAGACGTATAGTTATTAAATAAGTAAGTCTTGGGGATGTAATGTACAGCCTGGTAGCTATAGTTAATAATATTGTGTTGTATATTTGAAGGATGCTTAGTAAATCTTAAAAGTTCTCATCACAAGAGAAAGAAAATTGTAACTATGTGTGGTGATGGGTGTTATTTAGATTTATCGTGGTGATCATTTTGCAATATGTACAGATACCGAGTCATTATATTGTATACCTGAAATGAATGTAATGTTACATATCAACCATATATTGATTAAAAAAAGAAAAAAGAAAAAAATCCTTCCAAACAAAGTTTTCTTCAAATTCTATTCTTGAAGATGTATGCAAAATTTATTTTACTTCCATTTCTACTTAATACTGTGCATTGTATTTCGTAATACATAATAATGTAGGCTAGTTTTGTGTTTTGCAGTAATATTTGCATTTCCTTCCTGAGTTGAATAGAAATACGAACTTATTTTTAAATATTGATTATTACATAGGATGCAAAATGTTTAAACTAAGAGAGTGTATTCAGGAACAAAGGGGCTTATGTAAAAAATAACTACTGAGCCAGAATCAGTCTGGTTAGGTGTTTAAAAGGTACAAGAACTCTTTCAAATATCAGTTTCCCTCATTTATAAAATAAAAGAGCTGGGTTAGATGTTCTCAAAGGCCCTTTGAGGTTTAAGCTGCTACAAATCATGAGAGACTATTTTTACATTAAAACTTAATGTACAATTAATGGTTCCCTAGTGAGTTGAAACAGTTTTTATGTTAGTGAAAAGGTACTGATTCAAAGGATCTCACATTATTCTAGTTCACTTCTTTTTGTCATTATAATATCAGTATAAGATCATTTCCAATCTCATGAGAACATTTCTCATGGTTAGACAAAGTTGTTGTTTTTTTTTTCTTGTATGTGGCAACATGAGAGGCCGGAAGCCTCACTTATGGTGATCTGTGGCTTGCAGGGATCTACTTTTACTCACATGTAGGTAATATCTGTATTTTCTAACAAAGTGAGTTGCATCTGTTTTCAATTTGATTTTTTTCTGTAAGTGGATAAAAAAAGTATCATGAGTATCTTTCCCAACAAGTAGTATCATGATACATGGTAATCCCTTTGTGAAAGCCTTATAAATGTTGATGAATTGGAAACAGTATTAAGAATAAACCAAAAGCCTGCTTACATTTCCTACCATTTAAACACAATTGTCTTATGAAAATGCAACTAAATAGTTTTCCATTTTCATAAGAATGCCTAGAACTTAATGCTTTCCATCCATAACTAACAGACAACAGGATAGATTTCCAGTGATATATCATAACCTTTCTACATTGGGTTTGAAGGAGAGGTATGTTTGAGGAGTCACCCAGAATACACTATACATTTAAGTAAAGGTGTATGAAAAATTGATTTCACTTTTTTTTCTACTTAACACTACTGCATTTCATTGTTGAACTTGAGATTCTATACTATCCTTGTTTTCTAATTCGTTTCTTCCCTTACATTGAGAATTATTTATGGCCACATTTTGTGTCTTGTCCTTAAAACAAATGTTCTATTTATCTGATTTCTCTTGTCCTTTGCCTTCTTTAGTCTCTAAATCAGACATTATCCTCAAAGTTATTTATCCACAGTCAAATTTATCAAGTGCTTTCTCAGACAATAAGTCAGTTCTTTGCATTTCCTTGAGTTACGCAGTCATATTCTATGTTTAAGACATAAGAATGTCAACACTCTGATTATTAAAACATGTGTTCTATTTAAGATCAAATATTAGTGATAATCAGTCTGGTTTCTGCAGCCGTATGGATAGATTTGATGAGCAGAATGATTCATACCTTTCTGTTCCAGCATGATAGGTCACTCAGAACCCATTTTTCAAAATATGGCATCTGCTTCTTTAGACAATTATCTTGATACGTGCTTTATTTCATACATAAAATTCCAGGTGCTTTATAAGGTTAAAGTTTGAGGAAATATATCATTTGATTTATGGAGTAATTAACTGTAATAGATTTGTTTTTTGTGCTCAGTTAGTTGATGATACCACTACAGGTGTTTCTTTGTAAAATACCACATTCAGTGTATTACTCCTCTGCATAAAGTCCTTCAGGAATTTTTCATTTGGGTCTTTAGGATAAAATCCGATTGTCATAGCTTTACTTTGTGACCATACGTAGTCTGCCCCTGACACGAGCTTCCAACCTCATCTTCCGCTTCTCCCTTTTCTGAGCACTTAACTGTAGGCAGTTGGATGCACTCACGTTCCTAACATATATGAGTACTTCTGTCTCTCTGTGTTTCTTCAGAACTTCTCTTCTACCTGGAATGACTTTGTGTCTCTTTTTCATTTACAGAAATCTTATCTGACTTTCGTGGATAAGTGTTTTCACTTTGGCCATGAAGTCATTATTGAAATATTCAATTAGGGGAAGAGAAGGGAATTTAGTCGGAGATGGAGGAAAACATCTGAATATCCACTATGGGGCAAGTACTGTGATGGGCACCTTACATACATTATTTCAACAAGGGCTCCCTGTTTCATGAATTCCCATAACAGTCTTTTATTTAAGAAGACATCGTTATTATCATCATTATGACCAACTTCATGGACATTAGTACATATCCCACCTTTATTATGTGTAGAGCAGGTCGCTTGGTTCAGGGTATACAATGATAAAGGAACTGGGGTTCTTGACCTTGGAGGAAAGGTAAGAAGATTTATTAAAAACGAATAATGCAGACTACAAAATAATGCAAAAAGATACTAGTTCAGAGAAGAAGTGTGATTACTAAATATTGACTAAAAATATGTTCATCAACACTCAGTACCTGGAAGAGTACTTTGAATGATAAACCTTTATTTAATGAATGAACATAATTGCCTCACACTGTTAATTTTATGATAATATGTCTTAGCTACTTTCCTCATCCTTGAGGACAAAAAAAAAAAAAAAAATGGGAGGATCCTTTTTACAGAGAATTAAGTTATTGCACAATACTTGTTTGATTCATTGATTTGTGGCTACTACTATTGAAATTTCAAATATGTTTTTGTTTATTTTGAGTAGCTTGGCTGTAGCTTAATATCCAGCACTGTTCAGTGTTTTATGCATAATTATAAGGGATATAGTCTTAAAGGATATATGAGCCAGAGAAAGATCTGAGATGGATTAAAACTTAGTATGATTTAGAAGTAATTGGGTAAGTTTAAGCAGTACCTGTCCAGTCATGACCTCTTTGTTTAATGAGGAATTGTGTTTGCTGTTGCAGAACATTTCTGTGGACTGGAAGGTTTCCTTGTTCACAGTGAGTTATTAATACCCTATTATAACCCAGTTTCTTAATATTTTCCCAAAGCCTAGTTTTCAAGGACACACCACTTAAATTGGTGGTGAAATATTTTTCCATTTTAAAAAAATACAGTGGTTACTTTTCCCATTATTTTCTACTTATTTATTTTATCATAAAAATGAATATTTTGCTGGCATGGCAATTATTTTTCAATAATTAATATACTACAATATATATTATAATATACAATATATAATTATAGTATACTCTATTACAATAATTCAATACCCAATATATTGAAATTGGATTGATAATATGCGAATTATCTTTTATAAATTGGACCTTAAAAGAAATCCAGAAAGAAAGAATGGAGGGAAAAAGAATCTCAGTATCGCCATTACCATGTTTTTTATAGGTTCTTTTCATTTCTCTTGAGAAATAGAACTGTCTGTAATACCTCTGCATGTAATATCTCTGCACAACTGGTTTTTGGACACTGTAGTCTCATTTTGAATATATTATTCCAAGATATAAAAATTGAAATTTGTGCATGAGTTAAACTAGCATTTTATTCTGAACCTACTATAATAAGTGGATGTAGGGAAAGTTTGTCTTTTTTTTCTTTTTTTTTATACAGTAGTGTGTACATGTCAGTCCCAAACTCCCAATCTATCCCTCCCTCACTCCCTTCCCCCCAGTAACCACAAGTTCATTCTCTAAGTCTGTGAGTCTGTTTCTGTTTTGTAAATAAGTTAATTTGTATCATATTTAAAAAAAATTTTAAACAAAATTCACATTTTATTTAGGTTGAAATAAACTCTACAAAATTGATATTCTTCACCAAAAATAACAGCAATATTTTCTGTATTATTCCTAGATAAACCACAAAACACTTATTTTTGTAGGTTTTCTAGGTTTTGCTTGTAAATCAAGATGAGGCAATAGATACAGTCATGGAAAAAGAAGAAAACAGACAAATCAGTTGTCAGTATCCATGCTCTCTGATCCTGTCTTGAACATGAAACAAGTGTTCAACATATACCTGCCAAAAAGCTTATGAAGATGTAGGCTCAATAAAGGAATGCACACAGCAACAACCAGTTATGGAGCAACAATGGCAGGCTCTTCCATTCAAACTTTAACTATAACTTGTTCCTTTAACTTCATTTGATAAAGACAAAATCTACGCTGAAACCCTTTTTTGGCAAGCTCACACATTTCTCTTACAGTCTGATAATTTTCTTAACTGTCCCTTACAGATTTTTAACAGCATACTTACAACTCCTACTATTCAAAGGTCATTCATGAGCTTCCTTGTAACATTTTATAAAATGTATTCCTTCCTCCCATACCTCCTTAAAATTTATTTCTTCAAAGTTGATAATCTGCCTGTATCATTTTTTAGATTCCACATACAAGTGATATCATATGATATTTGTCTTTCTCTGACTTCCTTCACTTAGTATGATAATCTCTGTGTCCATCCATGTTGCTGCAAATGGCATTATTTCATTCTTTTTTATGGCCGAGTAGTATTCCATTGTATATATACCACATCTGAGTAGTATTCCATTGTATATATATCTCCATACAGTTCTCCATAGTGGCTCTACCAATTTACATTCCCACCAACAGTGTAGGAGGGTTCCCTTGCTCCACACCCTCTGCAGCATTAATTGTAGATTTTTTGATGATGGCCATTCTGGCTGGTGTGAGGTGATATCTTATTGTAGTTTTGATTTGCATTTCATTAATAATTAGCAAAGTTGAGCATGTTTTCATGTGCCTCTTGGCCATCTGTATGTCTTCTTTGGAGAAATGTCTATTTAGATCTTCTGCCTGTTTTTCCATTGGGTTGTTTGTTTTTTTGATATTGAGCTGCATGAGCTGTTTGTAAATTTTGGAGAATAAACCCTTGTTGGTCTTATCGTTTGCGAATATTTCCTCCCATTCTGAGGGTTGGGAAAGTTTGTCTTAACTGTGATGGAAATAAACCTCACACCAGTACAGAAAGTGACGGAGTCGTGTAATTAAGCACAGTCAACTACTGCACCAGGAATTCGAGGTAGTATAAAGCTGTAAATGTTTTGATATTACTCATGCTTCTTTTTTTCTCTTATAGGTGTTAAAATGGGTAGAGGAAGCGGTTCAGGCTTCCAAAGTTCACCTCTTGTCAACAGATCATTTGGAACAGGCTGTAAACACTTGGAAAATTCCTTTTGATCCCAGTCTAAAAGAGGTTACTGTGTCTCTGAGTGGCCCTTCTCCAATGATTGAAATTCGCAATCCTTTAGGTGAGATATATGGGACATTCATATAATAAAATAGAAAAACCATGAAAGGTAAAAGATTTTTTTGTACACTTACTTGTTCAAATTAATGCTAACTTTATGAATAAATTCAATAAATCCAAAAGTGACTAGGGAAGATGTTTAAAAATTAAAACTGAATGTTTTTAGTGATAAGTATTATTGACTTAACATGAGATTCAAAAAGCTAAAACTCCTAATAATTTAAACAGATCACATGTACTAACTTAATTGTAGGTAAAGTATCCAAAATAAAAAATATTTTAATTGAACCTGAAATCATATTTTCCTCATCTTTATGTGGGGAAATACTTCACAATAACTTATTCTGTAAAATTCAGTATTTTATGTTATTTTTAAGTGAATCACATGAAAAAACTCCTCTTAAAACCACTGATTAATTTTTTTACTGTATCATTTTCTTGATACATTTTAATTTTATAGGAGACAATCATTAAAAAACAAATTCATGTTCTCATTAGAATGATGTTTTAATTTACTTTGCTTCCTCAGTAATTGTATAGTATAACCCTAAGTTTTGGCTTGATTCCATTGTCAGTTGACTATTACAATAAGACTTAATGTTGAATAGTAATCTAATAAAAACAGAAACCTCATTTTTCTTAATATTTGCATTTAGAAAAATTTTTTAAACCTATTGATGTTTGCAAAATATTTTTATTCCCATTGTAGCTTTAGTATGTGCTACATTTTTTTACCTATTTGTGAATATTTATAAATGGGGAGGGAGTAACTATCTTTCTTACTTATTTGAGTCTTAGAAAATAACTAATACCTTAAAGAAAATAGCGTATGAAATTGTCCTCAAAGGCTTCATCCACGCTAACGATCAAATTGAAATTTACAAGCAAGCTAAATCTGTTTTTCAAGACTTCTACAGGTTTGGTCTTAAAAATGGATTTGTCTTTAGAAATGGATTTGTCTTTTTAGGTAGCATTCTTCTAATACCATCCATGCTACCTATCCAGGAAAGATTTGTGTTTTTCATTATCTGGATACTTAAAAGTACCTGTAACCATTGCCTTACGTTTCTGCTACTTTAAAAAGTCATTGATATTGATATTTTAAAAGTCATTTACAGTGATTGTAAAGCTTTTGATGCAAACATAGAATTCTTATAATTAATTTGTTTATATAACTGCAGAAGTAGTCCATAGGCGAGCCAAGAGTGAAGTGAATAAGTAAACTATGGCTTAATTCCAAATTGGCTTTTCTTCCTAAGTTCCACCTATCATGCTACTTCATTACACTGCCTCCTTTAACTATTCCTATGACAAGTAAAAGCCTTCAAGCTGTGCTTCGTGGAAAACTGAAGTTGTACACTTTATGCAAAGATATGCCCAGGGCTCTTATGTTAGTAATACCCTGAGTGATCTTCCAAAAGACATTTATTCTGTTTTACTGTTTTTGCCATCTATCAAGTGTAAATGTCTCTGGGGACTCCACATAACTGCTTGGTAGCCATAATAGTTACCTAGGCTGGCTTTGGAAATATGATTACAGCCTGTCATTTGTTACTCTCTTTATAAGATCAAATCAGCATAGCAAATAGGAATGTTACTTCAATTCCAATATCCAGAAATGCTAAAGTTGAGTATATTTTAGATATAAATAAAATAATGTTTTGAGCTAGAGGTGCAAATGTCCATCAGGTAATTTGTACTGGAAATGTATACAGCTAATATACATAGCTGAAAGAAAGATTATGCTTGTTACCATTATGTCTGTCTTGCAGGGAAGCTGATAAAAAAGGGATTTGGCCTGAATGAACTATTAAATATTCATAACTCTGCCAAGGTGGTGAATGTTAAAGAGCCAGAGGCTGGAATATGGACAGTGAAGGTATTTTATAGTCTATTTGTTATTTTATTTTGGTGTTGGCATGTTTTATAGAGTGTATACAATATTTATATCTTCTCTAGCAATCATAGAGAACGCTTTTACTAAAAAGCAATATACATGGTGTGTTTGTAGGAGGTGTCTTGATCACATGAATGGATAGTGTTAAGTTTTGATGACCACTAAAAGCATCAATACCACTATAAATAGACTTAAAATTCTTGGATAGTTTTCCTATCATCAAATCTGCAGATTCATCGTGTTAGCCACTGTCTGCTTCCAAAACAATCAGAGATGGAGCCAGTAGAGAATGATGGTTGGGGTATAGGCCCCAGTATGGAACTGCCCTGGGTTTGAATCTCAACACCGCCACTTAAAAGCTGCATTACGTCAGAACTATAACTTCTCTGTGCCTTGCTTTCCACCTCTGTAGTGTAGGATGGCAATAATAGTCCTTTCCTTCATAGAATTGTGCTGAGAATTAAATTAAGATGGTACAAATGAAGTACTTCGCATAGTTCCTGCTACAAAATAAGCTCTCAAGTACTGCTGGTTATTGGTATTTGGTGGATGCACATTCATTGTGTACTTTAACACAGAATGGTATTTGTATCCTAGAATTAAATTAAGTAGTATATATTCACTCTAAGAATGCACTGTATTTTGGCAGTATGGAGGAAAGAACATACCCTCAGAATTCAGGATGCCATAAATCTGAGATCTAGTTCTGTTGCACATTATATGTGGGACCCACTCTAGTACCTGGTCTGAGTGGCTTGCCTATATTTCTCAAAATTTTCAGTGTGCTCTGGCCTATTTCCAACTCAAGTACCCGTGTTTCTGTGTCTGAGAGGCTTTTTTTTTGTTTAACCTGAACAGGAGAAGGCTGTTCTTCCGGAGGATGAAGCCCCTCAAAAGCAGCTTTCAGCCCCTGCAGGAATAAGCTCCAGTGAGAGCAGGCTTAAAAGCACACCCTTTATGGGCTGCATTCTTTTTCCTGTGTTACCTGCTCTTTGCTTATTAGCATCCGTCATACCTCCCAAATGAACAACTTACTCTAGAATCCTTCCGGGACAATTCAAATGAAGATACCCCTTACATCATTTACTCTTTCATTGTCTCAGCTTCCCTCCATAAAAAAATGGGATCAATGGGCTCATAGTTCAAATTATTTAGCTTCTGTGAAAGTATGCGGAGGTGTTACACTGTAGAGATTCGAGGTGCTATTTTTGCCTGCCAGTTTTTTTTTAAGGAATACTTATATTAACTTTACCAATTTAAAGAATGAAAGTTTTCATTGTAACTCCATTTAAATCCTAGAATATCAATTTTTTTATTCTCAGAACTCTCAGCCTTATAAGGAAAATAGAAAGTGTAATATGGATTTTTAAACATGGATAATATGGGATAAGGGTGTAAGTAAAAGGCAATGTGAGATAAAATTAGTAATTTTTTTATTGAATAGATCAGAAATGGTCCCATCTGCCTGTTTTATTCACCCAGCTCCTTGCACATAGTAGTTGCTCAATATTTATTGAGTGCATTAGATTGTCAACAATGAAGTGTTTTGCTGTTATATTTTAAATAAATGTGGCCAAATTTGATGTTATAGTTATTTTGACCAACTTGCCCAAAATATGACTAGATTGAGTCTGACTTTCTGTGACCACAGTAAGAAGGAGTGTAAGAAGTTCTGAGTCTCTTTATCCGTCAAACACTTTAATTTAAGCATGACCTAAGCCAGCAGTGTCCTGAGCTAGCAAGTTCACTAAGGTAATTCATTCTTGCTCTCTGAATAGTGACATTAAGTTGTTTATCATTGATTTTGAAATATGTACAAGTGATGACACTCTTCCGTATTATTAGCAACTTATTGTAAAGTATTTGAATCCATTTTGCAGGTGATTTGGGTTGCTAGCAGTGGTATTTCCTCTACTAAAACTCTTGCCTAGAAGAGGGATATTTTATATGTCTGATGTTTTTCCTTGTGCCTAACACACCTATTCCTTCAGTCTCCATTCAGTAAACATTTACTGAGCATCTGCTTTTGGCCATGTTCCGTGATACTTAATGGGCACTGAGTACATCTTAATTGATAATTAGAACAGAGAAGCACTGAGGATTAGTCTGTGAGTGAGGAGAGAGAGGATAAGATGGTGGGAACACTGTAGACAAGTTTCTAAGCTCGGTTTCCTATAATTAAGAAAACAATAAAAAGACACAGTACCTATTATCGTATTACCTTAAATTTATATCTAGTCATCACCAAAAAGCTTCTGGTCCTGATGTTACACAATTTCTAGAGTACAATTCGTGGTAACTAAACAAAGGATAAGCATTACAATGCAAGTAAAGATAATAAACTTATTTTGCTCCTAAACGAAATGCCAAGATAATGTATTGGGTTGGTGCAAAGGAATTTGAGCTGAATCTACTGACATAAATATGGCTGTTGACTTTGGATCTCCCTTTTGAATGGCTAATGAATGATAACGTTTTACACGTGTGCTTTCTCAAGCGGAGAAATGTCTGAGATAAGATAGCACATCCCTGGTGCCGTCTCCTGTGCACTCTGCTATCTGGCAAGTGTCTGCTCTATCAATGGAATTACTAATGGCTTTTTGAATGTTTCACATAACAGTTTTAATCTCAAGTATGGAGCACAGGCTATCCCTTAACTGACCTTAGCCTGGTATTCAAGGACCACCTAATTGAGCCTCAACCAATCTTTCTGGTTATCTTCTATCACGTGCCTTTCCACTCTAATATGCTTTTGCAGTGTCTCTCACCCTCTCTCTTACCACATTCTCATGGTCCATGCTCTGTCTCAAGCTGTTGCTTCTTTCTAGAATGCTCTTCGTACTTTATGTCTGATAGATAACTACCCACTAATGCTCAGCTCAAATGGCAACACTTTCATCAAGATTTTTCTGACTTTTTTCATCCAGAACATTCTCTTTTCCCTCTGGCTTTCTATTGCAATTTTTCTGCACCTCCCTTTTGCATTATTTTTCCCCTTTATGTCATATTTATTTCTGTACAGATTTTGTCCTCCAATTTGGCTATAGACCAGACTGTGTCACCAATATATGCCATAGTGCCTGGGAAAGAACTGTATAAATATTCATGAATAAAAATTAATACACTTATTCTGATGATACCCAGGGAAGCAGGCAGAAGCATTGGTTTAGTTCACCCACAGTTGATATACTGACACAGAACACTTTATTATGTCCATGATTTGAAATGCTATGAGAGTGGCGATTTCTTTTCTTTTGTGGTTCTCCTCTGAAACCCTGGTAATTTCTTTTCTGTGATTTAGTGAGACATTTTTACTAAACATAGACAATGAGTCAACTCATCAGTACAGTTCATATAAATGACTTGGATGTTTTAGGTTGCCTGTGATGCAGGGGAAAACATGCCAAAAAGAAGTCACTGAAATGAACTGCAAGTGTTATTAAAAACAAAGAGAAGGTTGTTTTATGCCCCTAAATTTTCATTTGTAGGGAAGCTACAAATCCTGAATCTAATTTCTGAGAAAAAATGTAAATTTTCCATTCGGGCAGCTGTATCTGTATATAGAGTATTTGAACATAACCACGGAAACTCTCAGGCCAAACTGTGTGCTCTGCTCTTTAAGGGAAACTTCCTGCAAAGACATTAGATAACTGTCAGCACCCATTAGGTTTAGGTGGTACAGACTTTCTGTTAGTCTAGGATTATCAATGTGATCATGTAATTTACCACATGCCCTGGGGTGTTTCCATTAAGTAAATTTGGATAAACTGTCCTTATATAATCTCCTAAGGAGAGAAGGGAATGTACCCAACCACATGATTATATTGAGATTCTGAGACTAGTAGAAATATTCTGTTTGTAGATAGTTATTTTGGTTGCCAGAGCCTACTAATGTATTTTCTATAGGATAAGGATATTTTAGAAATCATACTCAAGTGACACAAACTTGCTAAGGAATCGTAATTAAATAAGCCTCAAGTCTACAAAGGACTGCACAAGTAGAATATTATGCTGGCCTCCAATTATTCTCACCTGGTGCCTCTTTTGAATAAGCCTTCAGACTACACCAGGTGGATTATTTAAATGGATTAGATATGGCATTAATTCACTGTTTAGGAATGCTGTATAGTAGATTTTTTCCTGGAATATTTCCCAGTTATTTTGGTCTGCCAATATCAGACTGTCAACCAAATGGAATGTTTCCTTTAAAGACATACCTGTACTCTTGTGTTTTTGTATAAATGTGTAGAGGTGTGTGTGTGTGTGAACATATACAGAATTTACTCTTTGTTTTGGGTACATTTCTCTCCTTGTATCACATTTCTTTAAACATATAATAACCAATAAAATGATAGTATTTAAATCTAGCTGGCTTTATTATATCTTTATGGCTGGCACAATGCCTAGCCCACAGTAGATTCTCAATAAATATTTGATTAAAACCATAATATTCTTTAATTTGTAAAGAACAGTATGTCATATAAGAGTAAAAACTTTAAAAAGAGATGGATGTCTATTTTAATTCAAGATACACTACTTAGTATCTTTTTGACCTTGAAGAAATTACCTAAACCTCTCCAAGTCTGAGAAAAATGGGGGAAAATAATACCTACTTAATATTGTCATGATTAATTTAGATGTTGGTAAAATGTTTAAATGGTTTCTGACACATGAATGGTAAAATTAGTTAAATCTGTTATTCTTATTCTCCTGAATGTGTGTAAATTGTACCTATATTTTCTATCAATTCAGATACACATAAAGGTTTTATTTTTTACTTGGTTTATTTATTATTTTATAAAACATTGAAACTCCTTAGGAGAGAGAAGTTAAAGCCAACTCTATCAGTCACACTTTAATTCAGTTTATAACGGGGCACGACTCACATTTAGTACCAGGAGGAATTCTCCCAGCTTAATACAGGAAAGTTCATTCCTCACTGATGTCACATGTCCTGTGAGGGCTGACAGGTGTTCTACTTCACATGGTCCCTCAGGAACCCAAGCTGATGGAGGTACCATCATATTTTGAACACGTGGCTTCTCTTAGTGGGGAAAAGACTAGACCATGTGCATTGAATAGAAAAAAGGAAGGGATTGTGTCACTTCTCTGATGAGAATTTTTTCTGAGTGACAGACACGCTTTACTTCCTTTATAACCCATTGGCCAGAACTATTGTCATGGCCTAATGGTCTGCTGGAGCTGGCTCACAAATGGCTCGTGTAGAGTCAGTTATGCACTTTCTCTTCCCAGCTCTGTGTTCAGTGACATCCTGTTGAGAGCTTGAAGTCAGCCACTGTGGTAGTATTTACATCACAGAAATTGGCAAATACCCCAAATTAGGGCTTTCTCTTTTCAGAGAGAATTTTACCAACACTCCACTAACCTGACCCCTCCTAAATGAGAGTGTATTTAGAAATTTAGAATGGCAAATGAATAGTTGTGTGGTATTATTGTTTTCTATGCCATAGCGTCCAAATCAACTCAGAGATTATGTTATCCTAAAATGCTGTGCATAGACCTAGAAAGAGTATTGAGCTTGGAGTAACTGCCATTTAACTTCCTGTCTAAACCTAAGCAAGTAATCATTTCTTTGAGCCCCAGTTTCTTTATGGTGCTATAAAATCATTTTTGGATGTAACAGGATTTTGTGAGATAATGTGTGAGCACACTTAGCATAATGTGTCTAGAAAAATTCAATGAATTCTTGATGACTCTGGCATTAGTTGGTCCTAGGGGAATCTAAGGAAAAGTGCCAACATTAAGCATTTGGATGACATAGTATCATTTATTAAACCTACATATATTAAGTGCCTATTAAGATTTTATAGGTGATATATATGACATAATTATTGACTTCAGGGGCTTTCAATGTAGAGAGGGCTTTCAATATTTGATAAGCCTTTATCCTTAAACTAAAAGTAGATCCATCTGCAATAGAACTGACCAGGAAGCTATCAGAGGAGCAACTGATTTTCCCTGGAGCTCTCCATGGTCCTTGCTTCATGGTACTTCAGCCTGTCCTGCTTTTTCATTCCTCATAGACTCACTGCAATTCAGAAGCCTACACTCTGGTCCACTCTGCTCCTTCTTTCCTCTTACTGCTTTGTGGATCATGGCTACCTATTTACAATTATAGAATGCCAGTGGGTATCTAGTCTAACCTCATCTTTGCCTCAGGTCTGCTCATACTACAGCAGCCTCTGTATTCCTGATTCAGATTCTTCTGCAACTTGATCAACATGACATTCTAACTCAGGATAGTAGTGTAACTCATTATGAACCTTTATAAATTGTATGAATAAATATACTCTTTAAAATACAACTCTCAGAATTTCAAGGCAATACAAACCCAGTTCAGTGTCTAGTGCCTAGGAAATTTCCTGTTATGTTTGGAACCATTATGTTCCAAGCATAAGATTTCCCTCTTCTTAACTATGGAAAGCATGAGGTGAGGATGGCTCTGTGCCAGAGTGATGCTTCTAGATATTCTGTGGTGGAGAGATGCTTTTTGGAGCCAAATTCTAATTTTATTATAACCCACAGTTTAAATCTACATGATATAAAGAGCAAATAGAAAAACATTAAATCAGTAATTTTTGTCTTACTAATTTAATTATATATATAGAAAATGGTGCTAAGATGGCTAAATAATTCAGAAGGGAAGAGAGGAATAAGAAATACACAGCTGGACTTCCCCTCTGTTTAACTTCGTTACGGAATTAGCTGAATTTTCTTCACCCCTCCAAGACCTTCTTATCATTTATTTCTCCTCCAACACTACTCTGTCCATAACATGTGAGAATCCAAAGCCTTCTAATGCTTCTGGAGTTTCCTGAAGACTTACTTTCTTTTGGTCTCCTTGCCTCCTGATTATTTGTGTGTTGATTCTAATCTTTTGTACTTCGATGGAGGGTAAAGCTCAGCCCTTCAAAAATTTCGTAGGAAATCCACTAACAAGAATCTTTTGTGAGTTTAGTAGATTTGCCTATAGATGTGGGGACATATCTTAAAGTGAGTTGTGTCCTTTTGCTCTCTCCTTGCCCCCCATCCTTCTTTCTCCCCATTTTGTTTCTGCTTCTCTCCTGTGGATAGACTCAGAAATTCCATATTACTCTTCTATTATGTAGAGCAGTTGGGTATATTTCAGCTTTTAGCTTGAAACCAGCATAATCCAGTTCACTGAGATGATCATGAGAAATGCATGGGGTAGCAGTAGAGGTCAGTTTCTGGAGCCTCACTGAGTTTACATCCCAGGTCTGCTACCCACTGTTTATCTGTGACTTTGAGCAAGTCACTTTACCCTTCTGATCTGTGAAATGAAGATAATTATAGTATTGTCTCACAGAGACTTTTGTGAGGATTAAACGTGATAATTTACATAAAAGATTTGCCTGCTGTACAGAATGCATTTTGTATATGTTGGTACTTTTCTCCTTCATCCATTTACTTGTTTGTTTAACCATCATTATACATAAAATCTTTTTGTTCCTATGACAATAATACTTGAAAAAAGGGAACTCAGCTAAGAAACAGACTAAAATAATAGCTTACTTTAAGAAAACAGATTAAAATAATAAATTATTGGCACTTTCTCGTGATATATTGTGTTCCTAAAATAATGTCCAAGTATTGTTGTAATTCTTTTAAGAGAATGATTCGAGAATGATAAATGCAGGCATGAGTATTAGAGGTAATTTTAAAATAAGTTAGCTTAAAATTTTTCTTTGCATTTTATTTTTAAACTATAATTTTGGTTTATTTGTGATGTCCCTTGCTTCCATTACTCTGATTAACCCAGAGTTGGATGTCATTGTGCATAAAAACTGATTCGCTTGGAAATATCTTTTACTTACAAACCCTTTTAAATTCTATGCAGGCATTCCTACCGTTTACAGTATAATATATAAATAAATTAAGATTTTCTTAACTAATTATGCTTCCTATTCTTAGCATTTCTCAGAGAATAGTAAAACTATGTCATTATCTCCACCTACTTTTTTGCTATGCTATTTGGATCAAAATTAATTTATTTTCCAATAATTTTATAGAGATTGTAAAGGACTCCCTCTTCATCAACTCAGCTTTATTTTTAATGTATTATTTAGCAACAGGATAGCATATTTTCCAACACTTAGGTAATTTTTAAGTTTCTCACTTAGCTATTAGGCAACTTTTTTTTTTTTTTTTTTTTTTGCGGTACGCGGGCCTCTCACTGTTGTGGCCTCTCCCGTTGCGGAGCACAGGCTCTGGACGCGCAGGCTCAGCGGCCATGGCTCACGGGCCCAGCCGCTCCACGGCATGCGGGATCTTCCCGGACCGGGGCACGAACCCGTGCCCTCTGCGTCGGCAGGCGGACTCCCAACCACTGCACCACCAGGGAAGCCCCTAAGCAACATTTTTTAAATGGACTCGTTATCAGTTGATTTGTGCACAGACACTTGGTAGCTGATTAGCACTTAACAACAGTCATTAGGCGGATTGCATGTTATATTTACCCTTGGTAGCCTCAAGAGCTGTTTTATCATAAGGGACTTTCTGAGCAACAAGACAACTAACAGCAATAGATGATGTCAGTGAAAAAATCTAAATCAACTCATAATATTGACCATTTCATTTCTCTTTTACAAGAAACCGGTAGACAATAGTGTCTTCACTATAGCTCTACATTATCTAAAGCAGTTGAAAGTAGACTTAGCAAGGTTTTGTATAGCCTTGTAGGAAATCCTCGACTTAAAATTGGTTTATGATTGTAGTTTTTTTTTCTTGTCTGTTATGTGAAATTCAGATCACATTTTCCTTTAGAAATAATGCAATAAGTGGTGGTACTGAGACTCCTACACTTACACTTAGAATCCTTTGTTACGCCTATGAAAATGAGCGATAGTAATAAGCAGCATCGTTTATACTAAGAATACAACAATGTTTTCATGAAGATGTGTTTTTTTTCTTTTTCCTCACCTTCATTTTCCTTTCCTCTGAGTTCCTGCAAGTTCTGCTCAATGAGGAACATGATTGGTAGCAACAGGGACATATCTCCTCACCCTTTCTGTCCTCGTTGCCAAATAATGAGTCACAGTGATGTAGGGAAAACTGTGTGGTTTGCTGAGCCTTGGAGCTGGCTTATCTTTAACAATGCTGTGGCTTAATCTAGCTGTTCACTATATTAAAATCATATATATATATATCTATCTTTTTAGCACCTTCTGTCATGCTGTGATAACTAAATATGTGTTTCTCAGTGTTGAGATGGAGAGCCATGTTGGCATACTGGTGTTATCATGTGAATGCTTTCTCTTAACTCCTATATTCTGCTTCTACCTAAATGCTGCTATCATATAATCATTTTATTGTGAGACAAAATCTCAGTGATCAATGTCATAAAATAATGGTGAACTCTTGTTCATAAGCCTTTAGATGGTTTTGGAAATACATGTTCCTAAACTCCACTGACTAGAGATTCTGATTCAGTAAATCTTGGCTGGAGCTCAGAGTCCATATTTTTACAAACAACCAAAGTGATTTTGTGTAGGTGTAGATATAGGTGGTCCTTAAATCATATTTAGAGAGATATTGATGTAGAGGCTAACTCTGACTTACCTTGCCCTTGGGAGACAATGTAGCATGGTGGGGAAGAGCCCAGAGCCTGACTTTTGGATTAAAACCCCACCTCTGCAAGTTAGGAAACCTTGTGAACTTGGACAAGCTGTTGAATAGCTTTGATGCCTCAACCTCCTTATCTGTGCAGTGGGGATAATGGCGATACCTACCTTATAGGGTTGTAATAAGGATTAAATAAGCCAACGTATTCAAAGAGTCTGGGCACAGAGGAAGTGCCCAATAAATGTTAGTGTTTTATCCTGTGACCCTAATCCAAATTATCAATATTTATTATTTATGCACATATGGGTAACTTCAGTGCTTAGCTATTCAATATCTTGTTCATCTCCCTTAGGAGGTGTTAACTGAACTACAGGCTAGGCTGTGCTTTTATATATGTGCCTTTTCTGTAATTCTGTCACTGCATTTACTGCATCCTCTTGAAGATTTCGCTTTCTCCATCTGACCGTCTCACTGGCCATAGACCCTTACAGGGTCAGGACCTTCTTTTCACTCATATTTGTATCTTGAGCACTGAGTGCCTTGGCTGGACACTGCTGAGCTGAGGATGCCGTTTGGCTAAAAGTTGGAGAATGGTCGGCTCTTGTGTTTGTCCTGGCTGTCTCTTCCCAGAGGCAAAGAGAAGGGAAATATTTTCATAATAGAACCTGGATGGTGTTTAGGGGAGAAGATTTAGTCATTCGTTCATTTCACAAATATTTCCTGAACATTCACCATGTGAACCAAGTCCATTCACTATGACTACACCCCTCTATCTTTTACCACTGGTCATGCAATATAAAACTCAGCTGTACTTTAGTCCCCTGGGATATGTATTACAAAACTTGCATTGAAGTTACAGAATCACAGTTTAGTTCAAAACACCCAGATCAAAAACCTCAGTGATCGGACATCAATCCTAGTTAAACACTCTGCAGTTTCCCATACTGGTTAGTGTCTAGTGTGACCTGCATCCTGGATCAACTGCTGATAGAGTTTGTCATTAAACATTTTTCAGACGTCTAGCAGTGGAAGGCACTCTGTTCGCATCACCGGCCTCAGTACTATTGATTTTCGAGCTGGTTTTTCCCGAAAGCCCACCCTGGACTTCAAAAACACAGTCAGCAGACCGGTGCAAGGTTTGTATGTTCTCATTACTTCAGTTGGCATAGTAGATATTGAAGTGCAAAAGAGTTCTCAGACTGTCTGTGATTTTATAATTTTGTGGTATTCAATAAAATTGGGAAACATAGCATCTTTATTTTAAATATGATTGCACTCTTGACCTAGTAACTGTTTCTCAAAGTGTGGTCCCGAGGCCAGTGATATTGAAATCACTCAGGGAGCTTATCAAAAATTAAGATTCCTGGGGCCCACCCCAGATCTCCTGAATGAGAATCACAGAAGGTAGGGCCCAGGAATATGCACTTTAACAAGCACCTCATTGATTCCTACACTTACTAAACTTTGAAAACTGATGACCTAGATCTTGAGACTTTTTCCTTACTAGCATCTTACTTGCCTGTTGTCAAGGTGAAAATGCTGCGTGTGTGTGTGTGTGTGTGTGTGTAGTTAAAACATTAAAGATACCATATAGCATTATATGTTCCAAGGTGAAATTATTGTTGATTTGAAAGGTGCTTATGTTCCAAGGTGAAATTATTGTTGATTTGAAAGGTGCTTCTTCCTCTTGTTTTATTCATGCAACAAGATTTATAGTTAAAAAGAAGGCTCAACTCTACTGTGACTTTAAATTTCTTTTTTCTGATAGTTCTTTTATTTTTATTGCTGCAGTTACTGGAAGGATACAGAATAGTGAATCTTTAAAAGTATTCATATAACAAATATCATATAACACAATATTCATAATTCTGTTCTTTCTACATATAAACATGATTAAATACCATGAAAATAATTACTTAGGGTTTCCTAAGTTTCTCTGGTCATGAATAAACTGTCTTTTATGTAGAGAAGATTCTACAACTGGGCCACAATTTATGGCACAGTCTGTAGTACTCATATGTATGTCCTTATTACCTGTTATTATAAATACAAAACTTATTTGATAGATAACCTCAGGTGCATGTTACTTGCAAATGATGACAGTTCCTTTCTCTTGTAGGAATACCTACCTATGTGCTGCTGAATACTTCTGGAATTTCCATCCCAGCTAGAGTAGATCGTCTTGAACTTCTGAGTATCTCAGGCAGCTCTCTTAAGACAATTCCTATTAAATATTATCCAGATAGAAAACCTTATGGCATATGGAATATTTCTGACTTTACACCACCAAATGAAGTTTTCTTTCTCAAAGTAACAGGCTATGATAAGGATGATTATCTCTTCCAGAGAGTATCAAGTGTTTCCTTCTCTAGTATCGTCCCAGGTAAGGTATCACTTTATTCAACACTGGAGTATTGATAGTTTAAGGGGCTGATATGGTCCTATGAGTAAAGAATGGACTCTAGAGAATTCCCTGGCAGTCCAGTGGTTAGGATTCTGGGCTTTCACTGCCAGGGGCCCCTGGTTCGATCCTTGGTCAAGGAACTAAGATCCCTCAAGCTGCACAGTGTGGCCAAAAAAAAGAAAAATAAGAAGAATGGACTCTAAAGTCAAAAATAATATCCTCACATTATTACTGGGTCACCATGTAGAAGAGCATTTACACTTAGTAACACAAGTTTTCCTAACCATAAAATAGCACATTCAAAGTTTCATGTTAAGTCTCACTGATCGTAGATCTGAGAATTTTGATTACTTCAGTCAGTGTGAGAATTTGAACTGGGAAGTTCTCATGCTCTTACTCCCCCTGCAGATGTGTTTAATATTTGATTAGCTATCTGATTTGGCTAAATGTTTATATACAATTGTCAGAAACCTTTCTACTTTGAACAGTAGTTCCCTGCAAATAACTGGCGATGATTTTGCCTTTTTTGGTTAGTTAATAAGTAAGCTAGTTACTTATATATTTGCTATTATTTCTCAAGGCTGATGACTGGATTCTGACCAAAACTTTAGAGCTGTATGTAACTTGAACCATGGACTGACAAGGATACAGAAGGATTGTTTCTAATATTGTACTTTTGGGTGGAGGGATAACAGTTTATCATTTATACATAAGGTTATGATTTGGGAAATTCAGGAACCACTCTGTAGCTATTGGTTAATAGCTGTAGAAAAGAAATAATAGAACCAACCTCAGTATTTCCTTATATGCAGTATTCAAAGTTAGTTGTGTTAGCCCCTGAATTGAATGCTTAAAAAAGCTATTGGATTCTTAAAAATCAATTTTTTCGTTCCTTTTTGGAAGCAGTTACCCTATGAATTCAATTCTAGGATATGTGTGTTGTTTTCATAGTTTTACATTTTTGAAATTGAACTATGTTCTACAATTGATGATGTATTGTAACTTATCTGGTAGCTTTGTTTTCTATCTTGGTGGTACAAAAAGTGTTATGTCTTAAGGTCAGTGGAGTCTTAGATTCAATGAGTACCTTAGTAAAGGGTCCATGGAGATAATCCAGAAATTAATAACCTTTGAACAAAGAAAGATAAAGTGATTTTTCATGATTTAGATTAACTGGAATGCAGAGAATTTACTGGAATAATTTAAGTATGAAGCTTTTGAATGGATTAACAGGAAGTACCAAATATTATTGTGACCTTCTTGCCCATGTTCTTTTTTTCCCAGATGCTCCCAAAGTTACAATGCCTGAGAAAACCCCGGGATACTACCTGCAGCCGGGCCAAATTCACTGCTCTGTTGAGAGTCTTTTGCCCTTTACCTTGAGCTTTGCCAGAAATGGAGTTACACTTGGAGTAGACCAGTACTTAAAGTGTGTAAATGTTTCCATTAGTAATAATTTATAGCACTAAATATCTAAATACAAATAGATACTTATTTTAATGTACTTTTTTCATTAGACATTCTTATTTATTTGCTTCATAGTCTTGGAATGTAGCAGTGAGCAAAATAGACACAATTCTGAACCTTTGTGGAGCTTATATTGTAAAGGAGGAAGACAAACAGATGATAAATATAATATGATAATATAATAAATGCTAGAATACATTTAAGAGTTGATTCAGGTTTTATAGAATCTGAATTTTACACAGTTTAAGGGTCCCTGGATGAGACAAAGAATACAAAATTGCGAATACAAAGTTAGGTCCTGAATTTTGCAAGAGTCCTTGCAAATGAAACTTAAGCTTTAGTGGCTTGAGTATAAACATGTCTCTGAATCTGATTTAAAGTGTTATGGCAAAAAGTAGAGCAGGTTAATTAGGGCAAGTACTACTGGTTGGTGGAGTACATGTGGTTTTGGCCAAGTTGCAATTTTAAAATTCAGAGTAGGGGCATTTGAGCAAGGACTTGAACATGGTGAGATATCCAGGTCACACAGATATCCAGGGAAGAGCATTCACACACCAGGAACAGGCAATGCAAATGCACTAAGGCCAGAGTCCACCTGGCACGTGGGAAAGAAAGACGGGAAGGAAGCCAGTGTAGCTGTAGCCCAGGGAGCCAGGAGGAGAAGAGTAGAAATGAGGTGTGTGCTGGGGGTGTGGGCCAGATGGAGCAGAAGCGTGTGTGGTCACTACCGCAGCCAACAGTGAAGGGAAGTGGGCTAGAGGGCACCAACTTCCGTTGTGAAGATGGGTGAATTTTCTAGACAAGTTTAAGGAATCTAATGATAAAAATTAAGTAGGCCTTGAAAACTAGAGGATGATTTCTGGCAAACTTTTTTTTTAAACTTACTATGAAACTACATTTGGGGGAAAAACTCTAAGAATCATTTTACAAAGCTTTTACACTGGTAATTCAATATTCACGTAAATAATTTGTGTAACATGTTAAATATTTGACAGTCTTAGCTTATACAATCTCCTTATGGGGTCATTTTAAGCAGAAACTATGGCAAGAATGTTCATTATAACTTGAGAAAATTTTCCATTGTTTAAACATTGGACTCTATTATTTCCTGCTATTTGCTTAACATACATCTTGATGATTTCCTCAGCTGCATATTTAATAACCAGCAACATAACTGACCAAGATATCAAATGATGAAGTTACAAAACTGAATGATGAAATCAAACAATTCTGCTTCGTGTTTAAATAGTAACAATTTTCAAAGACACTTGAGATTCTTTATAAGCATTAATTTATTAATTCCACACAATTCCTCTGAGGTAAACCACAAGGATTCTTTCTTTCATTTTTCCAGCCCTGTGGCCCAGAGATGTGACATGCCTTGCTGACATTTGTTAAGTTCTTTGGATGTAAGAGGCTAAAGACATAATTGGGCATGGGTGATGATGGATTGATTCTCTAATCCCAATTCACTTGCACATCTCTGCCCTAGATTTCCTAATAACTCCAGCTGCATGACTGGATCTTTGTTATGTGAGTCACTATGGTCTCTAGGGGATGTAGGAGAGAATTAGTTTCCATCAGTAACAAGACACATTTCTATCTGACATGTTCCTTCCCCTGTTCCAAGGGTCATCCCTTCAAAACTTTTTATCGTGGCCATATAATCTTAATGCTAAGTGATAAGGGTACATGAAAAAGAGAATTGTTTTCATGTAATATTTCATAAATAAGAGAGGAACAAGTATAACTGTAAAGAATATTCTGTAAGCACTCCATATAGTAGTTTTGTGCCTTTGAATAAATTACTTGTCCTTCTTCCTCAACTTTCTAGTTTTTAAATAAAGGGCCTTAAGACTAGAAGAATTGTCATTTTCTGTTCTAAAATTTCTGCATGTCTCAGTTTTTGATGAATCCTAAAATATCCTTGGCTCTGAAGTAGGCACTGCAGAAGACATGAACGACGTGTGTATTTCAGACTCCTACCTTCCTGGAACTTACCAGTACCTCCTAGACAATGGCATTTGTAAATTTGGGCTTAGCCTACTGCTCTTAAGCATTCATGATACATCTTAGGTGATCAATGCAGCATAGAATAAGCATACTCCGTTTTCTTCTGAACGTGACAGTAAGGACCACTGACACCTAATGCAGACGCAAGTGAAAGGAAACAGTATTAAGTGAATATTCTCAGTTACTAAAATATACGGAAGGATCACCTTGCTTATTTTCTCGCTTTCCTAATGACAGGAACCTGTGTCTTGACTTTCTCTTACAAACTCTAGGTTAGTGGTAAATGTACATTAAGAGTTCAGTGAATTCTTCATAGTGGTTTGGTGATGGGTGTGGTTCATTCGGATGGGGAGAGATCTGGAGTTATTACTGTGAGGTATCACATCTTGTACCACTTTCAGCTTCAGTGGAAGGTGTCTTGACTGCAGTGGGCTTTTCATCTCATCTGTATCTTGAATGTTTAAAAAGTTTATAAATAGCTATGGTTGATTATAAGAAAAAATTATGAAAATATTTATGACATTGCAATCATATTTTAAAACAATATAATGCTTGTTTTATAGATTATTTTAATGTTTTAAATAAGGATTAAATAGCTATTACTAAGACATTTCCAAAAAATGAGAAACAATTTGAAGAGTGTTAGAGGACAAAGTATAGATATTTATTAAATGAATGAATATGTGATATAGCAAAGGGATTTATTTTACCTAAATGACAACTTTGACTGTAAAACTGATAATCTTTTTCTTTACTCATTATATACATAGATTGAACCAGTTATGGTATATAGACTTATGTAGAGCTTATATATAAGAAAGTTAAAGAGGATTTATCTTTTGGGAACCAAAACGTTTGTTTTCTACCTTCACACTTGTAAATTACTAGTTGAGTTGCTTTGGCTAGAACCTCACTGAACATGACCAAAACCTGGAAATGAGAGGGGAAGGAGAGAGGATTTAAAGAGGGTTTCTGTGCCAACTTTGTATCTTATGTTTTGACGTAGCCAGAGAAGGTCTCCTAAAGAAATTTCCAGTGACCCTAACTGGACACAGGCACAGGCTATAGTTCTCAACAGCAAAGTTACAGGCCTGTTCAAAAAAGAAAAAAAAGAAAGACATATGACTGTGAAAATGTGGGAAAAAAAAAAGTGGTAAAATGATCATTAGTTTGAATTAAATGAGTTTTGAGGGAAGATTAAAGATGTCTCCCTGATATTTTCTCAGTAAAAAAAGTCCCACTCTTCTATCCTCTGCCTCTTTAAAGTTTTTCTCACATTTGGAAGTCAGTTCTTTTGTTAGAGCCTACGAAGATCAATAGAAAACAAAACAAAACAAAACTTACTGTCTTTATGTTTTTTGCTCAGAGTACAAAGCTTAACTTTCTAATTAAAATACAAAAGGTGTATAATTTTTAAGCTGTGAAGAACTCTGCATAATTTTATCAATAAAATTATGATAATTACGATAATAAAAGAACTCTGTATAATTTTAAGCTAAAATAACTTTTTTTAAGCTGTTTTTTTGTTGTTTTGTTTTGTTTTTGTGGTACGCAGGCCTCTCACCGCTGTGGCCTCTCCCGCTGCGGAGCACAGGCTCCGGACGCGCAGGCCCAGCGGCCAATGGCTCACGGGCCCAGCCGCTCCGCGGCATGTGGGATCTTCCCGGACCGGGGCACAAACCCGCGTCCCCTGCATCGGCAGGCGGACTCCCAACCACTGCGCCACCAGGGAAGCCCTAAGCTGTTCTTTTGAATGCATAAAACAAATAGTGGAATCACTGTTTTCAATTTGGTCTTGTTTTTGTAGTAACTAAACATGCTTCTATTTTCTTACCCCAGAGAATCGGCCAGTGTGACCTGGGATATTGAACAGGTCACTTTGTCTGATGAAGGCTCCTATGAGTGTATTGCCGTCAACAGTGCAGGGACTGGACGGGCAGAGACGTTCTTTGACGTGTCAGGTAATTATCCCTAATTGCTTTGCAGTTGCCTAAGTATTAATGTAGCTATGGAAATGGGATGTTTGTTAATCCAGGCTTCACTGCATATTAACTGTGTGACCTGCCTTGGGCCAGTTACTTAAGAACTCAGTGCCTTGGATCCCCTAACTATAAAATGATGACAATAAGAGTAACAGTCTCTATCTCATGGAGAAACTGAGGATTAAATGAGACAGTGTATGTCAGGCACTTAGAAGAGAGTCTGGCACATAGAAACACCTAATAGACATTAGCTGTTTTTATTATTGTTGTTGTTATTATCATTATTATTATTATGGGGGCTCAATAAATATTTTTTGATCTCCATATAGTATTTTCCATTGAAAAAATAAAATATCAGAAAAGGGAGAGATCCATTCTGATTATAGCAACGTTCAACTTTCCCTTTCCCTCTCCCATATTTATAATGAGCAGAGTGCTTTTGTGAATGGATTCTGACATCTAAGTTGAAGACAATAAGGAAAGTATCACATTCAAAAAACATAGGACCTCAGTGGCTACAATATTGGTATTAAGAAGGGCAGAAGTCATGCTAATTAAGTTACATTTAAATAGTGTGTTTCCTATGAATAAATGGGCAAGGCTCAGATTACTTTACAAGGTAGAATATATTTTAGTGAAAAAAATTCATTTTTTCCTCTAATCTCCCAGATTAGAAACCCAAAAGACTACCATTATCAATTAGAAACCAAACAGACTACCATATATTATCATTGATCAGGACTTAAGCCACTTACTCAGCATATATCTAGAATTTATTGGAAACTTTGTTTTGACTCAGTTATTTTCTACCTGCCTCCTAGCCTAGGGTTGCTGTGTGTTTAATAGTAAGCCTGTTCTGACTTAAATGTGCCTGTTGAGTTTATAACAATGTCTGAATTGTCAATTTAGTATTGATGTGCATTTTCTTTGGAAAATTTAAGACAAAAGTAGCCTTATAACTGTAGGGCTGTTTAGAAGCCTAGGATTTATGTTTGTTATCATTAAGTCCAAGCTGAACTTTAAAACAGAGGCGTGCAAGCCTGTTCTTCTTGCAGTAGATTATTCATTTTCTCTTATTCTTAGAAAAATAAAGTTCGTCTTCTGAAACAATTTAGCAAGTTGACATGCATCATAAACTATTCATTTTTTTCATCTCCAGTAATTATGAAAAACATTGGAATCGTTGTCAACATTCCTCAGCTTCTGGGGAAACTAACACTTGAGCACTTGAGGGTTTTTTTCCCAGCAGTATTAATTAAGGGAAAGACAATAGGGAAAGAGGTTTGAGTGAGTTGATTCAGACATCTTGCATAAATAACTGGAAAGTACCAGAAAGAACTCCTGAACTGACTGCTAAGAATTTGGCCCTGTGGTATCAGTAACTGCCAAATATACACTCTACATGTGCCCTTCTAGTATTAATCTGTGCCAGCCGAGCCATGGTATTGCTAGGAAGTTTTACTGTACCAAAGCCACTTTTCAGGAATTGTGTCCCACTGGTTAATTATGAAAGAAGGGCAGAAGCGTGGATTGTATGACAATGACTGTAACAGCAGAAGTAGCAAGCAAGTGCCCCTTTGGACTTGAAAGCGTGGACATTTCTTTCTGGGCTAACTTTTGTTTAATCTTCCAGCCTCAAACCTCCACCCAGGTCCTGGCTCAGCCACCCTACTGTCACTACTAACCAGCACACCAGAATCAGATTTGAATTCACAGGATAATTAGATCTCATACCTTGGACAGGAGTGTTGGGAAAGCACGGCATGATGGAATGGTGATGTTTTTGTGTCACTGTGGGTGAACATTTATAAAGTCAAATAGCACCCAAGAACTGTTTCAAGAAAAGTTAAAGTTCTAGCAATATGTTACTTCATTTTTTTTTCAGCATTTCCTTCTAGACAACATTTTTAAGGATTTTTGGTTCATTGGAGATATTGGTTATTGATATATCGGTTTTAAATGCAAAATGGGTGTAAAAAGAATTATACCTCTTTATTGCATATAAACATATAGGAAACAATGAACAGAACTGCAGAAGCAGGAAAAAATTCTTTACAAATGATATTTTGTACTTTACTTTATATTAATTTTCTCTACTGAATTTATTTTTTTAGCATAATGTCCCCCACCTGCAATGCACACATACATACAATACCAACATTTTGGCTTTAAGTAAAATTGAAAAGAGAAAACTTGTCAAGGGCATGTCAGTGACAGGCAATCTTAAATTTTAATTTCAGGATATTCTTTTAGAACAGGGTAAGACTTGGAAATAATATTACACCACCTCATCATTTTATAGCTAAAGAAACTGAAGCCCAGAGCAGGCAGGTGCCCCATTTCTGATCAGATGGATAGGTAGTGAGAAGTAGATTCTTAGCCTCCTGACTCTCAGTCCAGTGATCGTTACCTAATGTCACAAGGCCTATGCTTATCATTCTTTCTCAGTTTTGAGGTTTCATCTCTGGTCCCCTAATCCTAGCCTCAGCCATTCTTTCACTTAAGAATGACTACCCCTCATCCTCCCGGGACCAGGCTGTTTCCGGTAATTGGTTATCTTGGCCTCTTTTGCAAACTGCTGTAATTCTCCATCGTCTCCTCCATCACCACCAAATTTATTGATGTATGCATAAATATTTCAGTGCATATACTATTATCTGTAGATATTTATGCAGTGATGGTATTGTATGTCATATTTAAAATCTCCTCTCCTCCTGGATATTAGCAGAAAGTTGGCATTTTACGTATTTGAATTTATATTTGAAGAGGAAACAGACTCTGAGGCAGATTTTGCACGCAAGAGGGTTATTGCTGAGTTTCCTAGGAAAGAACACCTGTAAGGGAGTGGAAGAAGTTAAACTGTGATATAATCACAACAGGGGCCTCAGCTGATCCTACAGGGAATTCTGGAGCTGGGGTGACCCTGAATTGAGGCAAGAGAGCTGCATCTTTTTCCTTCATTAAGTGGTCCCTGGAAGTGGGCTGCACTGGAAAGGGGGTCTAACCCGAGCATGTTAGCTCCCTTGGCCATGAGCTCAGTAGCCCAAAAGCAGAGCAGCTAGGGAAATGAGTGCCTAGGTCCTTGAGAAGGATCTAGGTGTGCACCCAGCCTTCCCTGTATGCCCATAATATGGGATTTTACATTTTCTAAAATTCCCTAGTCTAGTTGAAGAAGTTTGTTTAAAAAGAACAAAAAAAGAAACCCACACAAAATGTTTTGTGGTCTTCAAAAAGATTTTGATACAGTGTCAACACGTGTTCACAAATACTCGCCTCCGGGTCTTTGATGGTCCATACCATCTTGTACGTTAGCATCACAGAGCCTTAGTGCTAGAAGGGGTCTTTCAGATTACCTAATTTAATCATCTCATTTTTCAAATAGGGAAACAAACATTGTGAATAAATTGGCTTATCTAAGGTCATACAGCTAGTTAGGGATAAAGCTAGGCAGCCTATGTTTGCCAGACTCAGCAAATAAAAACATAAGATGCCCAGTTAAATGTGTCTCTAATATTTCATGAGTCATACTTATACTAAAATGTTATTTGATATTTATCTAAATTCAAATTTAGCAAACCATCCTGTATTTTATCTGTCAAGCCTAACCAGACTTCCGTCAGACCTTCCTAACTTTCTCCTGTACTCTTTCCAATTGATTCATTAGCTATTTTCATAAGAGATTTTAAAAACATAGCAGAATTGTAAAAATTAAGGATTTTAAAAATGATTTAGAATAACATATACTCCTCTAAAAATGTTTGGAAAACAAAGATAAATATAAAGGAAAATATGAAAAATATACACACTTCTCTCTCTCGGAGACGACCACTATGGTTTTGGCGTATTACTTCTAGGTTTTATTATAGGCTTATGTTATTCATCTGCACGTATATATAGTTTTGAATAAAGAAGTATAAAGTTGGATCTTGAATATCTGATACTCTTTCACATTTAAACTGAAACAGACACATGGGTTTCCAGCTAGTTTTTATTGCTATATTATTGCTCAATAATGGCTTGCTGTGGCAGGTTATTTTAAAGCATTTGGGCAGAGTGAGCTTTACAGGGGCATTTGGATTTACAGTATTCTCAAACCTAACTAGAGCAATATGTGATTTTCTCTAGAAATGTAGTTAAATATTTAATTAGTAAGTGCCTTTTGACCACATCTGAAATGCGCGTGCATTACTCAATGCCTTTTGTGTACATGGTCCTATGTGTATAATTTTTTTAAAAGTCTATGCCTTACTGTTAACTTGCCTTTCTTAAATCAAACATTCCTCATCTTCACTGGGAGAAATTCATCTTACTCTAATGTACTGTGTCTTAATGAGTTTATAATCCCCTTAAAGCTGATACCATTGTATCTTTTCCATATCTACCATACTTCATGCGCTATTTTCTTTAAAACACTAAGTAAATGGTTTTAAATTTTAAAAATCCATAAATGCTACTTTCTTCACAATTCAAATCAAAATTTGACTCATTTTGCAATCCTGAATCAGTCTAGTCATATCATTTTGCCATGCCTCTTTGTTCCTCGTATCTATAATTTACAGATTTGGACTTGAGTGTACTTTGGTATGTAAACATGCACTCCTACTGAAAGCATTTTTCAACTAGATGATAATTTTCTTGGGATGACAGACATACGTATTAATGAATACGTTCCGTTGTACTGCATCTTTCCTACTAGATATTCAACACATGCTCATTAAATTTTTAAACCACCTCTATGAGTGAGCAAAATGACTTCTGGGTCTTTCAATTTGGATCTTTTCATTTCACACAGAGCCCCCGCCAGTCATCCAAGTGCCTAATAATGTTACAGTCGCTCCTGGAGAAAGAACACTTTTGACCTGTCTTGTCATCAGTGCGGTGGATTACAATCTAACCTGGCGGAGGAATGACAGAGATGTCAGGCTGGCAGATCCAGCAGGAATGAGGATCTTGGCCAACCTTTCCCTGGAGCTGAGGAGTGTGAAATTCAGCGATGCCGGAGAATATCACTGTGTGGTTTCCAGTGAAGGAGGATTATCGGCTGCATCGGTTTTCCTCACAGTGCAAGGTACTGTGTGCTTATGGTAACTTCTGAATTGTGGCGTCTTTCTGTCTTCCTTCTTTGATCTCTATTCCCTTAAGTTGTCTGTCTGAGGGTATCTACGCAAACAGTTACAGTTTTGAAAGATAGAATGCTTGTGGACCTTGAGGGTCTGAAGCTGACTAAACTGGAAACTAAAACATCACTAACAAATAGGTGACTTTAAAACAAACACAGCTAATCCTAGTAGTTGAAGACCTTTATTTTAAGCAAATAGAAATAGAAATTGTCTCTGGATGATTTAATGGTTTTAAATTCTCTCATTTATCCTGTGAACTTTAAAAAAAAAACTAATTGTTAATAATTGATAAAAAACTTTTTTTCCCAATGTGAGTGCATTATTTGCATATTTAATTTACTTTTATGGTTTAATTCAGTTTTAAGATGTTTCTCATCTAGGTGAAATTTTATTGAAACTAGCAGAGCTGTTTTTACCTTATTTATGTTAGACACACACACACACACACACACACACACACACGCACACACGCACACACGCACACACGGTACTTACTGAAGGTAAGCTAATGGTAAGCCAAACTTGAATTGTCTATATAGACTAAATGATAGTTTCAGATAGCTGAAAACAAGTGCATTAACAATGTGGTCTACTCGCTACCATCAAATGAAGATCAGAAACTATTCCTAAGTATCTCTTTCAGTAGAATCATAATTGGCTTCTAAATGTCTCTAGAGTCTTAATGTAATGAGCAACTTACTCTTGGCAGTTTTACACAGTTTAGCTGGAAGATTCGGTTGCTGCCTTAGCAGAATATTTCATTTCAAATCCTTGATGTGGGAGACTGATTGCTTTGGAATCGGGTCTGGCTCCTTGGTTGTGCTACTCGCAACAACTTTATAACATGCCTCAAGTAACACTGTCAGATGGTTTTTTAACATGGTGATCTAAGAGAGTGACCACTGAGTTTTGGAGGCTAGCTCTTGGAATGTTATTAATGGCAAAAAAGTGAAACTGCCATGAGACTTAATAAAATGGTTGACATCTGATTCTGGTTTTCTCGCTGGTAGTTGAGATATATTCTGCAATCCGACTGTATGGCTGTGTGTCTTTTGTTAGTTGATCTGCTGAAACCTCTGGGGGAACATTACTTTTGTAAATGATTCATGCATTTCTACGTGGTAAACTACCTACATCATTTGAGTCAATACAAGTAGTAACTTGAGTTACTAGAGTTTTGGAAGTATTTTTACCAAACTGATTGTTTCAGATAGGATAAATGCTCATGGATTTCTGAAATGTGACCTTGGTTCTTTCCCTGGAGTCCCTTAGAATGGGACTGTAAAATAAAATCAGAGCCTTCCTTGTTTCCCCAGATTAACTTTTAATCCTTTAGTATTGTTTAGTCAATTTGAGTAGTGATTCTCAGACTTTCATGAATAAAGAATTATCCAAGGAACTTTTGAAAAAGCAGAAATTCTAACCCCACACCCAGAGATTCTGATTTCACAGGCCTGGTATAGGGCCTGGGGATCTGCGTTTATAACAGACCTCTCAGGTGGTTTCAGGGACAACATTTTCCAAAACAGCATTTGAATCTATTCCAAAGTATGAATCCTATGATGTAGAAATGCATACTTTTAAAGGAAACCCTAAACTCTCTTCTTTCTGG
The DNA here is from genome assembly GCF_963455315.2 of Globicephala melas. NCBI lineage: Eukaryota > Metazoa > Chordata > Mammalia > Artiodactyla > Delphinidae > Globicephala > Globicephala melas. The sequence goes on along the minus strand of NC_083314.1, from coordinate 44,523,140 downwards.
TAAAATAGACTCATTATTATCTAATGATTTAAGTTCTGAGGTAAGATGTTACATAATGTACAAAATGCAAATACAAAAAACACATGTCATTACATGATTACTGGCTAGCCTGTATAATCTCTAGTGGTGTAAATCTGTTTAGAGGCATTATTTTATGGCCTGTCTAGTTGGTCTTGAGTTTGAGGGAACAATTTTGATGAAAAATTTGTTTTAAAAATCTAACAAAAATATGTTCTAGAATTGATGGCACTGTTTAATAAAAAATAAGAGATTCTAGTTAACTGTAGCCATCTGATTATCTTATGGTTATACATTATTTAAAAGCAGTGGATATTTGATGAAATAAACTGCTGTACCTAGGATTATAATTCCTGCGAATATGTTTGCTAACTATTGACATTGAATCATAAATTGTATATGAATTTCATTTTTATGCAGTTAAATGTTTTAAAAAATAAAAAATAGTTCAAGAAATCTTAAAAGAGACAATAGTTACTTGGATTGAATATGCACTTTAAGAATATTTTTCTTGCTTACAGGGGAATCAGTAGCTTAATTTATAACCTCATTTATGTTATTCTGCCTCCACAGATCTGTTTGGAAACCGTTTCTATCTGGAATACTTCTTAAAAAAAATTATTTTATTTATTTATTTTTGGCCGCATTGGGGCTTCGTTGCTGTACGCGGGCTTTCTCTAGTTGCAGCGAGCGGGGGCTACTTGTTGTTGCAGTACACGGGCTTCTCCCTGCGGTGGCTTCTCTTGTTGTGGAGCATGGGCTCTAGGCGCGAGGGCTTCAGTAGCTGTGGCACACAGGCTCAGTAGTTGTGGCTCACAGGCTTTAGAGTGCAGGCTCAGTAGTCCTGGCACATGGGCTTAGTTGTTCCGGGGCATGTGGGATCTTCCCAGACCAGGGCTCGAATCCGTGTCCCCTGCATTGGCAGGCAGATTCTTGACCACTGTGCCACCAGGGAAGTCCTGGAATACTTTTAAAAGTTAAGCATCCAGATTTTACAAATTTTGGTAGTAGTTAGCAAGGATTTTCTGGTTAAAAATAGTATGTCTAGCTACTGCAACCTCTTCTCAATAACAGTAGAATATCTGTAAAGATCTCAAAAAGACAAAACTGAACAATACTAAAAACCAGTTGCAATATACAGTGGCAAAAATTTGGGGATGAATTTTATAGGTTATTTATAAAGATTCTTATTTGTATAAATAAGTATATAGTCTTCACTTATATTTTAAGTTCAATGGAATGAAAATTTCAATCAGTGGTCCATCTTTTCTTATGTTCACATGAAAGCAGGGAGGATGTATCTCTGTTCCTTCATTTCATAGTTTGCTTCAGAAAGAAAATGTTACTCTTTAGGGAGCCAGCATGCTATCTCCTTAAACCTATCAATAGCTATAACCATCTAGTTAGGAAAACAGTAGGACAAGAAGTGGACAGGCAACCTGGCACCATGTAAAAAATTGGAACCTGAGATATGTTTCTCACCAAGTGAAAATATTTGGAAGCAAGAGAAACATTGATGGGTATGTCAGAAGGGATTTTAGAGACAAATGGTAGCAGAGGGGAGCATCCCATCTCAGCCAGAAGGGCATCTTGGGTGAGAATCAGGTAAGGAGCTATGCACATCAGATTCTTAGCCACAGAGCTGCAAAGAGGGTTCAACTAGAACAGAAGTAGATAGAGAATGAAGTTAGGTCCATTCAAACACTTTGTTGACTGACACTGAGTCTGGGGAGATGCCACATCATTTGAGGATTAATAAACAGAAGACTGTCAAAACAGATGCTGCAGAACAGGAAAAAATAAAGCATAGGACCTAAGAAAAAAATACTGGGGAATAAAACAAGGCGGGGAAAGACTTAGAAGAAATTGATGCTTTGAAAGTAGTAGTTTATTCTAAAGACTGGAAAAAAAAATGTTTAGTGTCACCAGTCTTTCAGAAAGACCTGTCCTCCTTTAAGTGGGAGTATATATTTATAAAGGAAGAACTGGCTAAGATGAAAGGACAATAGCAAGTGCAATGGAAGAATTAAAAAGGGATTTGATGTTAAAAATGCAATATTATAATTCAGTCTGAATCAGAAATACTGAAGAACAGAATTTGTACTACATATAATAAAATCAGGGATGTGCTGCATAAACTTGAGAAGTTCTTTCAGAATATTGAGGCAAAGGACTAAGACTCGAATAATATGATTTTTTAAGTGGAAATAAAAACAAAGAATGGAACTGTAAGGTTTATAGGTATATAACATATATAGGTACACAGCAAAGACAACTGAAACGAAAGAAATAGTCAAAGATATAACTGAAGAAAAATGCACTAGGGAGGAAAAAAAAATTGTCTTGAGTGAGCAAATCAAGCAAGGTCAGTGAAGGGAAAACTTGATCTAGACACATCCTGGCTGAAATTTCAAATTACTGTTATGAGGGACAAAACTCCACAGTATACAGACTAAACCAATACATTGTAAACAGAGTGATAAAATCAGACTGGTGTCAAACTTCTCAGATATGCTCAAGCCTGGAAAGTAATTAAAGTGGATATCTGTCATATTTTGGCTCTTAGGGTCTAAACATGTTCTGTAATTTGAAGAGGAATTATTTACTATCTTGGAAAACAAACTTAACGGTTACCGGCGGGAAGGGGGGGCGATAAATTGGGAGATTGGGTTTGACATATACACACTACTAAATATAAAATAGGTAACTAATAAAGACCTACTGTACAGCACAGGGAACTCTACTCAATACTCTGTAATGACCTATATGGGAAAAGAATCTAAAGAAGAGTGGCTATATGTATCTGTGTAACTGATTCACTTCGCTGTACAGCAGAAAGTAACACAACATTGTAAATCAACTATACTTCAATAAAAAAAAAAAAAAGAAGGTGGAAAGCATATGAGATCAGATAATTACCTTTCCCTAAACCCTTGCAGGTCACATTACCTAGAGTCAGCCACTCAGATGTTCCTGTGGGATTTTAGTTCTTACTAAGACCATGGACATTTAAAAGACTTCAATTTTGGCAGCATCATGGAATTTTGAGTCCAGCAGCAGCAGAAGCAAATGTCCCAGTGGCCTTTTTCCATCACTCTAATTTCCCTCAGTGACTAATAGGCTCATTATCAATTTATCAGAAGAGCCTTGAAAAGAAATGCTGATTGCAGAAACTGTGGTTGTTCAGTCAGTCTCACTAATGAGCATGGGAGAATGTGAATGGGTTGATACGCTTATTTCATTATGAGAATTCCTTACTGTGGAGATCAAGGTATAACTAGACACAGGAAACTTTTCAGAAAACTCTGCTTACCTCAAGCAGGGTTTACCACAAGACTCAGAAGTACAGCTATGCAAACAAAATAACAATCAAATAAAAACCACACACAGTTCTGCTAGGAGGAAAAAAAAACTAGATTGATATATACAAAAATGTGATTGTTGGTGGCAATGGACCTATAAGTGACTTTTTACTTATGCTTTTCTGTACTTGAAAAAAGTATTCAATAGAAATGAATTATCTTAAACCTTTGTGTAAATAAGACTTTAAAAGTTTTAAAAATGCTGACATTAATTTTATTGGGGAGATCAAATTATGTGTGGGTATATGCTTTCTTTGCTAAATATTCTATAAATTTGCTTTATCGCTTTTATATTTAAAATAATTAAGATATAATTAAAGTAAATAGGAGATAATTAAAAATAAGGAATAATTAAGAAAAATTCGGAAATAATGCCTCTCAAAAAGTGTCAAGTGAGAAATTTTGACACTACAAAAAATCATATTTGAAAGCTTAAAGGTCTGGAATTTTATAGGATTATATCACAGAGTAATCTGTTTTGAATCATTTCTGAGTGAGGTAAGAGAAAAAGGAGAAATGCAGAATATTAATTGATAATTACATTAGATTTTCTTATAGCTAATAGTCCAGTAAGAGAATCATGAAAAGCCCCTTAACTTTCCCCTTTGCAAGATTTTCACAGGAATAAATTTTGACTTATAGAAGTCTGTATCTATGTTTGAATAATAAAAATTGAATTTAATTAGCTCATCTATTTTCCTAGACATTTTAATACATTGAAGTCTTGGTATTTAAGCTTTTTATTTTTGGAGGTTGACCTGAGACATGTATATGTCTGTTTCAGATACTAGTGCCATCTTTGTGGATTTCATTTAGATGAGATGAAATCGTATACTTAAAACTCCTAAATTGTTACTTGTTGTCAAAAGTTAATTTTATTCACTGCTTTGGTTCTTTGCTGTCTCAGTGTGAATCAGCACAAATGAATAAGATGCTCTGTTAAAATACTGGGTTTTGTTGTCTGTGGAATCCTAGGGATCTAATAAGGAGTGAGTTGGAGGCTTTTAGATTTGAAGGAAAATATTCTAGTGAAATTTTACATCAAGTATATCCTGCAGTGATATCCACGAAATGTGTAGTTTTCCTACAGAAATGTTTGCTTTCCTACTTCTTTCCAGGCTGACTGTAAACTTTATGAAGAGAAAAGTTTAATATTCACTTACTTTATCTGACGAACGTACTCTGCTGACTCCATGGTTAGGGGCAAGCTTCTGTTATAATACGATTCAATTCCATGCAGTAAAATGTATAAATAAATATTATGCATTTCATTCTTTTGTCTTTCGTGCAAGGCATCTATGTGGTATATAGATCTTAGACCACTTTATTTGTAGATAGAAAGAATCATATTTCTCTAAAGCTTGGAAGACAGAAACATTATTAAAATGTCTTTAAATAGAAGTTATAAGGAAGGGTAAAGAATTAGAGTTATTTACATTGTAAAAAGAAAAAAAGGGATGAGATGGCCTAATAAATACTTCAAGTATATGAGAAATTGTTATAAAGAAGCTTTACACCAAGGACATTTTAATTTCCAGCAAAAATGGACCATTAGAAAATGTGTATTAAGCCAAGCCTGATGGATTTAAGTGAGCTAGAAAGATGTCCAGATGTTGGAGAGGTTAAGTGATGGACTGTGATAACTTTCACAGTTCAGGGACTGCTGGGAAGAGATAGAACAGACGAGGAATCAGCAAGCACTTCAATCCACTGAGTTATCCAAATGAAGCACTTCAATCCACCAAGTTATCCAAATCCAAATGAAGCACTTCAATCCACTGTTATCCATTTGAAAACTTTTGAGAATTCGTGACGTACATTATGCCATCTAACCCTCACAAATTGTGTGTATTTGTATCTGCGGGGTTAGTGGCTTGCCCTAGGTTACAAAGCCAGCAATTGGCAAAGCCCAGATCTGAACTAGGTCTTTCCATCATTCTCAATAGTGTACAGAAATGCCTACACATGCTATTAACAGGTCTAAGGTACAGGTGGGTAGAAGAAAGTATAAAAAGAGAAAATAAATAAAGGGTCCTTGGGCTTCCCCGGTGGCGCAGTGGTTGAGAGTCCGCCTGCCGATGCAGGGGACACGGGTTCGTGCCCCGGTCCGGGAGGATCCCACATGCCGCGGAGCGGCTGGGCCTGCGAGCCATGGCCGCTGAACCTGCGCGTCCGGAGCCTGTGCTCCGCAACAGGAGAGGCCACAACAGTGAGAGGCCCGCGTACCGCAAAAAAAATAAATAGATAAAAAAAATAAAGGGTCCTTGAGTATGAATAGGAAAGTGAGAGTACTGAAATAAATTTTTTTTTAAATAGAAAAGATACAAAGTGTCTGCAAGTTCCTGGCACATGGGTAAAGAATAGCTGGAAATCTAAATCTAAATAAATAAATAAAAAGTTTGGTGAATCCTTTGACCTAAGTTCTGATAGAGCAGCTGGTAAGGAACAGCCTAGAGGAAAGAGAGAACTGGGAATATGCACACAGAGACCATGTAAGATGACTAGACTAAGCTACATTAGGGCAGGACCCAGTTTTCTTCAGTTTGGGGTCTTTAGTGCCTGACATAATATCTGGCACTTAGTTTTGTGTGCATGAATGTCTGTGGGAAGACTGAATGAAAAGCAGAGTGCTTAGCTAGGCAAAGGAACTATTGCCAAGTCTGAAAAATCCTGTGTCAGAACATGTAGTAAAAATTGACTTGATTCAGATTCCCTTGAAATGTTAATTAATGTTTCTTTGAGTTACTGTTTTATAAATTAATGACGCAGCTAAAAAGCAAATTCTGTTTCTGAAGATTAGATATTTGTAATACAGGAAAAACGTAATGGCTTACTATTTTTATACATGAGGAAGGAGCTTTGATATTTGACTATTATGAATAAAAATTGAATTAGAGCTAATATCCAAAATAGGAGTACTTATGGCTGCATCTGCAGAAGGGTAGGATATGTGAGGAACATTTGATTATTGAGACTGCAAAGCTGATAGATAGCTGTTACGTTGATGAGATCTTCATTGATGCTATTTCCCACAGCACTATCTAAATCATACTATGTCAGGTATATATTTTTTCCATAATAATGAAACCAATCCTGAAATGTATGAAGTGCCTTGACTTAAAACACATTTTTACAAAAGGTCAGAGGTGGTATCTTGTTTGTCCATTTGTTCATACATTTGTTCGTTCACTCATGTATTCACCAAAAATTTAAATGTCAGACATTCTGCTCCTTGCTGAGGATATAAATGAGAAGAAAACAGCATCCTTCCCCTCAGTAAGTCCATAGTAAAAAAAAAAAAAAGGACATAACTAAATTTAAAAAATAAATAACTATTACCCAGTGGGATAGGAACTTAACCAAGGTACTATAGGAGCCTTGAATACTGTCTCAGTAATGAGTGGAGGTTGAGAAGGGCTTCACACAGGAGATGGTGTCTGAGGTATCCACTGGAATATGAGTCAGCATTTGCCAGATAGAAGTCAGGAAAGTCCTTCTAGATGGAGAACCCTACACGTGCAAAGCCATGGAAAAATGAGGGCACAGAAATGTGAGCTTGCCAGAGTAGAGGGTCTGACTGAGTTGGGATCTTTGTCCTCACGAAGGTGTGGTTTTCTTTTTCCTGTGCTGTCTTCAGTAATCTTTTCAAAATATACATAGAAGGATCATATAGGTTTGTGGTTTTGTGATGTTGGTTCAGCAAAAGACAAGGTAATTGGGGAAAAAAAGGTGTTTGTAGTGACGCTCCATGGAGTTTAGGCTGGATAAAGAAAGAAGAGAGGGTTAAAGGCATGGTCTGATGGATTGGAATAAAAAAGAAGGTTCAAAGGAGTTGAGACCATGATGAACTTGGAGAAGGGAAGTATGGGAGTCAGGAAGTGACAGCTGGAAGGATGGGAGGTTGTGACTCAAACTGGACTCCCAAGACTAAATATTCTTCCAATCCCATTGTGGGTTGCTTCCCTGATAAGATAACTAAGGTAGCAGGTGAATTTGTCTAGCAAGATAAATTAATTACCAGATTTAAAAATCTTTCCTTCAAGAAGTGCTAGTTAGATCCAGTTTCATATACTTTTGATTCTATGCCTGTTGCATGATAATTTGTAAAAATAATTCCTGTTTTCTAAAATGTGCGGCCACATTTTAAAAAATATTTATTGTTTTTTTCAGAGCAGTTTTAGATTCACAGCAAAATTAAAACAAAGGTACAGAGATTTCCCATATGCCCCCTGCCCCAACACATGCATAATCTCTCCCATTATCAACATCTCCCACCAGAGTGGTACATTTGTTACAAGTGATGAACCTGCATTGACACATCATAATCACCCAAAGTCCATAGTTTACATTAGAATTCATTTTTGGTGTTGTACAGTCTATGGGTTTGGACAAATGTATAATAACATGTATCATAGTAACCATACAGAGTATTTTCACTGCCTTAAAAATCCTCTCTTCTCTGCCTGTTCATCTGTTTTTCCCACCTTCCCAACCGCTGGAACCCTCTTATCTTATTACTATCTCCATAGTTTTGCCTTTCCCAAAATGTCATATCCTTGGAATCATTCAATAACTAGCCATTTCAGATTGGCTCCTTTCACTAAAATTCCTCCATGTCTTTTCATGGCTTGATAGCTCATTTCTTTTTAGCACTGAATAATATTCTGTTGTCTGAATGAACATAATCAGCTTTTTATAGTCAAAAGATATTCTTGCTATAATTGATTCTGAATCAGGAGATGCAAGTAGATATATGTAAAGCTTTAATAGTATCCTGCTAATATGCCAAGAAGTAATAATGGTAATTTGATACTTTCTCCAAGTCAAATGAGAATGTTAAGTCTAAGCTTTGGCCTTCCTCTTTAGTTTGGAAATTCTCTGATTTTGGAAAATTGTTATAAAGAGGACCCACTAAAAAAAGGCAATGTAATAGGCAATGTTAGTCGTCATTTACCTGAAAATTTTCTTTTTAAAAAACTTTTATTGGAGTTACTTGATTTACAAGATTTTCTAAGTAAGAAAAAACTAAACTTTAAAAATTCTTTCCTCTGATCAACCATATTTATTGTCTTAATCTGTTTTAGCTAATCATCCAAAGAAGCTCCTGAATTCATGACTTCTTGTTGTTAAGGAAAGAAAGCATATAGCATTAAATAGAAAAAATGTTAATGTGTAAATAATTTTACATTAGGAATTACTTAAAATGGGTATAAAGGCAGCAAACATTTGATACATTTACATATTCTTATATCTTATATTGGAAAAATAAAAGTAAATTTTGAAGAAAAGAAATCTTGATGCATATTTGCCATTAAGATTTTGTCATTAAAATAGAATGTAGCCTAAATTTATCGTTGTTTGTCTCTGAAATTATTGCCTTTCTCTTATTAACTGAATTTCATAACCACACTGGAATTTGGGTGTGGAATTTTTTTGCAAATCTAGCAGGTAACTGTCAATATTTAGTCTTTGCCTGTGTGTTCTATTGCCACTGTACCCACTTACTGGTAAGTCAAAGAATTAGCGACCTTCTCTCTTGCTCTCTAGTCCAGCACTGTCCAGTAAAACTTTATATAATGATGGAAATGTTGTGTATCTGTGCTGTCCCACATAACAGCTACTAGCTGTGTGTGTCAACTTAGCACTTGAAATATGGCTAATGCACCTAAGGAGCTTGTTTTGAGATTTGACTTATTTTTGGAAATTTTAAATTTGAATTTAAATAGGCATGTAGCTAGTGGAGACAGCTCCAGTTTTTCTGGAGAAAAAAGAAAGTCAGAAAAAGCAAGAACCGAAGTCTTAGGAAACTTATTTCTACTGCCCTGTAGACTAACCATTATCGTAATTCATTTGAATTATTGCCATTCAGGAATAATTCTACCGTTTTGGGAAAGTTGTAGCCAGGTCTTCATATTTTCATTGATGAGATTTCATTTGGAAATGTTGCATTTGATTCCATATCTTTGGAATTTCAGTGCCCCTTGCCTCTTTCCCAGGCCATTGATACCTGTTTTCATTGGTTTTGATCATTTGGCTGATTGGTTAGTTTTAAGTTTTCCTCCTTTGCTGTTTGGAAAGACTCCCTGGCCACTTATGCAAACTGTCTAGTAGTCCTGGAAAAACTTAAAAATATTAAAATATATTCCATTGCCATTTCTTTTTTTTTAACATCTTTATTACAGTATAATTGCTTTACAATGGTGTGTTAGTGTCTGCTTTATAACAAAGTGAATCAGTTATACATATACATATGTTCCCATATCTCTTCCCTCTTGTGTCTCCCTCCCTCCCACCCTCCCTATCCCACCCCTCCAGGCGGTCACAAAGCACCGAGCTGATCTCCCTGTGCTATGCGGCTGCTTCCCACTAGCTATCTACCTTACGTTTGGTAGTGTATATATGTCCATGCCTCTCTCTCGCTTTGTCACACCTTACTCTTCTCCCTCCCCATATCCTCAAGTCCATTCTCTAGTAGATCTAGTAGGACACAGCCTTTATTCCTGTCTTACCCCTAGGTTCTTCATGACAGTTTTTTTTTTTTCCTTAAATTCCATATATATGTGTTAGCATACGGTATTTGTCTCTTTCTTTCTGACTTACTTCACTCTGTATGACAGACTCTAGGTCTATCCACCTCATTACAAATAGGTCAATTTCGTTTCATTTTATGGCTGAGTAATATTCCATTGTATATATGTGCCACATCTTCTTTATCCATTCAACCGATGATGGACACTTAGGTTGTTTCCATCTCCTGGCTATTGTAAATAGAGCTGCAATGCACATCTTGGTACATGACTCTTTTTGAATTATGGTTTTCTCAGGGTATATGCCCAGTAGTGGGATTGCTGTGTCATATGGTAGTTTTATTTGTAGCTTCTTAAGGAACCTCCATACTGTTCTCCGTAGTGGCTGTACCAATTCACATTCCCACCAGCAGTGCAAGAGGGTTCCCTTTTCTCCACACCCTGTCCAGCATTTATTGTTTCTAGATTTTTTGATGATGGCCATTCTGACTGGTGTGAGATGATATCTCATTGTAGTTTTGATTTGCATTTCTCTAATGATTAGTGATGTTGAGCATTCTTTCATGTGTTTGTTGGCATTTCTACTGATTGAAGATTCAGGAAAAATTACGTGAGCAAGCACATCTATCCATTGTAAATCACTCTTAGTGAAATTTTGTTACTCTCATTATGCAAGCTTCACACTTAAAAGTTAGTTACCTTCAGAACTAGCTAGAGTTACCTTCCTAATCAGAAACTGAAGTAATGCATTTTACAACAATGCCAATTCGTTTTAAATAAGCTTATTGAGGTAAATCAGTAGGTACATATCTGTTAAAACAGGACACAGCAACTACTAATTACAATTCTCAGCAGGCTCAGTAATAGTCATTATGTAACCTTTTGAAGTTAGCTTTTTCTATAGTAAATACAGATATTTAGAAGGGTCAGAGATTCTGTAAAATACATTTTCAGGCTGTAGGATTCAATGGAACCTAGGTTCAGTAATTAAATACTAATTACTTTCCAATTTCTCATGTAGCATGGCTTGATGTTAGACCATGCAACATTTTAAGGGAATATATTATCCGCAATGAAAAATATTTTGGGGAACAGTTGTAAAACAGTTCTAATATGTTTTCAGAAATATAAGTCAATTAGGTGGTTGGGCTGAAAGTAGGTTTAAACAGTCTCCAAAATGAGGATCGTTACTTAGCTTTTATGGAAAGAACTCAAGTAAGAAAGGGAACTTAATACTAAAAACTAGTTAATGGAGTATCTTTCTTCTCATCAGAGTCTTAATTCCTCATGACATAAAGTTTATCATTAGGAACATTTAGAAGCCTGGGAATCTTATATCACAGAGATCTATTGATAGCCTTGAAATACTTTTTGTCCAGAATGTAATTTAATGCCTATTTAAACAACAGCAATTGATAATCAGTTGTTCCACTAGGTTCCTTTTGGGCGCAAATCCTTTTGGAGTTGGGAAATAAAAGGTTCTAAAACTTTGTAACCCTATTTCTTTTGAACACAAAAAGGTTTTGAGATAAAAATCCTTTCATGGTTGATTCTGTTAATCTAATTTGCTTTTTGGGGTAACAGAAGCTCTAGACCAGGAAGTAGGGTACTTGAGATCTGTTTTCAGGAATCATTGCCTTATTTCTCTCTCTCTCTTTCTCTCTATCTCTCTGTTCTTTACCCCAGGCCACACAAACACAGTGCATCAGTTTTCAAAATTGAATTTCCCACATCCTTTTTATTTATGGACACATATATGGGACACATTTTCTATGTGACACTGATGCTGGAATCAGCGGATGATTGGCTATGCTAATAGGGATCAGAGTGAATGATCTAATGGGAAATTTAGAGTTCAAATGGAATTATCCCAGTTGTAATGATATTTTTCGGCTGAGGCGCCTCTCACTTTCCCTATGCATGGGTTAGTTCACTTCTTCACTGCCTCTCACATCACTCCCTTTCTTGTTATCTCCATTGGCACCACCCTCCTCCCCCTCCTGATTCACATGCCTAAACTAAATCCATAAAAATCCTCTTTTTAGGGGCTTCCTTTCTTCTGATTTTGTTGCCCCACTCTACTCCGTAGTACCATCAGGTGAAATTTCCCTGAATATCGCTTTGTATCCATCTAGTCAAACCCTTTTTGTGGTTTCCTAATTACCCCAGAATAAAATTTACACCCCTCAGTCCTCCACGAGCTGACCCTTTCATAATACTTTCAACATTTTATCTTCACCCTTTATCCACATAAAACCATGTATGGATAAGCAAAAAGGAATAAAAATGTTTCCTTTCAATACATGAAAACTGTTTACCTTAAAATAATTAGATATTCATATATTTATCCATCATTCATGTTTCCTTAATATGGATAACTGAATACTTGAACTTGCTGTTAAGGCTTCACTTCTAATTATTGATTAAAAGTAGAGAAACTGGTAGGTAATTCTTTTGTATAAATAAATATTAATAATATTAATAAAATATTACTGATGCTCCATTTTATATGTCAGAGTAGTATCAGGTAAATAATTTTTGGTGTCATATATGAGGTTTGAATTTTCTTTGGTACTACACTTATCCTGTCTTCTGTCTCCAGAATTGAGTTTTTGATGGCCACTGAATGTTTTCTGTCAAGCTCCATATGTTCATTGTACCTTCAGTGAATTTCTGTTTCCTAGTGCTTCAACTCTAGCCCCTGCCCTGTTATCTTCCGTCCCTCCATAATTTACCCCAACTCCACTTCTCATACTTGAGTCACAGGGGCGTTCTGACTGCCTCCAAACTACTTCATTCTCATTCTAGTTCTGTGACTTAGCTCATAGAGTTGTTTGACTTTAATGTCCCCTACCTATATCCTCCTTATAATGCTAAGCCCCTCTCATAAAACACCGCCTTTCTGAAAATTGTTGGCTGCTTTTTTCTGGTATCCTGTAGAACTTTTATTTAATTTTTTACCACACAAGTCTGCACTTAGTCATGATCAATTTCATATGTCTAGTTGTTTTTCCCCAATCATATTACACGCACTGTGTGATACTTATTGCCCTTTTTTTTAAAAAAAATCATAATGCCTTGCACAGAGAGAAAAACACAATTGTACCCAATGGATGTGTGCTCCTTAATTGCTGAATGGACCTCAAAGTAACAATAGCAGACTATAAGGAAAACTGGGGTCACCAACCTTATCTTTCATGTTTCCATGTTAACTTCAGTGGCTTATTTGAATCACATCAACAATTTTAGATTTCATTATATAAGTACTTTATTTTCCTGTTATAGCACAGGACAGCATATGACTGCTTACATTTATAACCATATTTTACAACAAAATCTGATAATTACCTGGTGAAAATATTTATACAGATATTATTTTTGAAGTAGTGTTTAAACTAGTTCACCCTAATTTAAGAATTCTGTCAGGTGACTTTTGCAAAACTTTGTGAAATCGGCCAGAACAGTTTATCACTTTTAAGGTGGCACAGTGGCCGCTAAATTTCCAAATGCTTGTATTGGTCAGGCTTAGGAATAAAAATCAGAATAAGTATAGTGGTATTTATGTATATGATGTGACCTTAAACTTCTGTTTAAAACAGACTATCTTCTGTTGATTCCATTGACTGCTCCTTTATGAGAATGATTTTTGAAGCTGAAGATGAACACAGGTGTCCTGGTTAAATTTGAGTGTATTCAGTGTAGAGCTGACATTTCTTCCATAATCACATGCTGCCACATGGAACGCAAAGGGCCAGACAAAGGCTCCTTTCCTCCTTCTATGTCTGTATGAACATGAGAAGTATTAATTTGTCTTCTGTGGTGTGAGGAAAGGGTAGATGTCTGTCACTAATTAGTCTAGGTCACTAGAGAGAATTTAGCAACAAAAAAGGAAATAGTTTTCAAACTGATTGATGAAGTAAGTCCCTAATGACCAGAATTACTTCACTAAGAATGAAATTGATATTATCATAACCATATGTTCATTACATCATCATAACTCTTTTTTAACATGTGCCAGGTGACATAGGTATTGGTGAGTTTTTTTTCCATCAGTAAAACTAAATTTATCTATTTTTATTGAAATTTCTTATACATTTTGAGTGTCTAGAAACATCTCAAATTTCAGAAGAATAGAATAATATGTAATAAGTATTATTTATTACTAGGATGTGTAACCTAAATACTGTACGCAAGTGTGAGAATTGTGATCAAGTTTCATGTGTAAATGTCTAGATAATACATTTGTACACATATATTGTAAATACTGTATACTTACTTTATCATTCTTTGTCATACTTTACCATATAATGGAATATAATAGCAAAAATTACATAGTGCCTACTATGTGTCAGGAATTTTTTAAGTGTTTTATGTATTAGTTTAGCTAATCCACAATGACCCTATGAGTTAGATACCATTATTATTATTTTTTTACACAAAGGTAAAAACACTCATCTTGATTTTTTTTTGAATTTTATTTTATTTTTTTTTATACAGCAGGTTCTTAATAGTTATCTATTTTATACATATTAGTGTATAGATACCATTATTATCTCCATTGAAGTATAAACCAGATACCATGGATTATTTAACCATTTTGAGCCTTAGTTTTTGTATCTGTAAAATGGCAGTAATATTTCATAGAGTTATTGAGAAAAATAAGTGATGGGTCTAGAGTATCTATCTTGGTATCTAGAGTATCTAGAGTATCTATCTTGGCACATAGATACTCATTAACTTCTGCCCACCTTTCTATTTCAATGAACTGACTACTAGAAAGAGATTTAGTTCCTAATTGTACATAATATGTCTTTGTATACAATATTCTGTGAGATCTTTGAGGTCATAAAGTGTCAGAAATACAGTAGGTACTCAATGAATGTTCGTTTTGTGAAAGAATGAAAGCCCAAAGAAGTTTGCCCAAGTACTGTAAATATACCAGTGTTGAAAAATATTTTAAATTATTGCTTAAGTAATTCAAATCATTACCATTGTCTGATTAATTTGTTGATGGGAATTAAATCACCTTGAAGAAAAAGGCCTTAGGTCTTGTCTTTGAGAGTTTCCTACCAGAGGCATAGCAGCAACAAATCAGACCCAACTGACCTGACTAACAGGAAATATGCGTCTTGCGTATGAAGGTGATGTTGGAGATTTTCAAGTTAGGTGAGATTTTTTTTTTTTTTTAACATCTTTATTGGAGTATAATTGCTTTACAATGGTGTGTTAGTTTCTGCTTTATAACAAAGTGAATCAGCTATACATATACATATATCCCCATATCTCCTCCCTCTTGCATATCCCTCCCACCCTCCCTATCCCACCCCTCTAGGTGGTCACAAAGCACCGAGCTGATCTCCCCGTGCTATGCGGCTGCTTCCCACTAGCTATCTACCTTACATTTGGTAGTGTATATATGTCCATGCCACTCTCTCACTTTGTCACAGCTTACCCTTCCCCCTCCCCGTATCCTCAAGTCCATTCTCTAGTAGGTCTGTGTCTTTATTCCTGTCTTACCCCTAGGTTCTTCATGACCTTTTTTTTTTTCTCTTAGATTCCATATATATGTGTTAGCATATGGTATTTATTTTTCTGTTTCTGACTCACTTCACTCTGTATGACAGACTCTAGGTCCATCCATCTCACGACAAATAACTCAATTTCATTTCTTTTTATGGCTGAGTAATATTCCATTGTATATATGTGCCACATCTTCTTTATCCATTCATCTGTTGATGGACACTTAGGTTGCTTCCGTCTCCTGGCTATTGTAAATAGAGCTGCAGTGAACATATTGGTACATGACTCTTTTTGAATTCTGGTTTTCTCAGGGTATATGCCCAGTAGTGGGATTGCTGGGTTGCATGGTAGTTCTATTTGTAGTTTTTTAAAGAACCTCCATACTGTTCTCCATGGTGGCTGTATCAATTTACATTCCCACCAACAGTGCAAGAGTGTTCCCTTTTCTCCACACCCTCTCCAGCATTTATTGTTTCTAAATTTTTTGATGATGGCCATTCTGACAGGTGTGAGATGATATCTCATTGTAGTTTTGATTTGCATTTCTCTTTTATCTTCCTTGGTCTTTGTAGTCAGAGCAATGGCTGTTTTCATGCTCTCTTATAATGCATTTTGCAACCTTAGCATTAATGCTATGTAAAGACACCTAAGTCTTAAAGTAGTATTTTTTATTCTTAGTATCCTAATTTATGTTTAACATTTTAAAATCATTGGTGATGAATTATAAAAACTCACATATTTTTCTTTCATTATGGTTCAAATATAAAGAATGAATTAATGCCTTAATACCTAATAGAGTGCCATGTTCCCATTGCTTTGGCTAATGAACAGCAAGTTGTTATTTATGATGGTGGTGCAGATGGTCAGTGTTGGTGATGATAATGGTGATGATTGTGATGCTGAAATGAGACTGAAAACCAACTGAGAATGGATTACTTCTCCTTAAAGCCTAAAATTGGACTCTGGACTTTGATGGAGTTGAACTATGGTTCTTCAATACCTTGTCCTTGCTGCATTACAACTACTTTTTAAAAACAAGTTGAGCTTTTTTCTAGGGATTAAAAGAAATCTAACAGTTGAAATAATTATAGTGAGGTCTCTTATATCCTTATTTAACGTAATCAGGTAAAGCCTGAATCATTCTGATCATCTTTATTCAACTGTTATTTGGTTGAAATCCCATTATGTTTCCCTGTGTTTCTTCGTGTCCTTTCTAATGTTATTATCAGGAGAAATATTCTTTCCAGAGCAGTGGTAAATTTCTCACCTTCTGTGGGATGATGTCATCCCATCTGTATGTTGCACACAGACT
This sequence comes from Globicephala melas, assembly GCF_963455315.2. Taxonomy (NCBI): domain Eukaryota; kingdom Metazoa; phylum Chordata; class Mammalia; order Artiodactyla; family Delphinidae; genus Globicephala; species Globicephala melas. Next base: position 44,506,401 of record NC_083314.1, on the reverse strand, counting down.
TATTTCATGACCTTGAGCAGCACCCTATACCCAGGCATTATTTGAGAAATGACCTCTTAGCTCTCTACATCCTGGCTTGGGTAACTGACATTTATTTTCACTTTAATATGTGAACTACAGAGCCTACCAGTGGGATTCTCGCTGGGAGATATGCCAAACCAATTCTGGCAGACGGCATTGGAAGGCATCATGTTTAGACAGAATTCCCGAGAGCTGCCGAGTCTTTGCAGCAATCCTATGTCAAAATGAGGTGGACATGAAAAACCTTTTATTTTAGGAAGGTGGGAATAAATGTGGGTATTCAAAAAATTCCAAAGAAAAACAACTGTTCATTTCTTTCCACCTCTTCCCCTAAAGATTGTCTGCAGCATCCCCACATGTGTAGTACTCCAGCATTTCAGAATTGATGGACTCCAGATGCAGTCACAATTTGAACTTACTGGCCATGGCCAGTCTGCCCTTGGCCTCACATGTTTCTTTAGCCCTATGTTCACCAAGAAGAAACCATGGAATAATGAGTCTGTCAACCAAGTCCACTGGCTGGAAAAATCCTTTAAACATTAACTTCAAAGGCAAACATTGTTTGAAAACCACAGTGTAAACAGGAGAAAAAAGAAGGGCGATTATAAGCTGCTCGCAATTAGGCACTAATTTGGTTTGTTCCATTCTTTAGCTGCCCAGTTCAGCAGCATCATTTGTATCTCTTTCAAATGTTTGGGGATTCCTCTTAGTGAAACCAAACCACAGTTTGCAGACTGACTTATAATAAAGGTACATCATAAATATATCCAGATCTAACTGACTAACTGAATTCTCAATTTCCTTTATAGTAAAAACCCAATTGAATGGAAAGCTGACACCATGTCTGTTTGGCTCATCAGTGTATCCCTGTAAGTTAGCACAGAGCCTGGAACATAATAATTGTGCAAAAAGCACATTATTGAATTAATTTATTTTTGTTAATACTCATGACATCTATTTCAAAAATTGTGGAAATGAATTTATTTCTAGCTGATTGAGTGGGGGATATTTACACTAAGTAAATTGTTTAAACTACCAGTTATAAAATAAATAAGTCACAGGTATATAAAGTACAGCACAGGGAATATAGTCAATATTATAACGATTTTGTATGGTGCCTAATCTATATAAATAACTAATCACTGTGTTATACACCTGAAGTTATTATAATATTATGAGTAAATTATACTTCAATAAAATAAAAAAATAAACAGCCTTTAAAGAGAAAGAAAATGTGATTAAATATTTCTTTGATGGTACCTTCTTTGATGATTAATTCTTACTCTGTAGTAGTATAGATGTAAAACATATAATTGATTAGACCAGATATATCAGCATCCCAGCTACCCCAGAGAATTCTTGTATTCTTTTTGACAATAAATTTCTGATTTAATATATCATTTTCAAAAGTCTTTTTTCTGCCGTAGAAGTGGAATGCAATAGGCACTTGGATATTTTCTAAGTTGAGGTCTTATGAATCCATGGGCATGAGGCAAATGATCAGTATAGCAGGATCTCCAGAGGCCGGCAGGCATAAAAATTCTCAGAGCCAAGTTACATTTTAGGAATGACCTGTATTCCATCAATGGCTTTAAGTGTCTTTCATTTACAAGTCACTGCATAACATGAAAGAGATGTTATGTACTGTGGAATATATTGGAAATGGAATAATAAGAAAGACATGGTCTCGACCTCAGCAAACTTACAATCGAACAAATAAAAAGGGAAAGAGCAACTCAAAACAGGCAGCAGTCAGGACAAGATTGGCTCCAAACCTATGTTCACTAGATAGAAAGTAGCAAAAGGCCCAGTGTAGAGACTTTGCCTGAAAACAGGTTTATATTGAAGTTCCAGATGAGCAGATGGAAACCAGTAGTCAGCTAGTGGGAGCAAAGTAGCAAGGGGCCCCATAGTAACCAGTGGAGATGCAGAAACACAACACTGGGATCAGATTCATTTTACTCTCAAAAGCAGTTTACCTCCCGTGCTTTCATTACTTTTGGTTTCTCTCTTGCACTGATTGGACCAGATCTCTGATAGGGGTTATCCAAAGAGCTCCTCTCCAGCCAGAGCCCAAGGAGGGAGCCTGAGGCCAGTGCCATCGAGGCTCCAAGGGGGCCACCATACATGCACGATCCCAGCGCGGCCTTGGCCATGGAACTCTGGCCGTGGCTGACTGCACACTGCTGCAGCTGTTGCTCCTGTTGCTGCTTGTGCAGCTGAGCTGCACGGCCAAGTTCTAAGCCAAGATCACCCTGTACTGCATGCACTGCTTTATCGTCGTCACCGTGGCCGTGGTCACCTGCCTGCTGTGTCACCGTGGCCAGATAGTGGAGAATGTGAGCATCATCAGTTGGCGCATCCAGTCCTTCAAGTACATATACTGCATTCACTTTGAGATTAAGGGCCACCAGAAGCTGGAGGTAGACCACCCCTGTGTCATCATCTCTAACCACCAGAGCATCCTGGGCGTAGTGGTCTCATGGAGGCCCTTCCTGAATGCAGATTGCCAAGCAGGAGCCGTTCTTCATAGGATGCATGGGCCTGATCTTGTGTACCTTGGGGCATCTTCATTGCCAATGCAAATAATCAGTAAACAATCTATAATAGGAATAGAAAAGAGTTTTATTTAAGCCAAACTGAGGACTGTAGCCCTGGAGACACAGATTCAAGAAGCACTTGAATTGTGTTCTGCCTGACCACAAAATGAGGGAGGCTTATATAGGCAAAACTCACAAAGTTGCATAAGTTGTTTGTCAAGAATTAGGATTAGAACCAGCAAGAAGAAAGGGTGCTTGTTAAGCAAGGATTGTTTGGGGACTGAATGGTTGCATAGTTACAAGGGGAGACCTTGAGACCATAAGGTTGCAGCAGGCAACTGCTAGCAGATGTTGTTTTGAGAATAGTTGGTGGTGTCCTTGAGTTTGATACAGTTCAGAAAATTCAAGTTCTCAGTGATGCAGGAGCGTGTCTGAAACCACACCCACAATGGCCACCTGGCTCCATTTTGAATGTTTGAACCACAGTTACTCCATTTTTATTTTTTAAATACATTCTTTAATGGTTAAAGCCCATGTGCAATGCATGCTTGACAGTACATAGACAGGCTGTTCTGACTAGCATAAAGTTCAAGCCAAATCATGTATAAACTAGGATGAATCCCCCATACTTTAATTTGTGAAAATTTCTTCTGTCATCAACTAACAAAGTACCAGGACCATGATGGCACATGTGGGCTTGGGCATGGTCAGAGAGAATCTTGAAGTGTGACTCTACCCTGAGGGCATGTGGAACGACAATAGGACCTGCTGCTTTTCAAGAGAGGAGCCTTCTACCTGGTGATCTGAGTCTGGTTGCCCCTCACCTCTGTGTTATACTCTACCTTCTCCTTCTACAACCCCAAGAGGAAGCTCTTCACCTCAGGAATGGTCAAGATGAAGGTGCTGGATGCCATCCCCACCAGCAGCCACCCTGTGGCTGGATGTTCCCAAGCTCATGGACACCAGCTGCCATGAGCTTGGGAACATCCAAGTCCCAAGGACCACCTTCTCCCGCATGTCCAAGATACCCCAGAAAAATGGGGCCACTGCAGGTCCTGGTGCCCAGCCAGCCCAGTAGCTAAGGTCATGGGTGGGTCAGGAGCTGAGGGAAGGACCTGGCTAGAGAATGGATAGAGGGACCCCAGCCCTGGCTGCTGAATAATACTATGTCATAGTCCTGCTTCTCTCCACCTTGCATTCAGGCCCCAGAAAGTGGAAGCCTCTTTCTGTCATTGGCCTCAGACCCAGGCCCCTGATGTCCCCTCAAAGGAGAGTGTGCCAGACCCTCACCAAGCTCTGAAGGCAAAGCCTTGCCCACTGTCATGCCTCCAAGATCCAAGAGTAGGAGCAGGCCTGGGGCTCCAGATGGGCTGACAGGGCTGGGCTGGGCTGCAAGGCCTTGGGTTGAATGGCCAGAGATGAGACCCTCTGTGGTCCTGCCTGGGCCTGTGGGGTGCAGAGTCACACTTTGGGGGCCCAGCCACAGTCTGCATCGGTCTTTCAGGGAGAGGAGGAGCTCTGGGGGGCTGGAAGGAGCAGACCCCAGTTTTGTACAGTCTTGAAAGTGCAAAATAAATAAACAAATAATTTTTTAAAAGTAAAGGTGTGGCAGTGAGAAGCCTGCAAATCTGCTAACATCATTGACATTTCACTCTGTGTGTTTCCTTTGCAGAACCGCCCAAAGTCACTGTTATGCCCAAGAATCAGTCATTTACAGGTGGATCTGAGGTCTCCATCATGTGTTCTGCAACAGGTTATCCCAAACCAAAGATCACCTGGACCATGAATGATATGTTTATTGTGGGTTCACACAGGTACTGGGTTTGTATCATGTTCTTTGTTTTTACTGAGTGAGAGAAGTTGGTGAAAGTTCTGGACAGTATTAATCTGACCAAATCCCTAAGGTTAAGGGAGATTTGACCCAAATCCACAGCTTTAGATTTTCTCAATAGGCCAGGAAATGTCAGTAAAATAATAAATGATGAATGTATAGAGTCTGAGGTTCTTAAGTCTCGAATTCAATAGCTGGGACTAAGTGCTTCCTAATACTTTGCTTTGCAAACATAACACTGTAACAGTTGGTTTACCTTGAATAATTGAAATGGGGATAATAAACTTTCTGTGGGTAAAGTAATGTGTAGTTTTAACCCATCTACTAGAGATTTGGTCCTGAGATTTAACAGAAGAGAGAGGGAGAGACAAAGGACGGAACAGTAGCTCTAATTAAAGTGTATGCAGACATTCTTCGTAACTCCTGCTTGCTGCTGCCATACTATCGTACACTGAGAGGTATTTTATTCTGCTGGATGCTTTTAAAAGAAAATGAATCCTCTTATGCTCAAAGAGAGTACTGAACACGAGGGGCATAAGCAATGAAGTTTCCAGCCATCGGGCTTCCATTACTCTGGGTTTGGCAGGGGGAGAAGGGCTTAGCTATGAGCCAGATTCTATTCCTGGTCTCTTCACAGACTCACTTGAGATGGGAGGCATTGCATCTCTCAGGTTTTCATTTTGAGGAACTGTTTGGCTTAGAAGTTCACACAGAGCAAGATTGCCTGGGTGCAAATTCCACTTCTTCCCTTTACTAACCCTGACTCCGGGCAAGGTGTATAACCTCTTTGCTCGTCTGTATAACAGAGATAATAGTATCTAACTCATTGGGTTGTTAGGAAGATTTAAAACATAGATAAATGTAAAGGTACTAGAGCAGCCCTGATACATGGCAAGTACTAGATATGTGGGACCTATTGTTATTATCATTATAACATTTCTGCTTATAAAATGATGATGTTAATCATTTCTGCAATCAGCACCACAAACATAACTCTAAAATATTTGAAAGGAAGGTGCTATAGTTCCTTGATACTATTATTAGAGTATTTTCAATTTTATTTTCTTTTTGTCTGTAGGTATAGGATGACCTCAGAAGGTATCTTATTTATCAAAAATGCAGTTCCCAAAGATGCAGGGATCTATGGTTGCCTGGCAAGTAATTCAGCTGGGATGGATAAACAGACTTCTACCCTCAGATACACTGGCAAGTATAATCAGTTTAAAAGGCAGTACAAATAGTATGAATATCATATCAAGCAATGTAAAAGTACTTTTTTGAAAATTAATATTAGGAATGAGTTATACCCAGTTGTATAATTTATTGTTCGTTTCACACATTGATTAAAGCAAATAGTGTAACTAATTTAAGTTAAAAGTTCAGGGAGTGAATAGCTTCAGTAATCAACAGAAACCAAGGAAGCTTCCAGATTATGGAAGAGTTCCAGAATGTCCACAGAGTTCTATCCTTCCATGATTCATCTGTTCTTTGTAATATTTTACTTACAAATTAATAAATTCTGTATCCTTCCGAGTTTACCTCAACTTTCTTTTTGTTTTTAACATCTTTACTGGAGGATAATTGCTTTACAATGATGTGTTAGTGTCTGCTTTATAACAAAGTGAATCAGTTATACATACACGTATATTCCCATATCTCTTCCCTCTTGCGTCTCCCTCCCTCCCACCCTCCCTATCCCACCCCTCTAGGTGGTCACAAACCACCGAGCTGATCTCCCTGTGCCATGCGGCTGCTACCCACTAGCTATCTATTTTACATTTGGTAGTGTATATATGTCCATGCCACTCTCTCACTGTGTCACAGCTTACCCTTCCCCCTCCCCGTATCCTCAAGTCCATTCTCTAGTAGGTCTGTGTCTTTATTCCCGTCTTACCCCTAGGTTCTTCATGACATTTTTTTATTCTTAGATTCCATATATATGTGTTAGCATACAGTATTTATCTTTCTCTTTCTGACTTACTTCACTCTGTATGACAGACTCTAGGTCTATCCACCTCATTACAAATAGGTCAATTTCGTTTCTTTTTATGGCTGAGTAATATTCCATTGTATATATGTGCCACATCTTCTTTATCCATTCAACCGATGATGGACACTTAGGTTGTTTCCATCTCCGGGCTATTGTAAATAGAGCTGCAGTGAACATATTGGTACATGACTCTTTTTGAATTCTGGTGTTCTCAGGGTATATGCCCAGTAGTGGGATTGCTGGGTCATACGGTAATTCTATTTTTAGTTTTTTAAGGAACCTCCATACTGTTCTCCATAGTGGCTGTATCAATTTACATTCCCACCAACAGTGCAGGAGGGTTCCCTTTTCTCCACACCCTCTCCAGCATTTATTGTTTGTAGATTTTTTGATGATGGCCATTCTGACCAGTGTGAGGAGATACCTCACTGTAGTTTTGATTTGCATTTCTCTAATGATTAATGATGTTAAGCATTCTTTCATGTGTTTGTTGGCAGTCTGTATATCTTCTTTGGAGAAATGTCTATTTAGATCTTCTGCCCATTTTTGGATTGGGTTGTTTGTTTTTTTGTTACTGAGCTACATGAGCTGCTTGTAAATTTTGGAGATTAATCCTTTGTCAGTTGCTTCATTTGCAAATATTTTCTCCCATTCTGAGGGTTGTCTTTTGGTCTTGTTTATGGTTTCCTTTGTTGTGCAAAAGCTTCTAAGTTTCATTAGGTCCCATTTGTTTATTTTTGTTTTTATTTCCATTTCTCTAGGAGGTGGGTCAAAAAGGATCTTGCTGTGATTTATGTCATAGAGTGTTCTGCCTATGTTTTCCTCTAAGAGTTTGATAGTTTCTGGCCTTACATTTAGCTCTTTAATCCATTTTGAGCTTATTTTTGTGTATGGTGTTAGGGAGTGATCTAATCTCATACTTTTACATGTAGCTGTCCAGTTCTCCCAGCACCACTTATTGAAGAGGCTGTCTTTTCGCCACTGTATATTCTTTCCTCCTTTATCAAAGATAAGGTGACCATATGTCTGTGGGTTTATCTCTGGGCTTTCTATCCTGTTGCATTGATCTATATTTCTGTTTTTGTGCCAGTACCATACTGTCTTGATTACTGTAGCTTTGTAGTATAGTTTGAAGTCAGGGAGCCTGATTCCTCCAGCTTTGTTTTTCGTTCTCAAGATTGCTTTGGCTATTCGGGGTCTTTTGTGTTTCCATACAAATTGTGAAATTTTTTGTTCTAGTTCTGTGAAAAATGCGAGTGGTAGTTTGATAGGGATTGCATTGAATCTGTAGATTGCTTTGGGTAGTAGAGTCATTTTCACAATGTTGATTCTTCCAATCCAAGAACATGGTATATCTGTCCATCTATTTGTATCACCTTTAATTTCTTTCATCAGTGTCTTATAATTTTCTGCATGCAGGTCTTTTGTCTCCTTAGGTAGATTTATTCCTAGATATTTTATTCTTTTTGTTGCAATGGTAAATGGGAGATTTTTGGTAAATTTCAGATTTTTCATCATTAATGTATAGGAATGCCAGAGATTTCTGTGCATTAATTTTGTATCCTGCTACTTTACCAAATTCATTGATTAGCTCTAGTAGTTTTCTGGTAGCATCTTTAGGACTCTCTATGTAAAGTATCCTGTCATCTGCACACAGTGACAACTTTATTTCTTCTTTTCCGATTTGGATTCCTTTTATTTCCTTTTCTTCTCTGCTTGCTGTGGCTAAAACTTCCAAAACTATGTTGAATAATAGTGGTGAGAGTGGGCAACCTTGTCTTGTTCCTGATCTTAGTGGAAATGGTTTCAGTTTTTCACCATTGAAGATGGTGTTGGCTACGGGTTTGTCATATATGGCCTTTATTATGTTGAGGAAAGTTCCCTCTATGCCTGCTTTCTGCAGGGTTTTTATCGTAAATGGGTGTTGAATTTTGTCAAAAGCTTTCTCTGCATCTATTGAGATGATCATATGATTTTTCTCCTTCAGTTAGTTAATATGGTGTATCACATTGATTTACTTGCGTATATTGAAGAATCCTTGCATTCCTGGAATAAACCCCACTTGATCATGTTGTTTGATCCTTTTAATGTGCTGTTGGATTCTGTTTGCTAGTATTTTGTTGAGAGTTTTTGCATATATGTTCATCAACGATATTGGCCTGTAGTTTTCTTTCTTTGTGACATCTTTGTCTGGTTTTGGTATCAGGGTGATGGTGGCCTAGTAGAATGAGTTAGGGAGTGTTCCTCCCTCTGCTATATTTTGGAAGAGTTTGAGAAGGACAGGTGTTAGCTCTTCTCTAAACGTTTGATAGAATTCGCCTGCGAAGTTATCTGGTCCTGGGCTTTTGTTTGTTGGAAGATTTTTTTTTTTTTTTTGCGGTACGCGGGCCTCTCAATGTTGTGGCTTCTCCTGTTGCGGAGCACAGGCTCCGGACGCGCAGACTCAGCAGCCATGGCTCATGGGCCCAGCCGGTCTGCAGCATGTGGGATCGGGGCACGAACCTGTGTCCCCTGCATCGGCAGACGAACTCTCAACCACTGCACCACCAGGGAAGCCCTTGTTGGAAGATTTTTAATCACAGTTTCAAGTTCACTGCTTGTGATTGGTCTGTTCATATTTTCTATTTCTTCATGATTCAGTCTTGGTAGGTTGTGCATTTCTAAGAATTTCTCCATTTCTTCCAGGTTGTCCATTTTGTTGGCATAGAGTTGCTTGTAGTATCTCTCATGATCCCTTGTATTTCTGCAGTGTCAGTTGTTACTTCTCCTTTTTCATTTCTAATTCTGTTGATTTGAGTCTTCTCCCTTTTTTTCTTGAGGAGTCTGGCTAATGGTTTATCAATTTTGTTTATCTTCTCAAAGAACCAGCTTTTAGTTTTATTGATCTTTGCTATTGTTTCCTTCATTTCTTTTTCATTTATTTCTGATCTGACTTTTATGATTTCTTTCCTTTTGCTAAATTTGGGGTTTCTTTGTTCTTCTTTATCTAATTGCTTTAGGTGCAAGTTAGGTTGTTTATTCGAGGTGTTTCCTGTTTCTTAAGGTAGGATTGTATTGCTATATACTTCCCTCTTAGAAGTGCTTATGCTGCATCCCATAGGTTGTGGGTCATCGTGTTTCCATTGTCATTTGTTTCTAGGTATTTTTTGATTTCCTCTGATTTCTTCAGTGCTCACTTCGTTTTTAAGTAGTGTATTGTTTAGCCTCCATGTGTTTGTATTTTTTACAGATCTTTTCCTGTAATTGATATCTAGTCTCATAGCATTGTGGTCAGAAGAGATAATTGATACCATTTCAATTTTCTTAAATTTACCATGGCTTGATTTGTGACCCAAGATATGATCTGTCTTGGAGAATGTTCCATGAGCACTTGAGAAAAATGTGTATTCTGTTGTTTTTGGTTGGAATGTCCTATAAATATCAATTAAGTCCATCTTGTTTAATGTATCATTTAAAGCTTGTTTCCTTATTTATTTTCGTTTTGGATAATCAGTCCATTGGTGAAAATGGGGTGTTAAAGTCCCCTACTATGAATGTGTTACTGTCGATATCCCCTTTTATGGCTGTTAGTATTTCCCTTATGTATTGAGGTGCTCCTATGTTGGGTGCATAAATATTTACAATTGTTATATCTTCTTCTTGGATCGATCCCTGGATCATTATGTAGTGTCCTTCTTTGTCTCTTGTAATAGTCTTTATTTTAAAGTCTATTTTGTCTGCTATGAGAATTGCTACTCCAGCTTTCTTTTGATTTCCATTTGCACGGAATATCTTTTTCCATCCTCTCACTTTTAGTCTCTATGTGTCCCTAGGTCTGAAGTGGGTCTCTTCTAGACAGCATATATATGGGTCTTGTTTCTGTATCCATTCAGCCAGTCTGTGTCTTATGGTGGGAGCATTTAATCCATTTACATTTAAGGTAATTATCGATATGTATGTTCCTATTCCCATTTTCTTAATTGTTTTGGGTTTGTTATTGTAGGTCTTTTCCTTCTCTTGTGTTTCTTGCCTAGAGAAGTTCATTTAGCATTTGTTGTAAAGCTGGTTTGGTGGTGCTGAACTCTCTCAGCTTTTGCTTGTCTGTAAAGGTTTTAATTTCTCCATCAAATCTGAATGAGATCCTTGCTGGGTAGAGTAATCTTGGTTGCAGGTTTTTCATCTTCATCACTTTAAATATGTCCTGCCACTCCCTTCTCACTTGCAGAGTTTCTGCTGAAAGATCAGCTGTTAACCTTATGGGGATTCCCTTGTGTGTTTTTTGTTGTTTTTCCCTTCCTGCTTTTAATATGCTTTCTCTGTATTTAATTTTTGACAGTTTGATTAATATGTGTCTTGGCATATTTCTCCTTGGATTTATCCTGTATGGGACTCTCTGTGCTTCCTGGGCTTGATTAACTATTTCCTTTCCCATATTAGGGAAGTTTTCAGCTATAATCTCTTCAAATATTTTCTCAGTCCCTTTCTTTTTCTCTTCTTCTTCTGGGACCCCTATAATTCGAATGTTGGTGCGTTTAATGTTGTTCCAGAGGTCTCTGAGACTGTCCTCAGTTCTTTTCATTCTTTTTTCTTTATTCTGCTCTGCAGTAGTTATTTCCACTATTTTATCTTCCTGGTCACTTATCCGTTCTTCTGCCTCAGTTAGTCTTCTAGTGATCCCTTTTAGAGTATTTTTAATTTCATTTGTTGTGCTGTTCATCATTGCTTGCTTTCTCCTTAGTTCTTCTAGGTCCTTGTTAAATGTTTCTTGCATTGTCTCTATTCTATTTCCAAGATTTTGGATCACGTTTACTATCATTATTCTGAATTCTTTTTCAGGTACACTGCCTATTTCCTCTTCATTTGTTAGGTCTGGTGGGTTTTTATCTTGCTCCTTTATCTGCTGTGTGTTTTTCTGTCTTCTCATGTTGCTTATCTTACTGTGTTTGGGGTCTCCTGTTTGCAGGCTGCAGGTTCGTAGTTCCTGTTGTTTTTGGTGTCTGTCCCCAGTGGCTAAGGTTGGTTCAGTGGGTTGTGTAGGCTTCCTGGTGGAGGGGACTAGTGCCTGTGTTCTGGTGGATGAAGATGGATGTTTTTTTTCTGATGGGCAGGTCCACGTCTGGTGGTGTGTTTTGGGGTGTCTGTGGCCTTACTATGATTTTAGGCAGCCTCTGTGCTAATGGGTGGGGCTGTGTTCCTGTCTTACCAGTTGTTTGGCATAGGGTGTCCAGCACTGTAGCTTGCTGGTCGTTGAGTGAAGCTGGGTCTTGCCATTGAGAAGGAGATCTCTGGGAGAGTTTTGCTATTGGATATTACATGGAGCTGGGAGGTCACTTGTGGACCAGTGTCCTGAAGTTGGCTCTCTCACCTCAGAGGCACAGCACTGACTCCTTGCTGGAGCACCAAGAGCGTTTCATCCACATGGCTCAGAATAAAAGGGAGAAAAAGTAGAAAGAAAGAACGAAAGAAAGAGGATAAAATAAAGTAAAGTAAGATAAAAAAAATAAAGTTATTAAAATAAAAAATAATTATTAAGAAAAAAAATTTCTTTTAAAGTAAAAAGAAACAACAACAAAAATCGGACAGACAGAACCCCAGGACAAATGGTGAAAGCAAAGCTCTACAGACAAAAGCTCACACAGAAGCATACACATACACACTCACAAAAAGAGGAAAAGGGGAAAAAATAATATATCTTGTTCTCAGAGTCCACCTCCTCAATTTGGGATGATTCGTTGTCTATTCAGGTATTCCACAGATGCAGGGTACATCAAGTTGATTGTGGAGCTTTAATCCGCTGCTCCTGAGGCTGCTGGGAGAGATTTCCCTTTCTCTTCTTTGTTCATACAGCTCCCGGGGTTCAGCTTTGGATTTGGCCCCGCTTATACGTGTAGGTCGCCGGAGGGCGTCTGTTCTTTGCTCAGACAGGAGGGGGTTAAAGGAGCCACTGATTCGGGGGCTCTGGCTCACTCAGGCCGGGTGGGAGGGAGGGGCACGGAGTGCGGGGTGGGCCTTCGGCAGCAGAGGCCAGCGTGACGTTTGCACCAGCCTGAGGCGCGCCGTGCATTCTCCCAGGGACGTTGTCACTGGATCACAGGACCCTGGCAGTGGCGGGCTGCACAGGGTCCCGGGAGGGGAGGTGTGGATAGTGACCTGTGCTCGCACACAGGCTTCTTGGTGGCAGCAGCAGCCTTAGCGTCTCATGCCCGTCTCTGGGGTCTGCGCTGTTAGCCATGGCTTGCGCCCGTCTCTGGAGCTCCTTTAAGCAGCGCTCTTAATCCTCTCTCCTCGTGCACCAGGAAACAAAGAGGGAAGAAAAAGTCTTTTGCCTCTTCAGCAGCTGGAGACTTTTTCCCGTACTCCCTCCCGGCTAGCTGTGGTGCACGAACCCCTTCAGGCTGTGTTCACGCCACCAACCCCAGTCCTCTCCCTACGATCCGACCGAAGCCCGAGCCTCAGCTCCCAGCGCCCGCCCGCCCCAGCGGGTGAGCAGACAAGACTCTTGGGCTGGTGAGTGCCGGTCGGCACCGATCCTCTGTGCGGCAATCTCTCCGCTTTGCCCTCCGCACCCCTGTTGCTGTGCTCTCCTCCACGGCTCCGAAACTTACCCCCTCCGCCACCCGCAGTCTGCGCCCGCGAAGGGACTTCCTAGTGTGTGGTAACCTTTCCTCCTTCACCGCTCCCTTCCACTGGTGCAGGTCCCATCCCTATTCTTTTGTCTCTGTTTTTCCTTTTTTCTTTTGCCCTACTCAGGTATGTGGGGAGTTTCTTGCCTTTTGGGAGGTCTGAGGTCTTCTGCCAGCGTTCAGTAGGTGTTCTATAGGAGCAGTTCCACATGTAGATGTATTTCTGATGTGTCGGTGGGGAGGAAGTTGATCTGCGCGTCTTACTCTTCCGCCATCTTCCTCCTCTCCACCTCAACTTTCATTTTACATTTTCCACTTATGTTCATATATATATATGAATTTATATATATATGTATAAATATATTTATTCATATGAAACGTTATAATATTTCTGTTATAATTAAATATTTACAACATTTCTGTCACTTCTCTAGGTATTACGTTTTGCTTTTCATCTTCAGTTTTTCCCCTCCAAACTGAAGCATTTATTGAAGATATACTTTATGACAACTTATTCTATACTACAATATTCCATAATATAGAATATAATACATTCTAACATATATATAGTATAATCAAATCTATTATAATACATAATCATATATTCTAATAATATGTAATATAGAATACAGTATTTCCTTTTTTTTTTTTTGTCGTTTGCGGGCCTCTCACTGTTGTGGCCTCTCCCGTTGCGGAGCACAGGCTCCGGACACGCAGGCTCAGCGGCCACGGCTCACGGGCCCAGCCGCTCCGTGGCCTGTGGGATCTTCCCGGACCGGGGCACGAATCCGTGTCCCCTGCATCTGCAGGCGGACTCCCAACCACTGCGCCACCAGGGAAGCCCCAATATTTCTTTTACTTTGGTCTTTCTTAGACAAATAAAGGAGAAGGGTTATATGCTCAGTGTCATTTTGTAAACTGTGAATAATTAATGACTAGCAATCCACCCTTTCTCTCATTTTTCTTCATCATTCATAGTAAGGTAGTAAAATTGGCAGTGGCGAGGAAGGAGTGTACAAGAGCCACAATAAAGATTGAGAATTGATGTAAGAGGGAAGAGATATGGGAACATATGTATATGTATAACTGATTCACTCTGTTATAAAGCAGAAACTAACACACCATTGTAAAGCAATTATACTCCAATAAAGATGTTAAAAAAAAGATTGAGAATTGTAGATGGTGTGTATAGATGAAGGAGGTAACAAAAATGTCACAAATACTGGACCTAAAAGCCTGGGAAGAAGTCTCATTTATAGAAATGAGGAAGGCACGTGGTGAATAAGTTTAGAAGGGAAGATGGGCTCAGATTTAGAGATGACAATTAAAAACATTCATAGAACAGCCATGTGGAGAGGGAACCAACAGTTGGGAATGGGGATTGAAAGAGATTCTCCATTGCAGAAATGAATTTGGGTTCATTCACAAAGAAACCAAAATATTCCACCCATTTATTTAACTTAGTAATCACCCAAATTATGTAAAATGCTGTGCTAGAGACTGTGGAATGTAGAATAAAAAATGTATGTCATGAGGTCCTTACTCTTCAAGAGTGTGAATAATGGGAGTGGATATATGTAAATAAATATAAGGCAGACAAAAAAGTGCAAAAGTAGAAGGTTGGTGGAGGGGAAGATTAATTCTGACTGGGGAATTTGCAAACACTTCTTAAAGAAGATAGGATTTAAGCTCAGCCTGGAAGAATGAGTGGGATTTGAAAAGTTGTGGCAAAGGGCATTTCAGGCAGAGGAAAAAACTTTAGCAAAAGCAGGAAGATGGGAGGGAATAGGGCATGTTTTGGACTACCAGTGGAGCTCCATACCTTGTGATAAGTAAGGAGGTGTAATGGAGCGTGAAGTTCAAAAGAAAGCCACGCACCAGTTTATGATTTTTGAAAGCCGAACTAGGGAATTATGAAATGCAATCACCAAAGTTTTCTAGCCAAGGAGTAACATGATCTTTGAGAAATTAACTCTTGGCTTTGTTTAAAACTACCTCAGTTGAAGTTAGGAAGTCCTAAAATGTTCAGTTAAGAGAAAAATATGTGCATGAACTAAAGCATTAGGCAAAGGCGTGAATCAGAGCTAAGGAAAGAAACTTACAGAATGTCTGTATTTAACATCAAAGGGAAAAATAGAGTTAAAAGTGGGAGACTCTACTTTTTATAGATGCAAATTTTAGCCTTAGACTACAATTGTCTCTCTGTAGATAGACATGAATATCCTTAAAGTCACGTAGAAAATGTGCATCGATTAATTGAAATGTGCATTACCTAGAAAATGTGCATCAATTAATTTCCTAAATTTTTGGACACTGTTTCATCAGAATTACTTTTTCCTAATATTCTTTTGGCCTTATAGATGATCTTTTCATCACACACATCTGTGTGCATATACATCATAAGAGTTCATTTCTGTTTGTAAAAACTGAGATAGCCACAAGCACGTAAATAATAATAGTTTTTTTTTTATTACTGGTTCATTTAGTAAACAGAAACAAGATGTAAGTGGCAGTGTGCAAGACGTTAATTATTTGCATGTTTATTGTTTTCAGAAGCCCCGAAGTTGATGGTAATTCAGAGTGAGCTCTTGGTTGCCCTTGGGGATACAACAGTTATGGAATGTAAAACGTCTGGTGTTCCTCCACCTCAGGTTAAATGGTTCAAAGGTACATTTCTTAAGTATGTTCATGTCTGGTTCATTTAGTATTGTTTTCTCTTTTAGATAAAGATAATTTGTTAAAAATTTGTTTTGGTGTGTGACTTAGCAGCTCCATAAAATGTGCTTATGGTCTCACTAGAGACGATAGTTCAAAATTCTGCACTCTGAATTTCAGCATTTGACATCTGGTGTGGATTATAGGACTGTGAAAATCAAAGCAGGAAAACTTCGCCTGTGCTAATCCAGCTGAACGTTCTCTTTATTAGTTTAGGATTGTTTCCTGTAGAAAATTGTCCAAGAATACTCAGTTAATGTTTAAAATAGCTTCACTTATTTCAGTTCACTTTGCTTAGGCTCTCACAATTAGGAAGTTTTCTAGATTCTCCAGGACACTTTCTATAAAGAGCTCAAATAAAGACATACCTCGAAAATTACAGCTGAATGACATTTGACTGAAAGACAAACGTATTTTATGGTCAGCTTCATCATGCATGGTAGCTGTTTATATCAAGTATAGAAATTATCTGCCTCTATTTGTGATATAAAGCTTCTACCTCTGTGATTCTGTAATAAAATAACAGTAATGTGCTGCTTGTCCTTGGTGAGAATGCCCTTGGGTCCTGGTCTCCGCTCAAATGCTGACAGTAGATATCTGTCTAAAATGTCTTGCTTCTGTTTTTCTCTTAGTTTTTCCAATCTATGAGAAAGAAAAATCCCCATAAACAGCCTAAGAGGGAGGTTGCTAGGATTATTGAGATGCTGTTTGCAAAATACTCTTTAATCTTCAGATGAAAAATGCTAAATAGTACAAAGCACTATTGTTATGATTCTGTTTGTTAAATCACAGACATTCCCATAGCAACAGGTTGATGTCATAATTACAAAATTGTGAATTCACCTCGGGTTCAAACTCTTAGGGAACACGAGGTGAAAAGGAAAGGCTTTATGTAGAAAACAAATACTTTTCAATAATACAAATCAAAAAAAGGGAGGGAAACTAGGAGATAACGTCATTTTCATAGTTTTCCATGTTAAATGATTTAGTCTTCATGTTTTCTCTGAAAAGAAGGCATTTCTCGATTTGCTTCTTAATTAGGTTTCGGTCAACAACAACTAATTTTCCTTATTTGAAAAACTTAAATCTTTAACTTACAAATGAAATAGATAAAAGTTTCAAACTCACATCTTAATTAAATAAATCCAGAAAAATATCAGTCAGTAGTTTATGTTAATAATAAAAAAAATCTTTGAAGTAATGGAACCTGCTGATTTCTCTGCCTGTAAATAGCTGAGTCACAGAGAGAAAGTCTTTTATTCTCCCAAGTAGGTGCTACTCTCCTGAGTAGTCTGTATGTCAGCTTTGGTCCCACAAATGGCTTTTGGGAGGTGAATGAGGAGTTAGGGAGCTCTGCAGCCACCACGTGGAAGATTCTAGAACTGACTGCCTAGTAGTTTCTTTTCTCAACCAGAGACATTGGAGTTCAGTGCGACTAGTAAATCATATCCCATTTCTCTGTTCGAGTTATGCACCAACAGAGCTAGCATGTGGGCATTAAGCACTGACAGATCATGTTGGAGGACCTGCTTCAATTGATGTTCATCTCCAATATGCAGAGCTGCCCTGAACCCTAGTATCACTTCTTCTCCCAGTCCCAGGCAGGCAATTTATTCCATAAGCAGAATCTGGATCATAAAGAGAAAAGCCAGGGGACAAACTCTTCTACATGCAAACTGGCTCCAAAAAGAAAGGGACGAGGAGGCAGCTGGACCTTTCTTTGCCACCTCTGCTGGGGATGAGACAGCAGCAAGGTTAGGAAGATCCTACCTTATGGAAACCACAGGGGGAAAGAATAGTTCTTTCCCTAACCATAAGAATAACTTTTTGTTCATAGCTTTTTTTTCAGGCAGTTCTTATTGAATAAAGTAGGTGGTCATTTGTTTATTTTTTATTTATGGTAAGAACACATGAGCTCTACCCTCTTAACAAATTTTTAAGCATACAGTACACTATTGTTACCTCTAGGTACTGTTGTACAGCAGATCTCTAGAACTTACTCATCTTGTATGATTGAAACTTTATGCCTGTTGAACAGCAGCTCCCCATTTCCCCTGTCCTGCAGCCTTTGGCAACCATCATTCATTAATAAATTGTATTTCATTCAGACCATTTGAGAAAAGGAATTTCGTACATACAAATGCCCCCCCAAATTTTAGATTTTAGAAAGGAGCAACATAAAGTGGGTTCAGAGAAGAATCAGGGACACTATTAAAATGTCGTATAAAGAATATTTCTGGTCAAATAGTAAATTGAATTTGTTTCTTTAGATCTGTTGTTGCTAAAGTGTAGTTGGGAATCCCTGGAGGTTCCCCACAATTCTTTTCAGGGAATCCATGAGATCAAAATTATTTTCCTGATGATACTAAGATGTTATTTGGCTTTTTCACACTCATCTCAGCTGCATGGTATGTGATATCCAAAAAAGTGAAACAGAAGCAAAAATGAACACTCAGCTCTCTTCTATTAAGCTAGACATTCTAGAGATCTGCAAAAATGTGCAACAGTCCCACTTTTCTCACTAAGTTTCTCTTGTTCAGGGAAATTTTTTTATATAAAATACATTTATGTTAAAATGTCATGAGTTATTAGAAAACAAATACGTATGTTTTAAAATTTTTCAGTTTCCTTTCTAAAATGCGAAGTACAAATAAATATAATCCACTTAAAAATTCATTAAAGTCCCCAATAATTTTTAAGAGTATAAAAAGGTCTTGAGACAAACATTTTTGAGAACCACTAAAGAACCTTCAACAATTTAAAGGGTCTTTTGTCAGGGATAGTGATCTCTCTGTTAGTCTTTGCATCCACAGAGGCCAGAATTGAATTTAAATTAAGCAGAAAGAATCCTCCTTAATGGTAATGATTGTTCAATCCTAGAATAGATTGTCAGCAAAGTTTATATATTTTACTATGTGTGTAAACATTCTTCTAATCTTATCTACTATTAAAAGTATATACTTCCTCAGTCATTTTCATCTCAAAGTTCTGTATTTCTCTATGGCTTCTCAATAATTTGATTACTAATTGTTCAGTAGAAATCAAGAGAGATGACCAAAATGTGATCAAAATGCAAACTTGATATAGCCAGTGTTTTCCAATTTATATTTTGTTTCATTACTGCTATTCCTTAAACACTTTTATTTAAAAAAAAAAAAAGCTGCTAGCAAAAAGTAGCTTTTTTAATCTTTATTTCATCCTGTATGTGCTCTGACATATACAGAAGTAAAGGAGAAGTAAAATCCAAAAATCTAAATGCATTTTAGTCCAAACATTTTAATGCTTGATGAACAGCTTGGTCACATTGCATCCTCCCCTAGAGGGAGGAAAGTTTATGTCAACATCATCTGCTTTTAGTTATGAAAGTTTCCCAGAGGCACATAGACAAGCCTTTAGTTGCTTCTCTCATTCTCGCGTGGTATCCAGTAGCAAGCTTAAAAGGATGATTGGGGTTTTAAATGTTGGAATGCTGAAAAATACTTTATTTTTGGCACTGACAGTTGCTAATGTAATTTTTTTGTTTTTAAATTTATGGCTCCTTTGACCTCTTCTCCTCCCCAAATTATAAAAACAAAAGGAGAATTGTTTGTTTCTCTGAGTCTGTTGCTTTATGTAGTGTCCTAGAGAATTACTAGCTCTGGCGTTTTAGCCTGTTAAAAGCTAAGGGAGTTACTTCCACAGTCCTTAGTCCCAGGGCACATGGCTAAGCTAGTATATGGCATTTTGGAGAGTACCTCTTCAGACTTGACATCTGGGCATGCTCTGAGACCCGAAGGCAATGGCCCTTAAACCTCCTGGAATTTTTTAGGATCCCCACCAAGAGTTTGACATCACCCTTTACAAAAACAAACAAAAAAGATATGGACGCTAAGCTGCCACTTAAACATCAGTACTAGGTAATTTTTTATGATATTTGTCATCCTGGTGAAATTCATTCTTCAATGAGGGGAAACCTTGGAGGAAGGGAAGCCTAAGGAAAGGCTAACCCAACTTAGAGATTTGTTGAGGCATTGCCTGCCTTCAAATAGAAATGGTTCTCAGGAGATCTGAGGCATTCCGGGGCAGGTAAGCCAGAAATAACTCATCTTTCTTGGGTCATTCTACCCTCATACCGAGGTCAAATTCGATATCAGGTTCCATCCTCCACTCATTTATCCCCTGCCTGCTTCTTCCAAAAAAACCTCTAACTCCAACTTAAAGAACTTTGATGCCTAATACAGGTTTAGTAGAGGTATCCTGGGAGATTTATATAACAGTACTCCTCTCTGGCCATTGTCAAGAGTTCCTCATCCATTCTTTCTCTTCTCTCAGCAAGCTCTTCCCTACCCTCTCTAGCCAGCTGTGGTTCCTACTTCCCGAGCCATCCTTAGAATCCTCTCAGGCAGCTCATACCTTTCACAAGACAAAATCTGACTGAGAACATTCAGCAAACCAGAAACCTGGTCATTAGCCAAACTAAGAACACCCATAGTCTCCGGAGCATTTCCTGGGTAATTGAAATTCATCCTACCACAAAGATGGTAGAAACCTCATTTCAACCTTCATCTTCCCATTCCCTTCTTACCTAACACAGCCACAGTGACAGCTGCCACTCTTTCCCAGTCCCCCAACATAGCTTCAAAGAGTTTGTTCTCATTTAGGTACATATATGGTAGGAAATATTTGTACATAATTCATTTAGGACCTGATTTTTGACTCTAGATTAGCCTGTGGAATTATACAGACTAATAAGTCAGCTCATTACCAAGAAACACTTCATTCTTTCATTGCATAAACATTGTTTAAGTGTCTGCACTGTGCAAGACACTTGTATTTAAAAACTTTACAATCGTTTTCTTCAGAAGTTGTGCAATCAAACCAATAGCAAACTATGTAAACATCTAACTGTTTAACGTTCTCCGCTTTGTTTTGACTTAGGGGATCTTGAGTTGAGGCCCTCACCATTTCTCATCATTGACCCTCTCCTGGGACTTTTGAAGATTCAAGAAACTCAAGATCTGGATGCTGGTGATTATACGTGTGTTGCTGTCAATGATGCCGGAAGAGCAACTGGCAAGATAACTCTGGATGTTGGCTGTAAGCATCCCGTCTCTGATAGACAAGTTTGTATTGAAATTGACCTGGTATTTTTTGACACTAATAACTTTGAAGCAGTTGGTGGAAATATTTGTTAGATTGGCAAAATTAGAGTTAGCATTTCAGATTATTAATATAATAATGGTAGTTAGCATGTACCAAGTTTTTTTCTATTTACCATGCACTGTGCTAAGAACTTGTATATGCATTATATCATTAAACCCTCATAACAATCTTAAGAGGAAGATACTATAATTTTCTCTGTTATATAGGTAAGGAAACGGAAGCTTAAAAAGGCTAAGCTACTTGACCAGGTTCAAGAGCTATGGGGGGACAGAGCCTAGATATTTGAATCTAGGTTGTTTGATTTCAGAAACTGTAGGCTTCACTGGTCTATCATCTGTTGCCAAACATTTTCCTATCAGGAGTCATCCATTTGGACACCAAATTCCTAAGTATTAACATCTGGAGGCCAAAACTTAGACTTTGGCCCTAGACCATAATTTGGAGATGTTGATGACAGCAAGGTAGCAGATTGTTATCTTACTTTTTTTAAAAAATTCACTAGCAATGACTCCTCTATGTATAAAACAAAATACAAACTACAAATAAATGTCAATCACAGTGTGAATGATACAGCATGTGCATGACAACTTTAGTCGGATTACTCAAGAAGTTTGGCCCTCCCTCCTTCATCTCTCCATCTCATGTTTCTTGAAAAATAAAATTACACAGTTTGGTAACACATGAAATAAAACAGAGCTTCTTTCATGTGGAAAAGAACCTGGCAGCTTAATTTTAACAGATAAGTCAAATGTTTGCATCACTTAAATTTATAAAATATGACATTTCATTAAATTGTATTTTCATTTATGCATGATGATTTTCATGCCAAAGCTGTTTTTTTTAAACAAAAGTTAAGAACTATAAAGAAAATGCATTTTTTATTTAGAATAAAGTTAACACAAAACATTTTAGTTCTACTATCTTTGCTCTTTAAATGAAAATCATGACCCACTAAGCTTCGTATTTTATTTCATATAAACGAAAATTTTTTTCCAGCTGGGATCTTTTATGATCCCCATGCCCCTAGGCTGTCTGGTGAACACTCTGCATTCTTGGTGATTATGCCCTTGGGGTAGAATCAACAAAGCTGAAAATGGCCACAAAGACCACTGTAGAATCTGTCTAGGGCACAGCAAGATGTGTTTGAACCATGACTAAACTCTGTGGTTATTAAGAGAAGTGCCTTGGAAATAAGATTGGAATCTATGGGTGGAGGGTCTCTGAGTTTACCAGCAGAGTATGAAATACAAGAAATGCTTTTAGAAATATAAGGCCCACATGAAGAGGGTGATTAGATACAGAATTCTTGTTTTCAAGAAATATACAAAGTTTCACTTCTCAACATTTTCTAGTTTTGCTTCTCCCTCTTTCCTGCACAGATATTTTCTGTTCACCCAATGTTCTTGTAGAGTTGTCTAGCTCTAGAAGGAAGAGTGAAATAGCCCAGCAAAAAGGGAATGACACCCTCAACCCCTCCAAGATTGTAGAAAATCTAAACATCTTACATGTTTCTTTGCTTACTTACTGTCTTCTTGAAAATCTTTTTAGCTTCTGAACTTTCCAGGTTCTCTCTTCGGATTAGTGACAAACCATATAAGGGTTAGGTCTGTCTGTGCTGGAGTGACTTGGAGTAGATAGGACACATCCTAACAAAAGTTTTATATTTATCCCTTATTCCTTGAACTGAATTTTGTTTTATCTCCACTCATATTCAAGATCTTCACTCTCAACGACCCTTTCTAAAACAATGGCTTCCTTAACTTTTATTCCAGTAATTGTCCTGATGAAACTACTAACATAAACTCTATTGTTTGCTTACTGTAACCTTGATCATTGTTAAAAGTTGCCAAATAACTTAATATTAATGTCAGTACCATTCATGTTTCTGCTATGCCTTAACTATTTCCTTATTCAGCATTAGAATTCTGATCATTGTAGCTTACAAAGTTTGACTAGACCTTTTCTGTCCACATAAAACTATTGTTACATATCCTAGCAGATAGAGGATGTAACTGCCAAGCACCGTGCAAATCACAGTCACAGTGATAGTTGTGATTATTGCTATTAGGTTTAAAAGCAAACAAACAAAAGAACAAGTTTTCCCTAGAATTTATATAGTGTTTAAGAGAATGAGCTCTAGAAAGGGACTGGGTTTTCTACCTGACTTTTAACAGTACCTACCTGATAGGTTGGTTGTAAAGATGAAATGAGGTATTACCGTCTATGTGCATTCAGCATGTCAGCGGTTACTGCTTTTCCTCCAAAGCTGCTTCATGGACGTGTATCAAATAGGTGAATAGTAACTTTACAAACTGAATGGTCACTTTGATTCTTTGAGTCTTGAAAAATAATATAGAAATGCATATATAATAGTGGTATAGCGTTTAAGATTAAGCATTGTGCTTTTAATACGATAGTCACTGTTTCAACTTGATTTTTTTTTAAAAAAGGGCTTGAGACAATTTAAGTACTACTATTAGTGGTGCATCAAATTATTCATTTGAGTTCCAAAACTACTGGGCATAAATTTAAGTAGATTATGACTTAAGAAGAAAAACTTGCTTTTCTCCATATCACGTAAATAGTTAGACTTTCAGTTTGTGGGCCTATTATTTCACATAAACAATACTAGATCAAAAAATAATCATAGAAAGATCATTTAATGTTATTCATGAGTTCTGGCTTCTTGTAGTGAGTCTCCGTTATGGACATTTCAGGTCAATGTTCAGGGAATGTTACCAATGCTTTTCATCCTTTTTTAAAAGGGTGTCAATTGGAAGAGAAGAAGATTGGCTACATCAAACAAAAAGTTGGCCTGGCAGTGACTTTATTTGCAGCATTCCACACCACAGAGGGTGATGTTTTAGACTTAGACTGTGGTTTCATGTTTTGTGGTTTGGTAGAACCAAAGCAGTATGTTCAGCCATTTTAGGAAAGAAAATCTCAGTTTGACTAATCTAATGCAAGAGTTGCCATGGTGGGGATAGATTTAATTATCACTAAAGGAACTAGAATAATTGTATAGAATAGGTGTCAGAGCAAGATGATCAATCTGTTTGTAACTTTTATATTTTCAAAATAATGTGTGCACACAGCCATATCCACCTGTAAGTGACAACAGAGCTGTACCGTGCTTTAACCCTGTGCAGTCCTCAAAGTGCTTGCACACAAATATTTAGGGGATCACAGAAGATCCAGCATAATAAATCCAACAGACTGTATGCAGAAGCCAAAATTGAAACTAACATTAGATACATTAAACTCCAGAACTATGATTTAATAAATTAACTATACAATATTTATGATCATTGATAGTTTATAGTTGGGTGATTACTACACGTTAAATGATTAATAATGATTCTCTCTTTTAACAGCGTGAGATAGGATATGTTATCGCCCTTTTGTTCATGGGGAAATTTAAACTGGGGTAGGTAAAATAATTTTCCAAGGTTATAGACTAAGAAATAGTGGAGCTGCGATTTGAAACCACCTGGTGGGCTGTACCTTCCCTAAGCTACTTCTCTAAGCAGCTCCTCTGTACAAGTTCCATATTTTGTACTATAATCACTTCTGCTTCCTTTCCCACTGGTTTTGTTAATCTGTTTACCATCCACCCAATGTTAATTCACTTGGAGTCTGAATTGGCCACACTCAGGAGTCGGAAATACTTAAAAGGCTTCTTGGCTTGAAGAGGAGCTGCTTCATTTTGATGTTTGCTTGTCATTGATGCTGTCCTGGCTGCTTACCTAGTGCCTGGTACTCTCATTTGCCTTGTTTTCTGGTACCAGTACATTTATTCCCTGACCTTGTGCTTGTCTCGTGCCTGACACTCTTCCCAAAGCTTCTTCACCACTGGTGACTTCTCTCATCTTAAGTGAGTTTTATGGGCACAACTTGAGCTTCACTTACCCTTTTTTTTTTTGCGGTACGCGGGCCTCTCACTGTTGTGGCCTCTCCTGTTGTGGAGCACAGGCTCCGGACGCACAGGCTCAGCAGCCATGGCTCACGGGCCCAGCCGCTCCGCGGCATGTGGGATCTTCCCGGACCGGGACACGAACCCGTGTGCCCCGCATCAGCAGGCGGACTGTCAACCACTGCACCACCAGGGAAGCCCTAACCTTTTTATTTTTTAAATAGATCTTTACTGGAGTATAATTGCTTCACAATACTGTGTTAGTTTCTGTTGTACAACAAAGTGAATCAGCCATATGCATACATATGTCCCCATTTTCCCTCCCTCTTTAGCCTCCCTCCCATCCTCCCTATCCCACCCCTCTAGGTCATTGCAAAGCACCCAGCTGATCTCCCTGTGCTATGCGGCTGCTTCCCACTAGCTAACTATTTTACATTCGGTAGTGTATATATCTCGATGCTACTCTCACTTTGCCCCAGCTTCCCCCTCCCACCCCATGTCCACAAGTCCATTCTCTATGTCTGCATCTTTATTCCTGCCCTGCAACTAGATTGATCAGTACCATTTTTTTTTAAGATTCCATGTATATATCTATATGTTAGCATACGGTATTTGTATTTCTCTTTCTGACTTCACTCTGTATGACAGACTCTAGGTCTAACAACCTCACTACAAATAACTCAATTTTGTTTCTTTTTATGGCTGAGTACTATTCTGTTGTATATGTGTGCCACATCTTCTTTATCCATTTATCTGTTGATGGACATTTAGGTTGGTTCCATGTCCTGGCTATTGTAAATAGAGCTGCAATGAATATTGTGGTACATGTCTCTTTTTGAATTATGGTTTTCTCAGGGTATATGCCCAATAGTGGTATTGCTGGGTCATATGGTAATCCTATTTTTAGTTTTTTAAGGAACTTCCATACTGTTTTCCATAGTGGTTGTATCAATTTACATTCCCACCAACAGTGCGGGAGGGTTCCCTTTACACCACACCCTTTCCAGCATTTATTGTTTCTCAATGTTTTCATAATGGCCATTCTGACCAGCATGAGGTGATACCTCATTGTAGTTTTCTTTTGCGTTTCTCTAATAATTAGTGATGTGGAGCATCTTTTCATGTGCCTCTTGGCCATCTGTATGTCTTCCTTGGTGAAATGTCTACTTAGGTCTTCCGCCCATTTTTTAACTGGATGGTTTGTTTTTTTGATATTGAGCTCCATGAGCTGTTTGTAAATTTTGGAGATTAATCATTTGTCTGTTGTTGCATTTGTAAATATTTTTTCCCATTCTAAGGGTCGTCTTTTTGTCTTGTTTATGGTTTCCTCTGCTGTGCAAAAGCTTTTAAGTTTAATTAAATCCCACTTGTTTATTTTTGTTTTTATTTCCGTTACTCTAGGAGGTGGGTCAAAAAAGATCTTACTGTGGTTTATGTCAAAGAGTATTTTTCCTCTGTTTTCCTCTAAGAGTTTTATAGTGTCTGGTCTTACATTTAACTCTGATCCATTTGGAGTTTATTTTTGTGTATGGTGTTAAGAAGTGTTCTAATTTCATTCTTTTACATGTAGCTGTCCAGCTTTCCCAGCACCCCTCACTGAAGAGGCTGTCTTTTCTCCGTTGTATGTTTTTGTCTCCTTTGTTGTAAATTAGGTGCCCATATGTGTGTGGGTTTATCTCTGGGCATTCTATCTTGTACCTGATAGATCTATCAGGTGCAAGATATTGATCTATATTTCTGGTTTTGTGCCAGTACCATACTGTCTTGATTACTGTAGCTTTGTGGTATAGTTTGAAGTCAGGAAGCCTGATTCCTCCAACTCCATTTTTCTTTCTCAAGATTGCTGTGGCTATTTGGGGTCTTTTGTGTTTACATACGAATTGTAAAAATTTTTGTTCTAATTCTGTGAAGAATGCCATTGGTAGTTTGATAGGGATTGCACAGAATCTGTAGATTACTTTGGGTAGTATAGTCATTTTTACAATATTGATTCTTCCAATCCAAGAACATGGTATATCTCTCCATCTGTTGGTATCATCTTTAATTTCTTTCATCAGTGTCTTATAGTTTTCTGCATATAGGTCTTTTGTCTCCCTAGGTAGGTTTATTCCTAGGTATTTTTTTCTTTTTGTTGCAGTGGTAAATGGGAGTGTTTCCTTAATTTCTCTTTCAGATTTTTCATCATTAATGTACAGTAATGCAAGAGATTTCTGTGCATTAATTTTGTATCCTGCAACTTTACCAAATTCATTGATTAGCTCTAGCAGTTTTCTGGTGGCATCTTTAGGATTCTTTATGTGTAGTATCATGTCATCTGCAAACAGTGACAGTTTTACTTCTTCTTTTCCAATTTGTATTCCTTTAATTTCTTTTTCTTCTCTGATTGCTGTGGCTGTGGCTTCCACAACTATGTTGAATAAAAGTGGCAAGAGTGGACATCCTTGTCTTGTTCCTGATCTTAGTGGAAATGCTTTCAGTTTTTCACCATTGAGTATGATGCTTACTGTGAGTTTGTCATATATGGCCTTTATTATGTTGCAGTGGGTTCCCTGTATGCCCATTTTCTGGAGAGTTTTTATCATAAATGAGTGCTGAATTTTGTCAAAAGCTTTTTCTGCATCTATTGAGATGATCATATGGTTTTTATTCCTTAATTTGTTAATGTGGTATATCACATTGATTGATTTGTATATATTGAAGAATCCTTGCATCCCTGGGATAAATCCCACTTGATCATGGTGTGTGATCCTTTTAATGTGTTGTTGGATTCTGTTTGGTAGTATTTTGTTCAGGATTTTTGTATCCATTTTCATCAGTGATATTGGTCGACAATTTTCTTTTTTTGTGATATCTTTTTCTGGTTTTGATACCAGGGTGATGGTGGCTTTGCAGAATGAATTTGGGAGTGTTTCTCCCTCTGCAATTTTTTGGAAGAGTTTGAGAAGGATCAGTGTTAGCTCTTCTCTGAGTGCTTGATACAATCACCTGTGAAGCCATCTGGTCCTGGACCCTTGTTTGTTGGAAGATTTTTAATTATGGTTTCAATTTCATTAGTTGTGACAGGTATGTTTATATTTTCTAATTCTTCATGGTTCAGTCTTGGAAAAATTGTACCTTTCCAAGAATTTGTCCATTTCTTCGTGGTTGTCCATTGTATTGGCATATAGTTGTTCGTAGTAGTCTCTTATAATCTTTTGTATTTCTGTGGTGTGAGTTGTGATTTCTCATTTTTCATTTCTAATTTTATTGATTTGCATCCTCTCCGTTTTTTTCTTGATGAGTCTGGCTAAGAGTTTACCAATTTTGTTTATCTTCTCAAACAAACCCCTTTTGGTTTTATTGATCTTTGCTATTGTTTTCTTAGTTTCTATTTCATTTATTTCTGCTCTGATTTTTATGCGTTCTTTCCTTCTACTGACTTTGGGTTTTCTTTGTTCTTCTTTCTGTAGTTTTAAGTATAGGGTTATATTGTTTATTTGAGGTTTTTCTTGTTTCTTGAGGTGAGACTGAATTGCTATCAGCTTCTCTCTTAGAACTGCTTTTGCTGCGTCCCATAGTTTTTGGGTCATCATGTTTTTATTGTCATTTGTTTCTATGTATTTTTTTAATTTCTTCTTTGATTTCTTCAGTGATCTCTTGGTTATTTAGTAATGTACTGTTTAGCCTCCATGTATTTATGGTTTTTACAGTTTTTTTCCTGTAATTGGTTTCCATCTCATAGCATTGTGGTCAGAAAAGATGCTTGATATGATTTCAATTTTCTTAAATTTACCAATGCTTGATTTTTGACCCAAGATGTGATCCTGGAGAAGATGTGTTCTGGCTGCACTTGAGAAGAAAGTGTATTCTGCCACTTTTGCGTGGAATGTTCTATAAATATCAATTAAACCTATCTGGTCTATTGTGTCATTTAAAGCTTGTGTTTCCTTATTTATTTTCTGTTTGGATGGTCTGTCCATTGGTGTAAGTGGGGTATTAAAGTCCCATACTATTATTGTGTTACTGT
Organism: Globicephala melas; assembly: GCF_963455315.2. Taxonomy (NCBI): domain Eukaryota; kingdom Metazoa; phylum Chordata; class Mammalia; order Artiodactyla; family Delphinidae; genus Globicephala; species Globicephala melas. The sequence continues at coordinate 44,477,641 of NC_083314.1, read as the reverse complement.
CGATTTCTCCTTTCCTGGTTATTAGCATTTGCCTTATGTATTGAGGTGCTCCTATGTTGGGTGCATAAACATTTATAGTTGTTATATCTTCTTGGATTGATTCTTTGATCATTATGTAGTGTCCCTCCTTATCTCTTAAAACAGTCTTTATTTTAAAGTCTATTTTATCTGATACGAGTATTACTACTCCAGCTTTCTTTTGATTTCCATTTGCATGGTATATCTTTTTCCATCCCTTCACTTTCAGTCTGTACGTGTCCCTAGGTCTGAAGTGGGTCTCTAGCAGACAGCATATATATGGGTCTCTTTTTGTATGCATTCTGCCAGTGTGTGTCTTTTGGTTGGGACATTTAATCCATTTACATTCAAGGTTATTATCAATATGTATATTCCTATTACCATTTTCTTAATTGTTTGGGGTTTGTTTTTGTGGGTCTTTTTCTTCTCTTGTGTTTCCTGCCTAGAGAAGTTTCTTTAGCATTTGTTGTAAACCTGGTTTGGTGGTGCTGAGTTCTCTTAGCTTTCACTTGTCTGAAAAGCTTTTGATTTCTCCATTGAATCGGAATGAGATCCTTGCTGGGGAGAGTAATCTTGGTTGTAGGTTTTTCTCTTTCATCACTTTACGTATATCCTTCCACTGCCTTCTGCAGAGTTTCTGCTGAAAAATCAGCTGATAACCTTATGGGGATTCCTTTGTATGTTATTTTTTGTTTTTTCCCTTGCTGTTTTTAATATTTTTTCTTTGATTTAATTTTTATTAGTTTGATTAATATGTGTCTTGATGTGTTTTTCCTAGGGTTTACCTTGTATGGGACTCTCTGTGCTTCCTGGACTGGGGTGACTATTTCCTTTCCCGTGTTAGGGAAGTTTTCAACTGTAATCTCTTCAAATATTTTCTCACACCCTTTCTTTTTCTCTTCTTCTTCTGGGACCCCTATAATTCGAATGTTGGTGCATTTAGTGTCGTCCCAGAGGTCTCCAAGGTTGTCTTCAGTTCTTTTCATTCTTTTTTCTTTATTCTACTCCTCGGCAGTTATTTCAGCCATCTTGTCTTCAGCTCACTTATTCGTTCTTCTGCCTCAGTTATTCTGTTATCGAATCCTTCCAGTGTTTTTTTCATTTCAGTTATTGTGGTGTTCATCTCTGTTTGTTTGTTCATTAGTTCTTCTAGATCTTTGTTAAACATTTCTTGTATTTTCTCAGTCTGTGCCTTCATTCTATTTCTGAGTTTCTGGATCATCTTTACTATCATTACTCTGAATTCTTTTTCAGGTAGATTGCCTATTTCCTCTTCATTTATTGGGTCTTGTAGGTTTTTACCTTGCTTCTTCAGCTGTGACATATTTTTTGCCATCTCATGTTTTTGTTTGTTTGTTTGTTTGTTTGTTTGTTTTTAAATGGGTGGGATTGTGTTCCTGTCTTACTGGTTGTTTGGCCTGAGGCTTCCAACACTGGAGTTTGTAGGCTGTTGGGTAGAGCTTGTTCTTGGTGCTGAGTTGAGAACCTCTGTGAGACCTCACTCCAATGAATATTCCCTAGGGTCTGAGGGAATACCCCTATTCTCTGTTAGTCCAGTGGTTCAGACTCGGAGTTCACACTGCAGGAGCTTCAGCCCAACCCCTGGCTCATGAACCAACATCTCACAAGCTGCATGGGGTGGCAAAAAAAAAAAAAGAAAGAAAGAAAGAAAGAAAAAAAGAGGGAACAATAACAAAGTGAAAAATAAAATTAGGCTAGGAAATAACAGATATGTTAGAAAGAATATAAAAATCTAGATGAATCAACAAGTGGAAGGTACATCAGTACCACAATAGGGAAAAAGAGGAGGGAAAGGGAAAAAAAAAAAAGAAAGAAAGAAAGAAAGAAAAAAAAGGGGGGTAAAGACCTTGGCTGTGGAGGGCGGGACCTAAGCAAGGGTGAGGTTTGGGCGGTGGGCAGCGCCTATGCTTAGGACCCACAGGGCTGGAATAGGCCCTGGGGGCTGTGGGGGGCTGGGGCTTAGGCTCAAGGAACAGAAGTGGCCCAGGCCTGCCCCCCATCCCTGGTCTCAGAGGGTGGGAAACCTCACCTGGGAGCCCAGCAGGCTTCCTGGACTCAAGTGGGCGGGGCAAATGCCCTCCTCTCTTCTCCTGCTCCTCCCGGAGGGCCCCTCCCACCTGCCTCTCCTGATCTCCCCAGCCTCAGGGGTGCCAATCCTGTCTGGCCTCTACTTCTTCTGCCCCCTCTGTCCCCCCACGTCCTATTGGTTCACTTGGGGGTTCCTCCCATCTCCTTAGGTGTCAGGGTCCTTCACCAGCCACTGGCAGGCACCCTAGTTGTGGGGAGATGCTAACTCGATGTCTTTCCACACGCCATCTTGACTCTGCCCCCTATCCTTTTTAAATCTAGTTGTTCTTGGCTTTGTTACATCTGAACATTGTCATTTTGTCTCCATTTTCACTGATGGCCTTGTTCTTTATGTCAGTAAGCTTGGTTTCCTCCCCAGCACTTGAACAATCCCAGACTTCTGCATATCTTTTTGCTCTTCTGGAATTTATTTTCTTTCTAATCTCCATATTCACCTGTTCACACTCTGAGCCTAACATATCCTGGGATTTTTATACCTCTCTGTTTCAGACAAGCAGCTGGCTCTGGAATAAATGACTAGTATCACTCCAGAGAAAAGTAAGTAGGCCTTACACACGTAAGATAAGCACAGAGTCAGCTGCTTTCTAAACTATTTTTTAAATATGTTTATTTTACCTATTATTTTTTATTAGTCAAATTCCCATATATATGTAAGAGAAATCTAAACACAGGTACATAACTTCTTTTTAAAAACATATTGCTCAACTGTAGTATTTAACTTAATTTTATGTAGTTTCAAAAAACAAACAATTACACTTCTGAAATTGCCATGTTTCTTCAAAACTGCAAGTTCAAATGTACTGGATCAATGTTGTTATCATCATATACACTTAATGCACACACACACAAGGTTATTGTTGAAGTGTTTTAATATTGATTCAATCATTCACAAATATCTAGCAGCCATGTATAATACACAAAGTACCATGTTAGTTGCCATAAAAGGTAAAAATGTGGTTACAAATATAAATTCTCTGGGGGAAGTCAAACATATAGTCTAGTAAGAGGCTGAATCTAGCCATTGCCGTGAGAGTGGCGTAGAGTGAGTTCTGTGAAAGCTCAGAGAGGGAAGAAATCATATCCCTTTAGGATGGTAAGAGATGGCATTGCGGAAGGGCCTTTTGAACTGCCTTCAAGAATTGTCAGTATTTCAGTAGCCAGAGAATCAACAGCAGACATCACATTTGAAAGGGGTGGTGGTAACACAGTTGCTGATTTCGGAAAGGTCCATCCTTGACTGGAGACGAGTAAGTTCTGATTGTCCAGAGAATAAGATTTGTATGGAGAAATAATCGAAAATGTGGCTGTAAAGTTAAAGGAGGTCGTTTGGCCCAGGCTAATAAAGCACTAATGCTACTTGGGAGACAGCTGTACATCCAAGTCCCAGAATTCCTGTTGAGAAGGGAGAGAAGTGATCTCTACACCCATTCTTACTAGCCTGAAAACCAGCTTGAGTACGGGCAGTTATAAGAACCCATGGAAAAGGGGAGGCTGATAAAATGATAAAGAATTGTGACTTTGGAGTCGGATCAACCTAGTTTTCAGTCCTAGTTCCACTGTTCAACTCCATGTGACACTTAGCAAATTAACTATCTCTGTCTCAGTTTTATAAAATTGGGGTAATAACAGTACCTACCTCATAGGGATATTTTGAAGATCAAATGAGGTAATTAATGAAGAGGACTTAACAGAGTCTCTGGCTCTATAAGTGATAGTTGTTGTAGTTCCTAACCATTGTTTAATCTTGACATTATCAAGGAGACATCCCTAGGGTACTTCCTCTTAGAGTCCTACAAGAGCAGGTTTCATCTGTTACCTCTAATAGTATCTTATGTATTTCTCCTTGCCTGATACCTCAAACATTATTACTCATAAGTTCCGTGGGACATACTGAGCGCCTCATCTATTTGGGCCTTCTGACAGCATCCTCCCTATATTGCATTCCTCTGTTTTCCAGGGTATGCCTGTTACCTCTGATTTTTTCCCCCTGGCTTCTGTGGTTACCTAAATTATGTAGATAAGTGTAGACTTCTTACTTATAATTTTATAATTTCTGAATCATTTCTTAGCTCTAATATTAAGCACTCCGTATTCTCCATTTATCAAATGCTATTCTGTTACTTTAATTTGAATTATTGATTCTCAAGCTTCAATTTCTTTAACTCAAAAATGCAAAAAAAAATGTGAAAGATATTGAGAAGCAAGAATGTGATATACACCAAGAATATAATTTAAGATTAAATACTGTTACCTTGTTATATGGTGATCTATTGAAGAATGAACTCTGATATAATTAGTTTATTTAAAAATTCAGCCTAAAGAAGTAAGTTTTGGAAAGTGTCAAAAATATTTCATTGCAAGGCAGACTTATTTGTAAGAAAATTTTAAGTTTTGAGGAGTATGGCATAAACTAAAATTGAAAGCAAATTCCAAAAATGAAAGATTCCCTTTAGTTAAGGAAATCTTGATTTAAATTCCCACCCTTTCCATCTTATCACTTTAAGGAAATAGTTGAACTTCTTTGTTGCTCTATTCATTTATTTAAAAAATCTATTTCAATAGCAGACAGGAATACTTAAAGCATATATTTATAATATTATATGAACTATGATTTGATTTGAATTCAATCTGTTGATAGTTTAATAATTTATATTTAATGCACATGTATACTATACCAATGACCACTCTTTTTCATTTTAAATATCTTCTAGCACCTCCAGTTTTTATACAAGAACCTGCTGATGTGTCTATGGAAATTGGCTCAAATGTGACATTACCTTGCTATGTCCAGGGTTATCCAGAACCAAAGATTAAATGGCGAAGATTAGACAACATGCCCATCTACTCAAGACCTTTTTCAGTGAGTTCCATCAGCCAACTAAGAACAGGAGCTCTCTTTATTTCAAGTAGGTTAAAGGAAATATATTTTATACAAATATATACATATAAATTATACATTTTTATACATAGGTGTTGCTATGTTTAAAATAGTGAATTAATCGTGCCAACATATTTTGTTTGTTGCATTTCATTTTAAAATAATACTGAACTCATATCTAGGAATTGTCATAAATGAATAACATTTTATTCAATTTTATGTCATTACTATATCATATAGATTTATGAAGCAATATGACTTTCTTCATATCTCATTGTTTCTTACTGCAAATAGAGTCTCCTGGGCCTGTAGGTGGATAAGTAATCACATTTTATTGACTCTTGTACCACCTGTTGTATAGAAAGGTAAAATATTACTAGTAGTTAGTTAATGTTAATTTTGGGCCAAGAATACATAACCACATAGGGACACTATACACTATCAAAAATTTTTGATTAAAAGCTATATCTATCTGGAGCAAAACATTTTTTAAAAAGTCAAATATGCCATCATCCCAAACTTTTACCTGTAAGCTATTAAGCATTCAGATATTTGTAAACCTTTAGTACTTTTTCAAATATTGTTAAGAATATTTAGATACTGGCACCAGAGGAGTAAAAACATTTAGATGATTAATTGATTTTTTTTTAATAAAATTGCATTTTTAGGGGATTTTGTAGAAAGCCCCCAATAAGTGATTTTCATGTTTATTAACAACATTAAATGTGCATTAGCCACTTAAACTTTCAATACAAATTAAACTGTCTAATTACAAGTGCTTACAGCTCTGTGCTAGGTGAAGACAGAAGTCAAATATGGGGTTCCTCACTCAGGCATTTTACAGTCTACTGTCAGAGTGGATGATCACAGAAGTACCTACCAGAATTACTCATTAGATTGGGTCAGATTGTGCAGGAACTGAAATGTGCAGGTGAAGAAATGTAGTTGGTGAGGTAGAAAATAGACCCCCAAGCTTCATAGGCACGAAAAGGCATGTGAAAGTACTGTTTGAGAACAGCTCCCCTGCAGGATATGAGGAGACAGGAGCGGGAGGGAAGAATGGGGAGGATCATGTAGGTAGGGTGATGGTGGTGATGAGAAACAACCCAGAGGAAAACAAATGAGACCTGAAAACAAATCATTTAGCAGAAATGAAAGAAAAGTAAGAATAAAGGAGGGCAGTGTATTCACCGATGGTTGCCCAGTTGTTCAAACTAAATCATCTAAAAGGAAACTAGTGATGAGAAACTTAGCTCTCACTGGTATTTTGTATTTCTACAGAAATTAGCCCGAGTTGATAATATGGAGACTACCTTGGTTAGAAACAATGTATAACTTATTAACTAGGTGATTTGCTGAGCTTTCCTTGGCAAATGAATGTTTGCTAATTTTGAGAGTGAACACTGTGCTTACCAGATGCAGTTCTGCAGTTATATGCATGTGGTTAACAGAGTAGAAACTTGGTCACTGCTCTTTATTTGGGATAGTATGGAACTATTCATAATGGAAAGCTGCGTTTTTCTCTGCCAATGTCTTATCAATAGATTAAACTGTGCCTATTTTAGTTAAGATAGTTGCAAAGGTGACGATCAATCCCCTATTTAAAAATCTTCTCTTGACACCCCAGTTGCTCATAAGGTAAAACTTGGCTGTTTTATAAGGCACCAGGCTACCTCTTCATCTTCAGGCTCCTGACTGTGCCCACACGGCCTGTAACCCAGCGATCCTCATCCTAGTCCCCTAACACACTCTTTAATTTTAAATATTTTATAAATATCCTTTTTATTATTCTGAAAATTCTATGTATTTGATCAACGTACATAATAAAAATTATTTTAACATGCAAAATATAGTACAAAGGAAAACAAAGGAAAGTAATTTTTATTAAAATAATATGTATTTAAATAGATAATACTCTGGCAATGCTCATACAATATGTATACATGTTATGTATATCACCATGAATTTGAGAGCTAAAATGTAGACTGATACAGAAATATGGGATTGATGACTCAAAAACTCCAGGCTGGTGAAGTGATTTTCTGAAATGGCGGGCAATTCTTGCAAGAGTTCTTTCTTTCTTCCACTTATACAGAATTAGGTTGTAGGCTCAAATAATTATAAACAAAGTCATCACATCCATAAATTTCCAGTGGGGCCTTCAAAAGTCTTGGCGAACCTGGGATATTGTTCCTTTCGTGAATCCCCCCCATGCATCGTCTCCCTAGTTTTTGCCAGTAGACTCCCCTGATCATTGGACCAATGAAAGCAGTCTCCCCTGCAAACCTCCACACGCCCCCAGGGTGGTACTGCAGCTTTCCATTCTTTGAACAGACCATGAGTTTTCAAGTCATGCTCTTGCCTTTGCAGCCCATTAGGTTTGGACTGCCCTTCCTCTGTTCTACCTACTGTTTCAGGTACAGCTTAGGTATTACCTCCTATGTGAATCCTTCCCGAACTCCTCCTTGTGCCATCAGTCACTTCTGTCTCTGTGCCCCCATAGCTCATTGTCTGAAGCTCAAATTAGAGCAGTCATCACACTGTGGTACGATTGTTGCTTTCAAGGTATGTCTCCTCCCCTAGAATGGGAACTACCAGATCACAAGCACGGTGCCTGGCACATAGTTAATGCTCCACAGATGATGTTGAATGAGTAAATAATCTCTTCTTTTTAGACTTATGGGCAAGTGATAAAGGAACATATATTTGTGAAGCTGAAAACCAGTTTGGAAAGATCCAGTCCCAGGCAACAGTAACAGTGACAGGACTTGGTAAGATCAATTAAGTACTTAGACACCACACTTTTTGAAAACATCAGACTCCTCTTAGTACGTCATCTCTTGCCTGTACCATTAAAAACAAACAAAAAAAAACCCCAGGTAAACATCTGATTACTACATTAGCCTTCCTTCTCCCCACCCTATTTCATATTTCATGATGTTAGAACTGGAAATAGAGATCATCCTCTTCAAGCTCCTTATCTTTCCTTTGAAGAAATGAAGGTCAATTGAATAAATTCATTTAAGTCTTAAGTATGAGTACACACACACACACACACACACACACACACACACAACACACACATGTTGTGGTGGTGTGCTTTTCTAGTTCTTTTCTTTACACTTATTATTTTAGTCCACATGGAATTATTTCTGTGTATGATATGAAGTAAGAATATAATATCCGTTATTTCCAAGTAGTAAGACACTTGTTTTAATATTTTTATTGCATGTTCTCTTCCCACTGAGTAAAATACCCATTTGGTCACATGCTAAATTTATAATCTTATGTCTGTTCCTTGGAATTCTATTTATGCACTAGTCCTACATTGTTTAAATTCTTACACCATTTATTGTGATTTTTAAATCTCATTAATACACTTCTATAAAATTTTCTTTATGTATCTCCCTTAATTCATCTACGTATATTTAAATTTTCCAAGAAGACTCTCTTAGAGATTTTGCTTTGATTTATGTAGAATTACTTCCCTGATTTCCATCTAAGAGTTCACCTCATTTTATTTGCCTGAGCTGTTATGACAGCCTCCTCACTAATCTCATCCCTTCCACTTTTCCCTTGTCCGGTAAGTTCTCAGATTGATATTTCCTGAAAATGGTTCTGATGATTCCACTCTTCTATTTATCCATGCTTTCAGTCACTCTCCATTTGAATACATTGCAAATTTCTTGGCTTGACTTTTCTGCCCTTTCATGCCATAGACTTATTCTTTTTTACTTTCTCTACTTCTTTGCTATTACCTGTCCTCTTGCCATTCCCTCTGCTTAGAAGGGTCCTTTATCTCTATCTTCCAATTCATACCCATGTACATTTAAAAATCTTGTTCTTGAAAACTCCATTTCTAATAGCATAATTAGTAGTCATCTTTGCCTATAAAAGAGTTTGCTTTCCTTTGGATGAAATAGCCTTGACAGTGCCTGTGTTCTTTCTCTGATTTAGTTGCTCCACTCATCGGAATCAGCCCTTCAGTGACCAGTGTAATTGAAGGACAGCAGCTGACTTTGCCTTGTGTTCTATTGGCTGGAAATCCCATTCCAGAACGTCGGTGGATTAAGAACTCAGCCATGGTAAGAACATTTTAAATCCATGCATTCATATTCCTCTTGCGTAATATGAATTCATATTCATATATTGCCTCTTGTGTAAGAGGCAATGTATTCCAAACATTGAAATTTTAATGTAATAAATATACAAACATATATTTTTTAAGTGTACCAAAACTTTTCTTCAGTATTAACATGTTTATGCAGTTCATATTATTTTGAAATTAATATGATGGAGAAATAGCCAATGGTGTAATTTTTATAATTTTGTAACTAGTAAACTCTCTTCAGAATATGTAATAACTGAAGCAAGTATGAAGTTTTTTCCCATAGGATTTAAGTATTTTATATCCTTCTTTGCAGGACATAATAAAATGTTAATATTCTCATAACATTCTTTCATTTTATATATTAATCTTTATTGTTATCGTCAAATGTTCTTTTATTGTGAACTATTTTAAAATGTGGGTCTACTTTGTGTCGTTTTTCAATGCATAATTTTTGATTATGAAGGAATGCGAAAAATTTTCACAGTTGTAAGGAATTATTCTGTAATTTTCACAGTTGTAAGGAATTATTAAACATGCTATCTATAGCAACAAATTTTCACCTAGTCCAGAGCATTTTTCCTTCCATTTTCCAGAGTATTTAGACTTACTCCCTTATTGAAGTACCAATTAAAAGTGAATTGATTCCATGGGATAAGATGTAAAATTGTTTGTATTTGCATAAAAACCTGAGAAAAATGAGTGCACCTCACTCAATAGTAAATGCCCTTATAACATAGGATGATACTGTTTGAGCACTAAAGTACCCTATGATTGAATAAAATGCATAAATGTTACAGAGTTAGAGGTGATGATTCTTAACGGAAACCGTTGTCAGCCTTCTCTCATGCAGTTCCTATATCATACATTGCCCTCTAATATTATTTGTATCTGTCACTGAAAAGGGTGCATGTTGAGATTAAGTCACATTCTCTCAGCTTGAATGATGCCTGTTTGCCAGAATGAAAATGTCAGATGGCTTGGAAGTGGTAGTAAAGCCTTCTTGAAAAAGAACAAATTAAGCCAAAAGTAAAAGTGAAATTTGGGTCCTTCGTGATAACAAAAATTACAGAAACAGGGAATTCGTGTTGTTTCTATTTCTTTCCCTTTCCAATATGTGCATAATTCTGACAGATGTTAGTGGATAGGATTTTTGGTGGTATATCACAGTGACATACAATTGATGCTACTCTTGGTAACATTTTATTCTCATCATTTTTCACTTAAGGGTGTTAAAATATTTTGTTATTTTATAACACATTTAATAACCCAGTTGGAGAAGAAAGCAGATCTGTTTTGGGCTTACACAATATTGCCTGTTTAATTAAAAATGACTTTTTTTTTCCTTCAAGTTGGTCCAAAATCCTTACATCACTGTACGCAGTGACGGGAGTCTCCATGTTGAAAGAGCTCGGCTGCAGGACGGGGGCGAGTATACTTGTGTGGCCAGTAATGTTGCTGGAACCATTAGCAAAACTACCACTGTGGACGTGCATGGTAAGAGGCGCACCCATCATAATTCTTTTCTTTCCAAACCATGTTCAAGGCTGGGTTCATATCTTTAAATCAAATAACTCTGTTCTTGTAGTTTTAAGAAGCAGATATCTTTCCTAATTGTTATTCTTAACAAAAAGCCTTATTTCTTGAACAATATTTACATTGTTAAGCCCGTTTCCAGATTTCCCTTTTCTGTATATACAAAAGGACATTATTGGGAGTCACTTGCTGAGTCTCTCCAGGGGCTTTTGTAAGTGGTTTCTTAATTGATAAAAGTGAACTCAGCTCTCAAAGAGTTATGTTTAAAAGTACATTTTAATTTCAGGAAAGCTGAACTTACTGTGCCATCCAAATTGCCTCTTCTTCTCGGATTGTGCCACAAGCATTTTCTTACTAATGACCCCTTTGTGTGTTTGCTAGAAATGACCTAAACTTTTCTAAAGGCCACTTCATGTGCTCCAAACAATCTTTTTGCGTGTTAAGTAACTTAAAGGTCACAAATAAAAAAATCCAGAAACCATCTTTTTTCCATTCGTGAGTAACCGTTCCCAACTTTTTACATCTCAATAAATAACAGCTTCATAGCTTAAGAAATTGTCGTAACTTCTTTTGTATATCTCCTTTAAAGACTTTGCTTTTTAAAGTGTTGTATTAAAAACTAGCTCTGTGTACAGAGATAAAAGTAGAATAGAACATTTATTTTTAGTAGTTGATACAGTCTTTTTTAGGGCCTGGATTGGAGAATCCAGTAATTTCCAAATTTTGCTTGTTCTGTTGAAATTTTCAGTGGATACAGGACATCTTTTTAATGTGTGCTTCTCATTGTAAATAGCTTCTTCTACCTCTTTCAGTCCTATGCCAATCTTGTACCAATCTCCACCAACATTATGTGAGATATTCTTGAAGAAATACCAAAGTAACATTAAGTGAGTTGAGTAAATACATAATGTCAAATTGGGTATAGCTGTGTTTAACTATTTTTTAAAGAAGATCAGTCCATACATTTTGCGGAGGGTGCTTATGGACCAGTTTGAGAATCTACGGTAGAAATGCATTCATGTCATCTCCCTTTGGCATCTAGCAACTGCCTAGAATATTGTGTTGAGAAGAATTCTGATATAAATTTTCACTTGGGTGAAAGAGTGACATGATTAGTTGTGATGTCTGCCAGATCCGAGGAGTATGGAGAAGACGGATGAACCAATGATGTGGTTTATCAAGATGCAAAAAATTTTAACAGTTAAGTTTAAAAGGTCATTTCACAACATCGTTTCATCCATCTTAGGCCAAAATGAGTAACTGATTTAGTTAATAAGATTTAGAAAAATTAACCCAGCATTTGACGTGAACTAAACCAAACAGCTATTTAGAGGACAGATTTGCCTTTGAGTTGGATGTGATCCAGTATCACAAATTCTGTATACCTCTGTATTTATGTTAATTTCATCACTCTGCCTCTCCACTTTTAAGAGTATTTATTATATCCTGAGATAAACCATAATGGAAAAGAATATTAAAAAAAGAATGTATATATATATGTATAACTGAGTCACTTTGCTGTACAGTAGAAATTAACACCACATTGTAAATCAAAGGCTCTCAAAGAATTCTTAGAAGAATTGAATTAACGAATGCCCATATAAATATGTGCAAATTAAAATGACAAACTATTTAATTGTCATGTTGATTTACATAGATTGACAATCTGGAAAGAAAAACTCTTCCATACTCAAATGTCATCAGATTTGAAAACCGTTGCCTAAATTTGCCACTTGCCTTTATAGCTGTCGAACTGAATATGTATTTAAGAAAATGGCTTATTCCATGTTGCCATAAAATGACAGCAAAGTTGAAAGTTGACTATTCCATGATGATTCTAGAAATTAAATTTCTCACTTTAGAGAGCAGCCTGACATTGAGCTGGGAATTTACTGCCAATTCTTTAAGAAGATATGATCTAAAGAATAATCCCAGCCTTAGGAAAATACAAGGATTTACTGCCAATTCTTTAAGAAGATATGATCTAAAGAATAATCCCAGCCTTAGGAAAATACAAGGATGTAGCAAAGCTCATCTAAGCCTTTCAAAAGGAAGCTTTTGCACTGAGGTCTCTGGTTTCTCTTGTTCTGGCAAACTTCTACACCAGGGTAGCTGGGATAATTCTAGAGAAATTTGACTTAAAAACAAGAGCCACAGTGAGTGCTTGAGCTCTAGGAAACAGCTCCAGTCTCATCTTTCTGGGGGAAGGAAAGGAAATTCCTGGTATATATTGGGCTTTCATTACGTTCCTTGCGCTATGTTAGGTACTTTCACGTATGGGAGCTTTTTTTTTTTTTAAAGATTTATTATTTAATTAATTAATTAATTAATTAATTTTATTTGGCTGCGTCGGGTCTTAGTTGCAGCATGCGGGATCCTCGTTGAGGCATGCAGGATCTTTTGTTGCAGTGCACAGGCTCTTCGTTGTGGAGCGCGGGCTTCTCTCTAGCTGTGGTGTGCAGGTTTTCTCTTCTCTAGTTGTGGTGCGTGGGTTCCAGAATGCATGGGCTCTGTAGTTTGTGGCACACAGGCTTCTCTCTAGTTGAGGCACCCGGGCTCAGTAGTTGTGGTACGTGGGCTTAGTTGCCCTGTGGCATGTGGGATCTTAGTTCCCTGATCAGGGATGGAACCCATGTCCCCTGCATTGGAAGGCAGATTCTTTAACATTGGACCACCAGGGAAGTCCCTGGGAGCTTCTTTAATCAAATTCTTTACTTTGAGAACATTGAGTATTGATAATTTTTTGTATGCAAGTTGGTTATGATGAACAGATATATACAGAATAGAATGATGAAGTCTTCCCTTTCCTTTTGCTTCCAATCATATAATGTCAATTCTTTAGTTGCTTTCTAAAGTCAAAAGATATGCATTCTTAGTGAAAAATATTGACTGGGCTTCCCTGGTGGCACAGTGGTTGAGAGTCCGCCTGCCGATGCAAGGGACACCGGTTCGTGCCCCGGTCTGGGAAGAGATTCCACATGCCACGGAGCGGCTGGGACCGTGAGCCATGGCCGCTGAGCCTGCGCGTCCGGAGCCTGTGCTCCGCAACGGGAGAGGCCACAACAGTGAGAGGCCCGCGTACCACAAAAAAAAAAAATATATGTAGACTTAAAATCTTGTATTTTAGACTTTTAAATGTAAACTCCTGAGACCTTTCAAGCTTTACTTTTGAATTCCTTTTATGAAAATAGATTCTATTTTCGAGGTTAAATTTAGTAGCTTGCTAAGTGATTCTTGTGTATAGACAGGTATTTAATCTGTAGTGGTTAAACAGTCCATTTCTCTGGAGGTGAGGTTAAGTCAGCTCACTGCAGCTTAATGGGGTAATGGAGAATGGTGTAAGATATGTTAAGTGTGTAACTCTGTAGTTCTAGCTTGAATTTCCTGAAAATACGATTTCCTTCAGTTCTCTCTTATTTTTGTTAGGAAAATCAACTTAATTTACTACTTGATTTTAAGTGTTTATTAAATTCTTCAGATTGCAACTATTTTATTTACTTTATTACACTCCCTTACAAATTGCCATACGTTTCTAACAGAAAAGGTTGTCTTTGCTAGTTTTTAGAAATATTCGTGTATCCTGAAAATGTTCAACTTTAAACTTGTGAGGCTAAATGGAAGGACGGGTGCTCAGATTCTGCATATTGCTTCCTTTTCCAGTTCTACCAACCATTCAGCATGGACAGCAGGTACTCAGTACCATTGAAGGCATTCCAGTAACTTTACCATGCAAGGCAAGTGGAATCCCCAAACCATCTATCATCTGGTCCAAGGTAAATGACTTATCTAGTGATGTTTGTTAATAATATGTGTTGCTACAACAATATTTGAATATTTTCATACATGGAACTTGTCACTGTACCATAGAACCTTACAGAAAGGAAAACCCATAGTCATACGTCTTAGAAGGGACCTTAAAATGTCCTTAGTTCATTCAACTACTTGATGCTTAAATAGTATTAACACAACAGTGAACACTAATGCAGCACATTCTTTGCGCCGGGGACTTTTCTAAGCACTTCACATGTTGTAGCAGATCCTTTTTTACTCCTTGCCACATCCCCTAAACCCTTTTGACTTAAGCTCAGCTCTGGTGGACTGCTCCATGCTCTCTGCCAGGGTCACTCTTCATGCATGTACCTCTCTAGTTTGGGGACTCAGGGCTTTCTCCAAAACCCCACAACGCCACTTAGCCTGCTGAGTGGTCAGGGAGTACAAGAACATTAAATCCTGGGAGAGGGAGATGTCCCATATAAATGTCCCACTTCTCATCTATCAGAAAAATCCTTCTGGGGTGCATCTACATAGTTTCTCAGAGGGCCCCGAGCACACTGAGCTTGTAAGCCCAGCCACGGAGGAAACCAGGGCAGTGAAACCCTTTATTAGCTTTCCTTCCTTCTTGCCTCACTTTCCAACTGTCCTCTTCAAGCCCCTGGGAATCACTTTCCAAGTAAACTTCCTGACTCCAAATCTTTATCTAGGACTCTGCTCTTCTGGAAGCCAAAATAAGACACATAGATGAACTCATTTATCCCCCTCAGTATCCCTGTCGTGAAGTTCTCTGGCTTTTCCTTATGTTCTTGCAGTGAGGAAAGAAGGACTTCCTTCTTCCATTTCCTGAGGAAGTCCTTTCCATCTTTCAACAGCCGTGAAGGTGGCATATTTTCTGTAGATTAAATCTGGTAGAGGAAAGTAATATAAAATGGTGGCATAATAATGAAATATGGCGTTTGTATATTTAGGATCACAACCAAAGTATTTTGTCATAACATCTAATTTTATATTTCTAAAAATCTCTGAAATATAGAGAAGTTGGTTTTGACATCCGTAAATTAAATGGAAAGATTAAGATTTCTGCATCCTGGGCACAAAAATATGGTGGTGAAGCGGATCCCCCAAACTGCACAGTCTCTGGTCCTGAGTAGAAGCTTAATGCATTTTAGGGAAATGTAAAAATGAAATCTTCTTTACAGGATGGCCTTTGAGCTGGGATCATGCACAGAAGTTAAGAGTTAGGCCCCCAAGCCTGCCTGCGTGGGTTCGAGTTCCAGTTCTACCACTGACTGACTGTTTGGCCCTGGGCAAGTTACTCTGCCAAGCCCCCAGATTTAATGCTGTCATCTGTAAAACACGGGTTGTAGTAGTTCCTACTCATAAGATTGTTGTGAGCATTAACATAATTAATTCATGTGAAGTGCTCAAAACGGTACCTGGCTTAGCATAAACACTCATCCCATCTGCTGCTACCTCATCCTCTCCACTTTTTTTTTTTTTTTTTTTTTATAGCGGTACACGGGCCTCTCACTGTTGTGGCCTCTCCCGTTGCGGAGCACAGGCTCCGGACGCGCAGGTTCAGCGGCCATGGCTCACGGGCCCAGCCGCTCCGCGGCATGTGGGATCTTCCCGGAGCGGGGCACGAACCCGTGTCCCCTGCATCGGCAGGCGGACTCTCAACCACTGCGCCACCAGAGAAACCCCATCCCCTCCACTTTTAAGTAGCTTTGGAATGAAGGGGATCTAGTTTGGTATGAAGAAATGTCACCTTTGCATTGTTTGTTTAATTTTTCTTACAAAGAGCTTTCTTCAAATTAGCATTCTTTCAATCTAGTATTTTCCCCTTTAGAGATTTTTTTCTTCCTCTCTTTTCTTCCAGACATTAAGTCACTCCTTTATTATCTTAAAAAACACTTTTTGCTCTGTGTTGTTTTGCAGAAGGGCGAGCGGATTTCCACCAGCAGTGCTAAGTTTTCCGCAGGGGCTGACGGAAGTCTATATGTGGTGTCCCCTGGAGGTGAGGAGAGCGGGGAGTACGTCTGCACCGCCACCAATGCAGCCGGCTACGCCAAAAGGAAAGTGCAGCTGACTGTCTATGGTGAGAGCCCTCGGGGAGGAATGTTTTTCTTTGACGCTGTCTGTCTGCCAAAACTCACATTTCTCTCCCAAATAATGTTACTAGAGGGCTGTACCCCTAAAGTGAACTACTTTTCCAAGTTTATAGTTTTGTACAAAAAATGCATTTTTCCTGCCAACCAACATCTCCTCTACTTAGATTCTGATTTAAAGGGAGAGGAATTGTATAGCCTTTCGGAAAAATTTTATGGTGTTTTCCCAAGGAGTATGCTTATGTCACCCAACCCTCTTTAGAAACACCACTTAGTTAAAACAAAGCCAAACCTCAGCTATATCTTGGTTAGTGCTCTGCCTTGAGGGGTTGCTTTTACAGATGCTAGATTCCAAAAGGGCATTTCAGCTGACCTCTGCATTGTGTTCTGAAAGAAGGAGCTAAAAAGGAAAACTTTCTAGTCCTTTTCCTTTAAGCTCTCACGATGTGTGTTAATGGAAAGCTTTAGATACGTCCTGAGACTTTGGAACAAACAGCATCTTTTTGCAAATTACTGAAGAATATTAGTAGTCCCCATTTTAGTGTGAATTAAAGTGTGCTTTGTTTTCAATGTACTGTTTCCCTTTCAAAACTTGTGTTTATTTTAGTAAGGCCCAGAGTGTTCGGAGATCAACGAGGACTGTCCCAGGATAAGCCTGTTGAGATCTCAGTCCTTGCAGGGGTAGAGGTGACACTTCCATGTGAAGTGAAGAGCTTACCCCCACCCATAATTACCTGGGCCAAAGAAACCCAGCTCATCTCGCCATTCTCTCCAAGGTAGGGGACCTGGGATGAATCGAAACATGTGAAACATAATCTCTTGGGACAGGTGACTGTACTTGTTCAGGTTTTCAAATGTCTCAAAAAAAAAAAAAAAAACTTTTAAATTTGAGATAATTTACACGTACATTCGAGCCTACAGAAAATATATATACCTTCTAAGTCATTCTTTAATAGCAGAAATGCTAACACCCAGCTTTGACATAATTTCCCACTGGTGCATTCTACAAGGTAGTTATGAAAATGGAGTGGATTTGTATGTAGATCCTGGTTAGCGCAAAGTGCATAGTATAAAATTCCAGTAATCCCAGAGGAGCAATAAAACACAATACATTCTCTAATATCTAGGATTTGACTTTCATTAGATGACTTTGTAAAAATCTTCTTGATTGAACTTAAACCCTTATACAAATAAAGGCCCACTGAAACAATATATTTGATAGGCTAAGTGACGTGGAAAGCAGAATGCCAGAGCCCTTAAGAGCGCAACCTTTGTTGCCATGCTGATGTGAGTTTTAATTTACCTCCACCACTTAAAGCTTACCTGAAACTTAGGCAGTTTTTTTCAGTGGGCCTCTTTGAACCTCAGATTTCTTGTTTATAAAATGGGTATAATACCTGAAAGGATGATATAAGATAATGTACATTCCATATCCCGTCTCTGGTTCTCAAAGAATGGTAGCAATTACTGTTCTAACTCAACATCATGCCAGAAGTTACTGGCGGAATAAGAATTACAGTCTCTAGCTATTGTCTGTTAGACTTGTTGATGTATGGTTACGAAGCTATAAATTCATGCCACAGTAGTTTCCCTACCACTGGTGAGAAAAAAAGTAAACAATTAAGAACTACTTTACTATTTGTTTGAAAAAATATTTGCCTCGAATATTTTTGAATAGAAGAAATACCACATTTCAGATAAAGTTGAAGTTTCATTGTTCCCCTCCTCAGTCATAATCTCTTTTCTCCCTTCCCAGGGGCACAAACACTGACACAGACTTGGTGTATATCCTATGCATACATCCTTAAATAGGATAGAATATTGTTTTCTCTATTTTTAATTTTGTTTTGTGTACTTGTTTTCAATTTACCATTGTAACATGTTCTATATTATTATTCTACTGCTTGCTTTATTGAGTCAACATTTAGCCATTTTATACATATATTCAGTTTATTCATTTTAACTACCATATACATATTCTACATTTTATTTATACATTTCCCTGTGTATGGACATTCATGTTCTTGTTTGTTTTGTCTTTCTACATTTTCTTCTTTTCTTTTTCTTGGTTTTAGAAACGGCTTTTCAGGGAATATCTTTTTTTTTTTTTTTTTTTTTTTGGCGGTACGCGGGCCCCTCCCCGCTGTGGCCTCTCCCGTTGCGGAGCACAGGCTCCGGACGCGCAGGCTCAGCGGCCATGGCTCACGGGCTCAGCCGCTCAGCGGCATGTGGGATCCTCCCGGACCAGGGCACGAACCCGTGTCCCCTGCATCGGCAGGCGGACTCTTAACCACTGTGCCACCAGGGAAGTCCATCAGGGAATATCTTTTTATATCTCTCTTTGTATGCATATGCATGTTTCTTTGCGACTTGTACCTAGAACCCCAATTTCTAGTTAGAATGAATTACTATTTTCACCTTTGTAGACTGTGCTTAACTGCCTTCTGAAGGGGCATTCCTGATTTACCTTCCATCAACAGAATATAAGTGTACCTTTTGCCACATTATAGTCACTGCATGGTGTTAACTGACTTAAAATTTTTTGCCATTCGTCTGGATGTGAAATGGTGTCTTGCAACTGTCTTACTTTTCACGTGACTGAATTCTAGTGAGCCTGGAATGTTTTCCCTTGTTTGTTGGCCATTTGTGTTATCTGTGAATTGCCTCTTTAAACCTGCTGCAATGTACTGGTGACTTGTTTCTCTTTTTCTTATTGAATGTAGAAATTTGGTTTTTGTTCTCAATAACAATCCTTTGTTTGTTGTACGTGTTGAAAATACCTTCTCTCAGTCTACTCCTAGCCTTTCAGGTTTATGTATGGTGTCTGGTTGTACAGAATTTAAAAATTTCTATGTAGCTCAAGGTGTTAATCTATTATTTTTTTCGATTTCTGCTTTAGGAAGATCATAAACAGAACTCCAATGTTTTATTGCAATTTTTAAGTTTGTTTTCACATTTTGGATTTTAATACATCTGAATTTTTATTTTGTGTGTGGTATTAGGTAGTGCTCTAATTTTATTTATTTATTTTTCCCATGTGGAGAGCCACTTGCCCAACACCATTTTGGAATAGTCAGTCCTTTCCTGACTTTTTGTAACACCATCTCTGATATTGCATATTACATGTTGAGTTCTCATACATGCTTAAGTCTTTTTTTTGAAGGGGGGGGTTCCATCTTTAACTGTTTATCTATTTGTCTGTCTCTGGGCCCATAGCACACTTTATTTGTCTTAGCTTACGAGAAATCTTGATAGTAAGTAGGTCTATTTGACCCCCTCCCTGTTAAAGCTATTTTAGCACAATTAACATAATAACATTTTTATATGTAGATCTGGTTTACCTAACTATATAAGAGGAATATATTCAGTATATATCTGAGAATGGCATATGTACCTTTTTCTGCCTTTATTTTAGGATACTAAACTTTTAAATGAAGCATTGTAGAAAAAAGCAATAATGTGTTCAGAGTATATTTAAAGTTTATTAAACTATACATTTGCTTTGTAAAGTTGCAACTTAGCAAAGCAGAGAGATGTACAATTATTTGACGATGTCAGGCCCTTACATTAGATTTAAATGTAAAAGAAAACTGATTTGGTATTTGTAAGAACATCATACAGAGTACACAAGACAATTTTGATAATTATGAAAATTCCTGACTTTTAAGGTGTATAGAAATGACATTATAGATGGGAGAATGGTTTGAAAAAGAGCTTGCAGAGTAGTAATTTCACATTGAATTGTAGCTGCATAGGGGATATTTAAATCCTCATACTTTATGGTCTGCTCTCTGGTTTCTTTCTTTTAGACACACGTTCCTTCCTTCTGGTTCAATGAAGATCACTGAGACCCGCGTTTCAGATAGTGGGATGTATCTTTGCGTTGCCACAAATATTGCTGGGAACGTGACTCAGTCTGTTAAATTAAATGTCCATGGTGAGTTTTGAAATGAAGGCATATGCTATAGCATATACTGGCCACAGGGAGACCTATTGTCCCAGTTTCTTTGATAATTAACCTCAAATTGTATAGAGAGTAATTATAGAAAACTTTTCTAAAATCTGAGACTTGTGATTTTCTTTCAGTTACTCTGAAATCTTTATCTGCCCTCTGTAAACAACTCTCCCCTTTTTCCTCAGATGCACAGTATTAAAATTTTGGATCTCAATTTTACTAGATGTCTACAGTCACTTATGACTATTGTTGATACACCATAAAAAAAGAAAATGTGTTTAGACCGGTGGCTTTTTGTTGAAGTGAATGTGAATGCCCAAGGAAGAACTTCATAGCATATAAATGGTCATTTTCAATGTTTATAGAGCTCAGCCACTGAAAACATTCTGCTCCTGGGATTCTTTAACTACTTTAAAACTCTCTAGGTAGTCTGCTTTCTTCTCTCAATTTGCCATAGCCTATCTATTGATAATTACTCATTCATTCAACACATGCTTAGTGAGCGCGTACTGTAAGCCACACATTCAAATATCAGAAGAAATATTCTCAAATAGTTTTGACCTGATTTCACTCTGCGATCAGTCACTGCAGTAGCGTCCTCTTGACTGTGGGATATGAAATCCAATGAGAGTTCTGTCATTTACTAGCATTAGGCATATTACCTCCCCTCTTCTATATTTAATTTTCTCTTTCATAAAATGATGATAATAATACAGGCATATCTTGGAGATATTACTGTTTTAGTTCCAGACCATCTCAATAAGGCAAATATGGCAATAAAGTCAGTCACACAAATTTTTTGGTTTCCCAGTGCCTATAAAAGTTATGCTTACACTGTACTGTAGTCCATTAAGTGTGCAATAGCATTCTGTCTTTTAAAATAATGTACATACCTTAATTTAAAAATACTTTATAGCTAAAAAAGGCTAACCGTCATTTGACAATGCAGGGTTGCCGTAAAACTTCAATTTGTAAAAATTGCAGTATCTGTGAAGTGCAATGAACCAAAGCACAATAAAATAAAATAAAGTATGCCTGTACTATCAAACTTAAAAGTTTGTTGTAAGGGAAAACCTTTAGAATATACTGGTTAAATATTAAGTTTTAACAAAAGGACAGAGGAATGGGGTTTGTTAGGGAAGTAAAGTACATAAATTCTAATCATATTCTTATGAGTCAACTTGATTATAGTTCATAATGCTTGTATGTGGAACGCAATACTACTTGCCAGTGTTTTGATAAATTATCTCATTTAAATTTCTGAAGGAATGTAGATAAAGGGAAATAATAGAGGCTTTATCTTGATTTTCTTCTCTGAAGTTAACAAAAGCTTTTATTAGAAATATTTCGTACTGTCTGGCTAAACCTTCCACAAAGAGAACAAAAACTAAGAATACATGGAGAGAAATGCTTTTTGTTTTGCTCACTTACATGATAGAAATTAACTGGATTGCCATTTAAGAGGGCTTTAAACCTTAAGTTATTTACATACTATAAGAAATCTGACATCATTAAATGCTTACTTTTCCTCGAGTTTGGAATGAGGAGTTTTATATTCATTATTTCCCATAACCCTTGCAGTGTATTGGTATTGAAGAGGTTATTTTGCCTAGATTATCAAGGAAACAGCCCTCAGGAAATTCACTGAATTGCCCTAGATCACACAGCTAGTTAAGTGGCCTGAGCCTGGATGCCTCTTGGTAAGGAGCTCTCATTTAAAGTGAGAAAAGGAGGAATTTTTTAAAACTTGGATTATTAATACTCAGTTGCTGTTTCCAGTGCCTCCAAAGATACAGCGTGGCCCTACAGTTATGAAGGTCCAAGTTGGTCAAAGAGTGGACATTCCATGCAGTGCTCAAGGGACACCTCCTCCTGTAATCACCTGGTTTACAGGTGGAAGCGCCATTTTGGTTGATGGACTGCAGCATATTAGTCATCCAGATGGAACATTCAGCATCGACCAAGCTGTGCTCTCCGATGCTGGCATATATACATGTGTCGCTACTAACATAGCAGGCAGTGATGAGACGGAGATAACGCTACATGTCCAAGGTGATTTTTGGCCTAGGAAAATATTTGTACAGTGGGGGAAAAACCCTGGAGTCTATACAGAATATATAGTCTTGGATGGTCTTGGATCACTTTCAGAAGATTTCTATATAACTTTTATGACTCTCTAGTTAACTTTGAAAGGAGAATCATTCCAGAAAGAAACGAAACTATACATTACAAAACTGTTTACCTTTGAAAATGGAGTTGCCCTGGATGATGTAGACAGTGGAAACAATCCTAGATAAGTGCCCCACCCGCTATTTTTGGTTTGGAAGAAATTGTGGGCAGAGTGGGTTGGAGTAGGATTTACCTCACATTGGTAATTTGCACTCAATATTAATCCCTAGAAATCGACGTCCACTGTTCCCTGTAATGATGTAGGCCTTATTTTGAGGGTTTAAATATTAATCCTTGGGGACTTCCCTGGCGGTCCAGTGGTTAGGGCTCCAAGCTTCCACTGCAGGTTCGATCTCTGGTCAGGGAACTAAGAACCTACAGGCCACGTGTCACGGCCAGAAAAAAAAAAAAAAAAAAACGATGAATCTTTATTCCTTCAAGCAACAGGTGTTTATCAAGTTCCTGACAGGCGTCTGTCATGATCTGGGCAGTGAGGAGGAAATAGTGACAAAGGTAAAACACCTGCTCTCGTGAGCGGTTCTGTAAGTAGGCAGAAAGCAAGCAAGTACAGGTCGTGAGACGTGCTGTGTAGAAAATTAAAATAGGGTGATGCTCCCAGCAGTTGGCTACTTTAGATTGAATTGTCGTGTAGGACTTCTCTGAGGAGATAATGTTTATAGTGAAATCTTGTTGACTGGCGGGAACCAGCCATGTCCAATCAGGAGGAAAAGCACTCCTGTCAGAGAGGATACCATTGCCAAGGTAGGAATAGAGAAGCAGGTGTCATACTTAGCCTCAGAAGAGTTCGATATTGCCCAAGGAAAGCCTGTGATAATGCCTTTCTTTTTCTAACAGAACCACCTACGCTGGAAGATCTAGAGCCTCCGTATAACACTCCATTCCAAGAAAGAGTGGCCAGTCAACGCATTGCATTTCCATGTCCTGCAAAAGGTGTGGAATACTCGGACACATGGGCATTGGCATAATGTTGTATTCTTCCAGAATTCTATATTGAACCCCAAACATCATAAAATTCTACTTGTCAGTCCTCATTATAACATTTGGGCATAATGGAAACTAATCCCTCTTTCAAATAACAACTAGGTTGAATAGGTATTTTTCCCTCCCAGGTGTTTTATTTCCTTCACTGGAAATACCTTCTGTTTTTTCAAACTTGCCTTATCTAGCATGTTTTCCAGGTCGTTCATGCTTTTCCTGTTACTTCTTGTAGTTCATTGTATTTTTGACAAGAATTCTCTTTAAAATGTGACAGATAGGGCTATTCAAACTTTGCAAATTATCTCAGTCAGGGGTATAAATTAGGGCAATCCCCTTGTTTGTTCTAGATACTTCTTTTCTAAAAGCCTCTTTCTAGATTTATCCTCTACTGGTAATTCTGGAGCCGGGTTGTAACTTGGCTCTCTGATGCTTGTCCAGACTCCTTCTCTCCCTGAATTTCTGGGTTTTCTATCCCACCATGTTTCCTGGCAGGAGATTGTTATTCTCTCTCCTCTAGAGGATGTGAAAAAGGCACTGTCACTATCACCTTACTCTGGATGCCCAATAGATGGTTAAGAACATCCTTTCTTTCGCATATGCGTTCATCTGCAATGACTCAAATGAGTCTGTAGCAGTTCTGGCAAAGACCAAGCAGTATTCTTTTTGTGACCTCCTGGAGGGCTCCATGCCACTGGTAGCATTAGTGCTCCCACATGTAACTCTTTAACTCTCCTGTCCCTGGAGACAGTGGCAGTTGAAGGTCCTTAAGGCTGTCTCTGTTACTGTAGCAAGATTTTGCCTCTCTTAACAGCATTAAAAGAAAGATAACTTTAACAAGATTTTCAGATATCTAAAGAATTGTCAGTAACTATTCCTGGAGCCAGTGGGGAGGGAGGCAAGGCCTGAAGAAGGATCCTTGAGAAAGGTTTACGTTCAGCTGAGTTCTGTGGGTGCTTACTACTGATGGAGCCCTGCCAGTGGCACTATTGCTCAGTACTCTCCGCTGAATCCCTGACTCCCAAGCTGGCTTGGACTTCCCTTTTCCATTTTGAAATACCACCTCTTCCTAGTACTCTATTCTCACCGGGGATAGAATTCTTGAGTTCATTTAAAATAGCTAGATGCCTTTTCATTTTATTTGCCATGAATTTCATCTTGACCATGGTTGTTCTACCATTTAGAAATAAAATAGAACACAGTTTCTTTCTTTTGCTTGTTCATTTACTTTTTCATTTATTAACTTAACAAATATTAATTGAGAAGTTTGAGAACCACATAAAAGAATGAGTAAGATGTAAGGAAATGATTATAACCCCCTTTTTTCCTTGACAACATGAACAACTGCAGTCCATCAGTTTTCTCTTCTCTTCCTCATCAGTCAGCATCTTACTATGAGGATGATGAAATAGGCGAATATTTTTGTTTTGTTTTTTCCCATAAGTATAGTCATTTTATTAGTTCATAGTCAATCACAGTCATTTTTATAATTCCTTAACTCAATTTGAGTTTAACCTAAATGACACATTCTATGTATTCCTGCCATTCTCTTGTACTTAGATATATGACCATTCTTTAATATTTTTATTATGCTTTAATATAAGATTATTAGCCATTTCTTATACAATTATATTAATTTTATTGAATGTGCTTTTTTGATTTTTATAGAGATTAAGTAAAATGTGAAAGTACTTAGA
This sequence comes from Globicephala melas, assembly GCF_963455315.2. NCBI lineage: Eukaryota > Metazoa > Chordata > Mammalia > Artiodactyla > Delphinidae > Globicephala > Globicephala melas. The sequence goes on along the minus strand of NC_083314.1, from coordinate 44,452,293 downwards.
ATAGTACCTGGCACATTGTTTGCTAAATAAATACATTCTTATTATAGAGTTTACTGTTTGTCTATTTCAGGTACGTCCTTTTGGCTCCATTATGCATTTTAAGATGGTTTTTATCACTTTCATTCATGAGTTATGTAACTTCCATTCACTCTCTTGGTCATAAATAAATTGAGGAAAGCAGTTCTGCTCACTGCTTTCTCAGCTTTCTTTTCAGTATAAAAAGTCAAGAAATAATCTATTGCCCTCTGTTTAACAGAATGGGATCCCCAGAAGATGTGTGGATAGTAGACGTTCCTCATCTCTGCTCTATCAGGCCTGTTTAAAATGTGACTTATGAAGCATCATTTCTGTACATCATTTATGTACTCTGAGCAATCTTCATGTATATTCCTCTGATAGCATCTTGTTTTTGCTCTTCCTTTATTTTCATCCAAAAACTCTCCCCATTTCTAGTCCATTTAATTAATATAGCTTTTTTCCCCCACTAGCAGCATAAACTCACTCAAGAAAATGTTTTGCTTTGCTTACTGTCATCTGAATGTCTTGATAAAAACAACTTTAATCAAATTCTACACTACAAACCATACATCTTTTAACACTGATCAGGAATTAGAGGCATTAAATACCGTAATCTCGTCAAAATCCCATGCCAGGAGCAGTATCTTCAAAGAAGCATAGTACCTAAGGGTACATGTTATAATCATAACAAATTTTATTTCTCCTCAGGATATTTGCTATTTAATAGTGACTTCTAATTTTGTTGTAAAATATCACAAAGCTTTAATTTCTTATTTAGGTACCCCCAAACCAACCATCAAATGGTTGTGGAATGGTAGAGAGCTGACAGCCAGAGATCCTGGTATTTCTATATTAGAAGATGGTACATTGTTGGTTATTGCTTCTGTTACGCCATATGACAATGGGGAGTACATTTGTGTGGCAGTCAATGAAGCAGGAACCACAGAAAGAAAATATAACCTCAAAGTCCATGGTAAATACAGATAGAAATGCTAAAATCGTGTAACTGAATATGTGACATTTTCAGATTCTTTTATATATGTTATTCTTTCAGTCTAGTGTTATTTAATATTTATGTGAATAGACGTGTTATCGACCAGAAAAGTAGTGGTCTAACTGCCTTTATTGATTTATTTTTTATCACTGAAAGTTCAAATGGTAGAAAAAGATACAAAGTCAAAAGTCCCCTGGACCTGAGCTAAGCCATCTGCTTATCCTCCCTATGGGCAGGGAAAGTTGTTAGGTATATATGTGTGTGGATGTATCTTCCCAGAGATATTTTTATGCAAAAATGAAGAAATATGAATATATATTTCATCCTCTTTTTTTTACATACAAAAAGCATTTATAGTAGACCATTATATACATTACTCCACACCTTGCCTATTTCATTAAACACTCTATCCTGGGGATTATTCAATATTCCTAACTCTTATTTATGCCTACCTAGCATCCCACCATACCAAGATTTACTTAACTTTCTTCCAGTAATGATGAGCATTTGGTTTGGTACCATTTGTTTACTATTCTAAGTAATGCTTCAATGAAATCATGTATATACGGCACTTTGCACGTCAAAGGATAGTGCATTTTGAAATTTGATGGATATTGGCTTCCAGAAACACTGGGCAATATTCATTCTCATCAGCAAAGTAGTCTCACATAACTTGAGACTCTAGCAGTTTGCATTTTGAGTGGTATGTGAAATAAATAGGATCTCCCTTAAATTTATCCTTAATTCAAAACTCTAAAATAATAATTAAAGTAAAAATTCAATGAATTACTTATAAATATAGTGGTCAAGACTCTTCATTTCATAATAAAAGCTGTCTTAAGTATGACCAGCCTTTCTAGCTATCAAGTATCTCAGAATTTGCTTTCTAAAGTCCTTTGGAAAGAAACTTTGTATATAATATTTATTTAAAACTAGCTAACTACAACTTCTCACTTTTTGCAGTTCCTCCAGTAATTAAAGATAAAGAACAAGTAACAAATGTGTCCGTGTTGGTCAACCAGCTGACCAGTCTCATTTGTGAAGTTGAAGGTACTCCATCTCCCATCATTATGTGGTATAAAGATGATGTCCAGGTAAATGGAGACATCCAAATATGCATAGGTCCTTGCCTCTCCCTCTGAAGTAAATCATTCAAATGTGACTTTCTTATTAATAATAGTATAAAAATTTTACTTCAAATTTTAATTATGCATTTTTATTAGGATTGGAAATAACACTGACCCTTTTGGCCTTAAAAGGTGACTGAAAGCAGCACTATTCAGATTGTGAGCAATGGGAAGATATTAAAGCTCTTCAAAGCCACTCCAGAGGATGCAGGAAGATATTCCTGCAAAGCAATTAATACTGCAGGCACTTCTCAAAAGTATTTTAACATCGATGTGCTAGGTAAGGAAAACATTCTTTTAAAAAACTGCAATTCAGATGCATTTCTTATATAGGACAGCATTAACTGTATTAAAGAGTAAAGAGGTGAAAAATAAATTGATAGGAGAAATATCATTCATTTTATTCTATTATTATTTTTGTCTTTAATATTGGTTAATCAGAACCATGTGATATAGAAAGTGTATAGGTATTTGTTATTATCATATAGTGATGTCTATGGTACTGTATGGTACAGTATGGTACTGTCTTGTACAGAAAATACTAAATTACTGCTCTTGTTAGTTTCTCTAATGATGTGGTCAGGAAATTCTTTGGGAAGTAACTATACAGGATGATGCACAATAAAACTCATTCATGTTGCCAACATCTCCTAAAGCTGCTAGGTTGTACTTGAACTGAGGAAGGTAGTAAATTCGCCCTCCCCTGCATTCTAATTAATTCCTATAACTAAACAATCTCAGCCCTGATTCTAATTAAGTGGGGAGAATGCTGAGAATGGGTAGCAGCTGTAATAAATTGGGATTTAAAACATTTAAAATGTTTTAATCATAATCATAAAATTTCTATAAGTTTAGTTTGTGAGATTATATTTGCTTATTAAAATCTACTTTGTGATAAAATGACTTCCTTCCTTTTCAATGTTTTGCTCATTGAAAGGGCATATGATTTGTAAGTCTGGAGTGGAAGTGAGGTCTGGGAATGATGCTGCATTAGAATTACCATTCGTAAACTGCTAAAACATAAAAGTTCTCTCTCTCATAAGTCTTCTCAAAGCCTGAGGTACTTTGAATTTCCTCTGCTAAAATTACCATTATTGTATTTAAGTATAGGTTATAAAAACAAAGTGATCTTTTCTATCATTAGTCTCATTGGCATTATTTCTCTTGGCACTCATTTACTCTCATGACTTTGACTGCTGTCTATGCACTGATGACTCCCACATTTTTATCTCCAACTCAGACTTCTTCCCTGAGCTCTCAGGTGATATTATCTGCTCTCCTCTACAATATCTTGGCTTGAATATCTCAGTGGCATAGAAAACTGAAAGGTCTCAGTAAATGCCTGTTCTGGTCGCCTTCAGTGACCCCCATCATAGTGACTAGCACCTCCATCCATCCACTTGCTTCTGACACAACCTGGTGCTCATTCTTCCTACCTCCCTCTCCCTGACTCTGTAAATCTGTCTACGTCCTGTTAAATCTGCTTCTTAGTTCCATGTTAATTATAATTTATAAGCTGAATTAATGTAATAGCCTCCTAACTACTCCCCTTCATCCAGTATTTGCCACTGGAATCCGATCTTCATTCAGAAGCCCGTGTGGTCTTAAAACAAATTTGATCACAGCCCTCCCTTATTGAAACCCTTTTAATGGCTGATCATTGCTCTGAAGATTAAGATCAAGCACCGTAGTGTGATATAAAGGGGGAGGATTCAAAGACCAGGAAAGTTTATGGGAGCTCTTTAATATGCTTTATAATTCCGAGAATAAAAACTAGTACAATCTTTTCACATTATATCTCATTTACAATTTTAGCATAGGAGCCCTTTAAAAGAGACAAGGGTAATATATGTCAAACAGCACTATGATAGAGTTTAAACATTATAAGATTGTCATTGACTATGTCATTCATTATCTAAAACGTATAGCAGTAGTAAATTTCATTATATGAGCTTGACTGCTCATTTATATTCTAAACTCCTTTTGTACATTGATTTAATACTCCTCAAAATGAGTTCTTTACTACTATAATTCTTCCAAGTAATTGTCTTGCTATCAGATCTTTCATGAACGTGTTCCTATGTTTAAATTTGACATTTGGGTCTGCAGATGTGATATGAAAGGGATTATTTTATGGTATTTCACTTTTAACATTAAGATCTTGTTGAAATATTATAGAAATCATTATCTTCTCTCACTCCCCACTCTTTTTGCTAAGTCATAGATTTTCATGATAAAATGTCTTTGTTCAAGTCCCACCCACCATAATAGGTACCAGCTCCCCAAGTGAAGTCTCAGTTGTCCTCAACCAGGATACCACCCTTGAATGCCAGGTCAAAGGCACTCCCTTTCCCATTATTCACTGGTTCAAAGATGGCAAGTGAGTACCTCTTCTGTATTTGTTACAAGGATCCAATTGTTCGGGAATAGATGTGGATTTTCCCCCTCTTAGTTATCTTACCACATAGAATATTATTAAATGAACATGAAGGGAAAACAATATTGTTCAAAAATGGTCTCAAATTTATGAATTTATGAATTGTAGGACTTCATAAATGCTGGGAATTTATTTTAGAGACACAGAGGAACTCACATTTATTATACACTAAATATACACTAAGGGCTAAGAATGAAAAATGCAAGATCCAAGTACAGAGATAATCTTGTCTTTACATGGAATTGTTTGAATTATTAAAAAGGAAAACTTGCTTATGACAGCAAGATGCATGCTTAAGCTAGTTTAATATATGGTCAAAAAGGAACAACCACAAAAGAGCAATTAGATGTTTCTCTTGGCCCTTGTGTATTATTATAATTTCTGAAAGCAGCTGTCTAAGACCTAAATAGCAAAGAGTAAAGGTTTTCAGTGTATAAAATAAAGGATTGTGTAAAAACTTTTTATATGTCAATAAGAAAGGCAAACAACATAGAAAAATGTGTGGAGGGTATAAACAGGCAATTGAGAAGTTATATAGTTAATCAATAAATATATTAAAACATGCTTACCTTCAATAATTTGGAGAAGGTAAGCAAAATAATATGATTTTGTTTTTCATAGGTTAGTTTGGCAAGAAAAAGTAGAGGTTCGAAAAATATCAAGTGTTGGCTTAGAGTATGGGAAATCAGGATATAGGACTCTGATGGGACAATGTAAATTAGTACTCTGAAAGGCAATTTGTTGATATCTATTAAAATTTAAATACTCATATGCTATAATGTAGCAGTGACACTTCTGGTGTCTAGGACAGGGAAGCTAGTCATCTGTTCTGCAGGAAGGCTTGACTCCCTGAATACTCCCTGAAACACTGTGAAAGCAGAAAAGTGAAAACTGCTTAAAGCTTGACATTGGGAGAGAGGATAGATGACGTATGGCATTGTCTTATTATGAAACACTGGACAGCAATTCAAAAGAGTAAGATCAGGCTATATGTACCAAAACTATCTCCATAGCTATTGTCAAGTGAAAAGTAGAACAATAATACAATACCATTTATGTGTAACAACTTTAGATTCCTCTAGCAATACATTTATGGGTGAAAAATGTTTAGAAAAGCATGTGGAAGAACACAAACTAAACTGACAATTGTAAGAAGTCTAGAGAAAAGACTCACATTAGGGATAATAAAACAAGGAGACCTTTTCTTATTATAATGTTTTTTTCTTTGTTTCAATTTTTGTGTTACTTGCATAATTAACAATCAGTGAAAGTTTTAAAGTTAATTCAATTTGAGTAGCATTATCAAGTATTCCACTTCTTTAAACAGTTAAAATGCATTAAAATAAGGTACTTTATTCTCTTAGCTTTAGAGAACTTAAAAGAGTCATACCAAGGAACAGTATGGGATGCTACCACAGAAAATTAAATGTGTTTCCATTTAACCTTGTAGTCTGATTGGTGGCTTATTAATATAGCAGTGCATCTATTTATCATGGGGCTAGTTCACTGCAGCTTTTTAAAAACTGGCTATGGGTTTTCCTGAAAGAAGATCAATGGATTTTAAAGGCATGACTCTTAGGATATCATAGACTTTAATTACCATGATGTTTTAAGTATTAAATAAAGCTGCTGCCAAACATAAAGTAAGCATTTTATAATAGTTAGTAAATGACTCCGTATAGTAGAAGAAGTCTTCCTTGACAAATATATATATATGAGCTGCCTTTGGGGTAAATATCTTTCAGTATTTATGATTATAAAAGCATTTATATTTATTACAATATCTACTTTTTAGGAAAATTGGCATGATCATTGTCTTTAGTAAGTAATAACCATTCATTCTATTGTAAATATTTTTCCAGGTGTTATAATATTAGTTTACAAATAATATTGCTTAGCTTGAAGCTCCTGTACACTTAGTTTTTCTTTTCTGAATGATGGTAGAAATTTTGGCTTTGTAAACCAATAAAAAACAGTGGGGGGATGAATGAAAGAAATAAAGTTTTGTATTAATATTATTCAACAATTTAAGTTTGAAATGAAGTTCAATTTAATAATTTAATATTATTCATTTAATTTAAGTTTAAGTGAAGTTTTGTCTCAGAGTGATAATTATCTACTTTCATTAGTAAAGTGGTTTAATAATTCTGTTCTTCTGAACAGAAGTACTTAATCATATCATTGTATTTTTTTTAGATTCATACTAAAAAACTCAACTTTGATTCATATTTTTAAAGTCATATGATTTAATGATTTTTGTTGTGATTAATAAAAGAGAAAACATTTAGGATAACAAAAATGGGCCCATGGAATAAAATTTTACTTTTTCTAGGCCTTTATTTTTGGGAGACTCTAATATTGAACTTCTAGACAAAGGACAAATTTTACATTTAAAGAATGCACGAAGAAGTGACAAGGGACGCTACCAGTGTACTGTGTCTAATGCAGCTGGCAAACAAGCCAAGGATATAAAACTGACTATCTATAGTAAGTGTGACGTTCTTATGCTTTTTACTGTTATTATCAGTTCTCATTAAACATGAAAATCAGGGTTCGCTCTACTGTTAACTGCTCTTTGATTCAATACAAGTAATTTGGAATGCTACTTACTTTAAAAGAAAAAGCCTATTTTCATGTGTTTTAGGCTAGAACATTGCATCCAATTTTAATGTATTTTATCATTAAGTATGGATTTCTTCAAGGGGTCTAGTGATTTTCATATGACCTCACTTAAGAGGTCAAGTATGCCCTGATTTGTTAGTATAACATAAATCAAATGTCTGTATCCCTAAAGGGGTTTTTAAAAAGCTCTAAAAAGAGTATAGATGCATGAAATACAATGAAGATGATGGTATGAGAACAACTCAATTATTCTATTTTCATTGCATCTTGGCCTTTATTCAGACCACATGGTAATATTTTAAATGTTTTAGACTGTGCTGCTATTTTCTCTCAGTTAAGTCCCCATCAGAGGTATGTAGCCCTCATTTCACTAAAATTCTCAATATCCCCTGAGGAAGGTGACTGCCAAAGTCATTTATTTTTTATGCCAGGAGCCATAGGAAGGCACTTGAACATTATGTTGCAGGCACAAAGAATTGCATGATAGAAAGGAATAGGACTCATTAGGCCAGTCATGCTTATTGTGGCTCTACTTCCTGCACTATCTTCTGCTTTGTGTAGCGTTTGACACTCAAGGAAAGTTTAGATACCTCAGGAATGTCACTTCCTTGTAGGATCTTCCCAAACCAAACCAATCACGTCATCACTCTCTATTACGTTGTCCCAGTTTTCTTTACAGCACGGATCACTGTCTGATAGTTTAGTTGCTTACTTATGGGTTTATTTACTTATTTGCTATTTCTCTCAAAGGAAGCTAAACTTCATAAAAGCAGGGCCTTGTTTTGCATGTTCTCCACTTTAATGTCTGATACACAGTAGCTCTCAAGAAATACTTGCTCAGTGAATGAATTGTCTAGTGATATACTGTTCAGTATGGTAGGCACCAGTCACACATGACTGTTGAGCATTGGAAATGTGGCTAGTCCAAATTGAGACAAGCTGTAAGTATAAAATACACACCAGATATCAAAGACTTAATATAGAAATATAATGTAAGATACCTAAGTAATAATTTTACGTTGATTACATCTGAAATGAGGATATTTTAGATATATTGGACTAAGTAAAATGTATTATTTTCCTACTTTTTAATGTGGCTACTAGAAAATTTTAAATTATATATGTGGTCTTAATTATAATTCTGTTGGACGGTGATGGTTTGAGTCATGGATGTAGAAAACAAACTTATGGTTACCAGAGGTTAGGTGGGGAGGTGGCGGGAGGATAAATTGGGAGACCGGGACTGACACATACACGCTACTATGTATAAAATAGATAACTAATGAGACCCCGCTGTATAGCACAGGGAACTCTACTCAGTACTCTGTAATGGCCTATATGGGAAAAGAATCTAAAAAAAAAAAAAACAAAACAGAAAGTGGATATATGTATATGTATAACAGATTCACTTTGCTGTACACCTGAAACTAACACAACATTGTAAATCAACTATACCCCAATAAAAATTAAAAAAAACAAAAGGAACTTGGGCTTCTGAGGTAAGAGGACTTGGGTTCAGACCCAGCTTCTGCCACTTACTAACTTTGCAACTTTGGACAAATTGACCCCTCTGAGCTTCGGTCTCATCTATAAAATGGGGATAATAATAGTACCTACTTAATAATATTATTGTGAGGATCAATTGCTAGATACTTTATATTTCCCAGCTTACAGTAAAAGTTCAATGAATATTATTCATTTATTATTATCTACTTAGTGATTGTATTGTCTTACAACTTGAAATATATGTAGAATCTGGCTTGATTTCTATATAACTTCACTGAATTGCAAATTTCCCTTTTTTAATGTTAGTTGTCTTTATATAAAGTTCAAATAGCTTTCTTGAATCAAAGAAATTTTATTTAATGCAGGCTTTTAAATCATTTCTTTCTACAAATAGAAGCCTGTGGAAGAAATCAGTCGTGAACAGACATGTATTCCAAAAAACAGTAATGTTACTGAAAGATTAGCTGTACAGGCATCCAAGTTAAACAAAAGTGGTATTGCTACCATTGGCCTCCTACCAGAACCAACCTTTTGAACAATAGGTGCAATATTTCCCCTAAGCTGTTGAATAGTTTTCTCTACATTGTTGTATTGTTGCCAAAGAATGTGATGAATACGTTTTGGTGATTCAATAAGACTCCTATTTCCATAGGAGTTGAGTTCTTTCATTTCAGATTTTCTTGTTCATTTGGTATGATGCCCTAAGGCACTGAGAAGAGAGGGCTTTGTAATGACTAAACCTTCTTAGATTGTCTGAGATGAAAGGCACTGTAACACTCTGAAGTTTTAAGTATTCAGTAATTCAGGAAATAATGCCACTTCCTCTCTAGCAAGCTTGTCTGCACCTCTGAGTGGGTAATCTTAAGCTTATTTTGTTTCGCTTGTGAAAATGCTTTTATTCCTAAGAATAAATGAAACAGATGCCATACTTGGGCTAACTGTGAGAAATATTTATATAGATTTCAGGTTGAGAATGTGGTTCATAATGCAGCTTATTCATTCATTTTCTTTATTTACATACTAACATGAGGAAAAAGCAGGTGGGTCCGATGCATCTGAAAGGCAGAAATGCACATTGTGCCTGAATTAGGGAAGAAATGGAGACAAAATATGATGAAAAATAAAAGAGATGGAGGGGAAATGGGGGGTGGGGAATGAATGTGAAAAAAAAGGAAATAAAGAGCTTTTAATAACCTATGGGGAGACTGCAGATTCATAGCCAGTAGTTCTGAAGCAAAGATTTTTAACCTGCAGTCCGTGCATAAGTTTCAGAGGTCTGAGAGTTTCCCCAAATGGTGTAAAAGTCTTTGAGTGTATATACATGGTACATTTTAATGTGCAGTGGGTTCATAACATTTACCTGTAACACCCTTCCTCAAACAGAAGTACAGGTCTCATAAAAGTATACATGAATTAGATTGAAACAGGAAGAAATATTTATCTGGAAGATTTAAACAGTAGATGGTTTATTGTTCTGCTTTCAGCTGGAAATGTTCTTTGAGTAATTTTTTCCTCAATTTCATAAATACAAACTTTTAAAATGAACTCTTTTCAATACAAGTGATATTCCTTTGTAAAGCATTCATGGAGGGTAAGGGGTTGTTTGAACCTATGTTCTTGACTTCATTTTTTTAATTTAATTTAATTTGTTTATTTTTATTAGTTTTTATTGGAGTATGGTTGTTTTACAATGTTGTGTTAGCCTCCACTGCACAACAAAATGAATCAGCCATACATATACAGATATCCACTCCCTTCTGGACTTCCCTCCCATTTAGGTTACCACAGTGCATTAGGTAGAGTTCCCATCTGTTTTTGACTTCATTAATGTATCATCCAACTAATTAGGCTAGCCAGTTTATTTAGACAATTTCAGCTAAAAATTTGATGTATGTTTCCAGATTCCATCAGTAGGCTCAAATCAAAATTAAAATTTAAACTCTGAGGGCTTCCCTGGTGGCGCAGTGGTTGAGAGTCCGCCTGCCGATGCAGGGGACCACGGGTTCATGCCCCGGTCCGGGAAGATCCCACATGCCGCAGAGCAGCTAGGCCCGTGAGCTATGGCCGGTGAGCCTGCGCGTCTGGAGCCTGTGCTCTGCAACGGGAGAGGCCACAACAGTGAGAGGCCCACGTACTGCAAAAAAAAAAAAAATTTAAAGTCTGAGTAAAATGTTCGTTCTTAAGATTTCAAAATGGTGGCTTGAATTGAAATTAATTAATTATCTATAGCAGGACTTGACAAACCTTTTTTATAAAGGGCAAGTTGGTAAATATTTTAGGCTTTGCAGACTGTGAGGCAAAATCAAGGACATTATGTAGGTACTTACATAACAAAATAGAAAGAAATGTCTACCAATTGTTTATTCATGATATTCTATTTTTCTGGTAATTTTAAAAATTGTAAAATTTGTTGTAATACAAGTCTACTAATGAGAATGGATTTCTTTTGGAGTGATAACATTTTACTTAATTAGAGTTCAAAGTTAATGATTCCTGTCACCAAAATTAAATGCAGATGTTCATCTGTTAATACTGGTATGTAATGAGATTTTATGTATTTCATTTTTGAAAATGTCTTTTCATTCAGATACTGTAGATACTGTCAAATACTAATATCATTTCACAAACATAAGATTTTAATTGATCATATTCATTACTTGAAAGGCATTTGCAGAATTCTGTTATATTCTCTTGATATTTGACTTTTGGCCTGCCATTCTACTCCCAATTAATCAATTCCAACTGAAGGTTAGTTGGAAGGCCCTCGTTTTCAGAGGTAAAAGAACTTAAAATGTGGAAATTTCATTTGCATTTGCATCAAAGTTTGACAAACATTGTTGAAACTGAAAGTTGAGCTCAAAATATATTCACTGCAAATTTGTAGGGGAATCGAGATCTGAGTTTTGTTTGACAGCATGGAAAATATGTAGAGGAGCTTGACATTACTTGTGATTCAAACAACAGAATGAGTACTAACAGTATATATTTTGCATTCAAGTGCTGGTTTTATCTGGTAAGTTTAGGTTGAACTTATTAAGAAACATTGTCAAGTTTATGGCAAAACTAAATTCCAAAATCATTCAGTACTCAATAATAGTGTTTGAGGACAATTCTCATTCAGAAAAAATTCAGTCTCAGTCCTAAGCTCCAAAAATTAAAATGTAACTTTACCACAATTAAGACATTAAGCTGCTATAAGGTAGAACAAGTCATTATATTCACCTTCTACTTCTGACAAAAATTCATGGAACTGATGATATTTAAGTCCATAAGAGCAAGTAAAATACCCCATGGACAGTTCTCTTTCAATAACACATGAATATTTTACACAAGTGCTGATGAATAGTACAAGGAATAACGATAGACTTTTAGAATTTTAAATTTTAATAAATTTAAAATGTAAAATTTGTAAATTTCTCTAAACCTTTTTCTGCCCCACACGTATTTTTATCACCATCAGTTGTAGCACATCTTAGCAGATTCCACTTCAGGTTGTAATAAATTAGTGCTTTTTCAACTTCTTTGAAAATATTTTTGTCTGTAGTTGTTCCATGCAGACTATTCTTAGAGACTAATTCTTCAGTTTCTTCACCGTGGCATTGACTCCTCAAATAAAAGACAGCTAAGCAGTATCAGTAACATGTCGATTTGTCAAGAGCCAAGAATACTGTTCAGAAAAGTTGCCTTTAAAAAAAAAAAAGACTATTGATATTGTCAGTTTTCTCAACTCTTCAAGCAGTTTTTCTTATGGAAAGGCTGATCATCTTAAACAAATTGATTAGTTTAGGCATAATTGTTTGCTAATGCAATCATTCTTGATTTAATTAAATCACTGTTGGTAAATGGCTCTCCTTCCTTGGCTAACAAATGAGCCACTCAGAAACTTAGATGGTAGCCTCATTTTGACTTTTTGTGAAGAAATTCTGCCTAATGAGACATTCCATTTTATATTAATTTATCGGTTGTTTTTCTTTGAATGGGATATATTGTGATGAGTGCTTAGGCTAATAGAGTTAGTGTACACTGTATTTTTTCAAAACAGCTATAGTGTTATTAAAAAATAAACTCAGTGCTTTGCCATTGAACCTAATAACAAAATAATCCACACTGTGCTTTAAAAATGGCACGTTTTAAAGCTTACTTCTCTTTCTTTTGTGTGTTTTGACATGGGGAGTGTGCACTGGTAATAAAAGTAAAGTAAAATATCACGGTATGGTGATATTTATGGCACTTGAAATGCTGTTGGCTTATAATTGTGTCACTGAAATTTATGGTGAGCTGAGCAACAGTGAGAAGCAATGAGAACACCACATTTGGTATTTATTGCAACAGTTTAACTCTACCATTGTAGAAGTGAAAGTAGCCATAGACAGTACATAAACAAATGAGCATGACCATATTCCAATAAAACTTAATAGGTGCTGAAGTTTGAATTTCATATAATTTTTACATGTCACAAAATATTATCATTATTTTGATTTTTTCCAGTCATTTAAAAATGCAAAAACTGTGCTTAGTTCAGCATCTTGATGCCTGGCCTGTGGGCCATAATTGGCTGCCCTGATTTATATAGTAAACCACCTTATAGAAAAATTATTCCACCATCAAATTTACCTCACAATACAGGCATACCTCTGAGATACCACCACAATAAAGCAAATATTGCAATAAAGCGAGTCACACAAATTTTTTTTGGTTTCCCAGTGCAAATAAAAGTTATGTTTACACTATACTGTAGTCTATTAAATGTACAAAAGCATTATGTCTAAAAAAAGTACACACCTTAATTTAAAAATACTTTATCGCTAAAAGATACTAACCATCATCTGAGCCTTTAGCAAGTCATAGTAGTAACATTAAAATCTCTGATCAGATATACAGATTGCCAACAAACACATGAAAGAATGCTCAACATCATTAATCATTAGAGAAATGCAGATCAAAACTACAATGAGATATCATCTCACACCAGTCAGAATGGCCATCATCAAAAAAATCTACAAACAGTAAATGCTGGAGAGGGTGTGGAGAAAAGAGAACCCTCTTGCACTGTTGGTGGGAATGTAAATTGATACAGCCACTATGGAGAACAGTATGGAGGTTCCTTAAAATACTAAAAATAGAACTACCATACGACCCAGCAATCTCACTACTGGGCATATACCCTGAGAAAACCATAATTCAAAAAGAGTCATGTACCACAATGTTCATTGCAGCTCTATTTACAATAGCCAGAACATGGAAGCAACCTAAGTGCCCATCAACAGATGAATGGATACATAGGATGTGGCACATATATACAATGGAATATTACTCAGCCATAAAAAGAAACAAAATTGAGTTATTTGCAGTGAGGTGGATGGACCTAGAGTCTGTCATACAGAGTGAAGTAAGTCAGAAAGAGAAAAACAAATACTGTATGCTAACACATATATATGGAATCTGAAAAAAAAAAAAAGGTGATGAAGAACCTAGGGGCAAGATGGGAATAAAGACACAGACCTCCCAGAGAATGGACTTGAGGACACGGGCAGGGGAAAGGGTAAGCTGAGACAAAGTGGGAGAGTGGCATGGACATATATACACTATCAAATGTAAAATAGATAGCTAGTGGGAAGCAGCTGCATAGCACAGGGAGATCAGCTCGGTGCTTTGTGACCACCTAGAGGGGTGGGATAGGGAGGGTGGGAGGGAGGGAGACATAAGAGGGAAGAGATATGGGGATATATGTATATGTATAGCTGGTTTCCTTTATTATAAAGCAGAAACTAACACACTATTGTACAGCAATTATACTCCAATAAAGATGTTAAAAAAAAGATATATTTTTATTAAAGAATCCATCATGATCACTAAAAAAAATAAAATAAAATCTCTGATCATAGATCTCCACAACAAATATAATAATAATGAAAAAGTTTGAAATATTGATAGAAATACCAAAATGTGACAAAGACAGGAGGTGAGCCAATGCTGTTGGAAAATAGTGCCAATAGACTTGCTCAGTGCAGACCTGCCACAGACCTTCAGTTTGTGAAAAATACAGTGTCGGCAAAGCACAGTAAAAGGAAGTATGCCTGTATAGTAGATCTTGCCTTCATTTATGTGTGAGGAAAAAAAATATGTATATCAATGTTTGTCACTGTGAACTAGTTCTAAGAACAATTATCAGAAAACATTAAGGAATTCCACTCAGATCTAGATACTGTTTTCTAATATTCTTTTCCACTAAAAAGAACCAGAGCTTCTAGGAGAAATAGTTAATTCTAAGGCTGGGGCAGAGAGTATAAAGATGAGCCTGGAGCATGTAGTAGGGCCAGAAAATAAGAAAATACTAAAATAATATGATGTGAGTATGTCAAAGGGACATAGGGCCGGTTGGAATAGCTCCCAAAGGCCATAACTGGAACAATTTGAACAATAAAATAAATAATGTAGTATTGGATTATACCCAAAGTATAAAATGAATCTCCATGAGTGCATATTGATATAAAGAAATAAATTGGGGAAGAGAGACTAATCTCTCATACAGAAGAATTCCAGATGATAAATTATGTAGGTATTCCCCTCTCAAGGAAGTAGAATAGCTCTCCCCCTCATATATATGGGCTGGGAAGAGTGATTCTTTTCAAAAGGGCAAAAGAGAGTAACTTTACAGTGGAGGAACCTAGCAAAATCTACCTCAACCAGGTGGTCAAGGTCAACATCATCAGTGATAAGCTGTGTTGATAGTGTGTACCCTTGATATGACTGATGAGAATGGTACTCCGTGATCGTGCTTCCAAAACCCATAACCCTAGTCCAAACATAAGAAAAACATTCTCTTCTAAAATAAAAGTTTATTTTAAAAAATTAAAGCACTCAAATTCAGGCACATGCCATTTAATTTATTTTAAGTTATTGCAGTGATAGCACAATCCTGGAATGATCGTGTTCAGAGTATGTAGCAGAGCTTGAGTCAGTGGTGTTGTTTTTCCAGCAGCAGAGTCCTCATGTGGTGTGAGAGGCCAGACATGTGGTTACTGAATTATGAAAGATACACATGTAGCCAATTAGATGAGTATAATTGAGTGAATGAACTCTCTGTGGCGGTTCCAAAAAAAAAAAAAAAAGTAAGAAGAAGCAAAAGTTAAAGACTCCACAGCTATTACCAGTAGCTGGATCTGAAAGCACTTAGGCCTTTTGTATTTCCTGGGGAAAGGGCATGCAGTTGTACCTCATCTGACATTTTTGCTCCCTTGGCCTCATTTCAAACTTATTGTATTTACTTTAAGTGGGATTTATTTTGTTTTGCTTTGTTTGTTAAACACGACTTTCTTAGTTACTGTAATATGATCTATTGGGCTTAAATGAACCCCTGAAATGAAAACTGACTTTCTGCTTTTACTGAAATCTGAAACCCAAAAGGACAGTGATGAAGATTGTTTTGACAAAACAGGCAACTAATTATCAATAGGTAAATCACAGACTTCCTAATTGTCTTTAATTCATATTTACTTTAATGCATTATTTAAATATCTATAGCGTTTGAGACTTTGATGCAGATGCTAAAACTTAGAAGACTTGTTTCTGTTCTGAAATCCTTTGTAGTTCCACCTAGTATTAAAGGAGGGAATGTCACCACAGAAATATCAGCACTGATCAACAGCATAATTAAACTGGAATGTGAAACACGGGGACTTCCAATGCCTGCTATTACTTGGTATAAAGACGGCCAACCAATCATATCCAGCTCACAAGCACTTTATATTGATAAAGGACAATTTCTTCATATCCCTCGAGCACAGGTCTCTGATTCAGCAACATATAAGTGTCAAGTAACCAATGTTGCTGGGACTGCTGAAAAATCTTTCCATGTGGATGTCTATGGTAAGGAAAAAAATATATGTTTTAATTATGTACTTTTCTGCCTATGCTTTCTAATATGGCAACATGCAATTTGTTCACTAATAAATCCCTGTTGGGTTGGGTTGTCTTCGATATGCATACATTGGAATTAGAAGAATTTGTCTCATGATTTGGAAAAATATTTTAAAAAGCTAAGGTTAGCAAGAAGTGGCCCATTCATTCAGTCAACCATCTGCCTATGGCACTAGGGAATCTAGACCATTTGATTTTTACGGAGAAGGTAAAGTAGTTCTTAGCACTAAGCTCATTCTCTCCAATTTGTCCTTTTTAAGCCAGACACAGTATAGCGTATCCGACAGTATTTAGACTAATTGCAGATAAGCTGAACCAAGAAATTCTTTCCTCAGTAGCTTAGGGGGAGATGGACATATAGGTAGTTTCTGTAGTCAAACTACGTGAGTTAAAAATGAAAAGAATCCCCTTTATTTCATGAGGATTTTAAAGAATTGCCTGAAATATTACTCTTTTCTACGTAGTTCCTCCAATGATTGAAGGTGACTTGGCTGCGCCTCTCAATAAGCAAGTGGTTATTGCTCATTCGTTGACACTGGAATGTAAAGCTGCTGGCAACCCTCCTCCAGTTCTCACCTGGTTGAAAGACGGTGTACCTGTGAAAGCGAGTAACAACATCCGCATAGAAGCTGGTGGGAAGAAACTGGAAATCATGGGTGCCCTAGAAGTCGATAGGGGACAGTATATATGTGTGGCTACCAGTGTGGCAGGAGAAAAGGAAATCAAATACGAAGTTGACGTCCTAGGTAAATGAGGATGCTGCCACCTGTATTCTCATATTCATAGCAAAACCTGACTAGTTTATTAAATGCTTTTGTGTTCATGGAATAATAAAACAATCTTAGAGAAGGTTTAGTGATCTGTTCAACTCTGGACTACACATTACTGAGTGGTGAATTGATCACCAGAGTCCCAAGATCTAAAAACCCACATAAATCTTCCACTTGCCCTGATAGGTACACTTTGTAAGTAGGTAGATGCCTTTTTACATTTGTGACAATATCTGATTGTAGTGAGTGACAGCATGGTCTCTTGTCATGAGCACTGTGTTAAACAATAGGAAACTTAGTCTGTGGCACTTGGAAAGTCATCTTGTAACCTTACATCTCTATTTCTTTATAAATTGAAGGCTTTCAATGCAGGCCCAATTTTTGAGGTTCCCTTATCTTATTCTTATGAAAATAAGCAACATAAAATATGAATCAACTTTATGTTTTGATGGCATCATCAGCCCCATAGTGCTAGATTAACTGAGAAAAATTCACAGTGTTTCGAAAGTATATTTATTGATTGTGGCAAATGTGTATTGTAAAAGGTATTTTGCAATACATTTCTGAAGTCTCCTTCATGTACCAAATGACTATGATACTTATCAGCCTTCTAAGTGCAACTTAGTATTGCTTAAAGTGATGCTATATTTTTTCTTGTAAACATTTCTTTGTATGTTACATCCTTGCTGTTTTCTAGTGCCACCAGCTATAGAAGGAGGAGACGAAATGTCTTACTTCATTGTGATGGTTAATAACTTACTGGAGCTAGATTGTCAAGTGACAGGCTCTCCTCCACCAACTATCATGTAAGGGTTTTGGTATGTCTTCTAAATATCTCCCACTTCTTTATTTGAGTGTTTTAGAGCTATCTCGAAAGAGGTTCTGTGTCATTCAAAAGTGATTTATAAAATTATACTAATTATATCCCTCTTTTAAAAGACGTACTCTATATTCAAGGCAACTTTTATCTGATACTCACAGGGCCCATAAATCTCAATTAGAAGACTTCGTTATATGCTCTTAAAAATTACATTTTCAGTTCATAGAGACAGACTATTAAGCAGTATCTGTCAGATCTTCCTGAAGCACTGAAATGTTAAATGAACAACGGAATTTAAAACAGTATGCCAGACATATTAAGGAATAGTGGAAGTTAACATGAATATATGATTACCAATACTTTTTTCTCATTCCTTCATTCACGAAGTATTTCTTCAATACTTATCTTTCATTTCCAAAGTGCTATGGGATATGCAAAGGAACAGATACTCAGCTAACTTTTGGGCTAAAATATGTTCACCCATGATTATAAAACTAAATGGAAAGTGATAATTCATAATAAATTAAAAATTATAATGCTATATGATTTTAGGATTTTATTTTACAGATGTTTTAAGATTATGTGTGTTTTGTTGGTTAATATTATTTAAACATTTGAAGTGAGTGATATGTAGGGGCATTTGCCTCTTTCTGTAGCCCAGCATTAATAGAAGAATGAAGAACTGTACACATAGTTCTTGGGTTCCAATAATATGCCAGCTTCTTTGTTAAACTAGGTTTCCTTTTTCTTTTCCCTATTTACAGTTTATTTTATTAGAGTGAGCAGATGGGAAATTAGGCAAGTACATAATTGAGAATACATATATATAAATGTATCATATATACATATATACACATATACATACATATATATAAGTATATAAGTCGAATATATGAATAAATGTAGTTCCTCCGAGATAGATAGATTGCTTTAGAAACATAGTTATTTAAGATATAGTTAGGAACATAGTTATTTAAAATATGTCTCCAGACTTCTTTTTGCCTTATTTCTGTAGGTGGCTGAAGGATGGCCAGCTAATTGATGAAAGGGATGGATTCAAGATCTTACTACATGGACACAAACTGGTTATTGCCCAGGCTCAAGTGTCAGACACAGGCCTTTATCGGTGTGTAGCAACAAACACTGCTGGGGACCACAAGAAGGAATTTGAAGTGACTGTTCATGGTATGCTGAAGAAGGAGCATTTCACTGAAAATTCATTTATGCATTGTTTCAGTATCTAGTTCAGAACTTAGCTCAGTAATCTGGATAAATCTTGAGTTGTGGAAAGTAGTGCTAATTTGAGTGAGAATTTGGATCAAATTTGAATTAGATATTGGAAAATTTTAAGGCACTTTACTAACACAGAAGATTTAACCAAGAGGTATCATGTGAATGAACTGAGACCAAATTTAAATGGTAAGAGGTATATTCTGCATAGAATGTGAGGGTCTGAGGAATGAGATCAAAGAAGATAGAAGAGGCAGGCAGCAAATTTCAAATAAAGGGGGGATACGAGTGTTCAAAGATTCAGCCAAAACAGGAGGGAGTGTGAATAAAGTCATTTCCAGAAATGGAGGCTGAGGGTGTTATGCAGGATCCAGGGCACATAAGTGCACTCAAGGAACTGGCACAATAGGGTTAGAACCATTAGTCTAATGACAGAAGCAACCCTCTGCCAGGGTATTAGGTATCTCACTTGCCAGCAGACCTTGGGAAGGGAGGGACTGGAATGAGAAACTGGAGAGTGTTTGGAAGCCACAAGTAGAGGTTTCTATGAACATCAACTTCATTATTCCCAGGCGGACTGGTTTTTTTCCTGCATTTTGATGGAATACAGCTGATGCTGTTTCTCAGTCTCAATTCCAATTCTTGAGGGAGGGAATCTGGCAGGCCCAGCTTAAATCAAGTTACTATCCTGGATTTAATCAGCCTTACTGGGGACAGAGTCATGTGGTATAAATATGGGTACTGGAAACCCACCCCAATTTAATGAGGCAGCTCTAGAGAAAGGGCAGGTCATAGTAGATTGGGAAAACACACCAAGAGGTTGTAAACCAAACATACATGTGGATTGCAGTTGGCTGTAAATACACTTCACTTATTCTCTGGAGAATTAGAGACCCATAGTTAAGACATAAGTAATCTCTAAAATTGCTAAAAGTTATAAGTGAAATGCATGGAATGAAATTATTCTGTTTGTTAAAATAGGCCTCTGCCCTTTTCTAAATTTTGAAGTTTCAGGTTCTTGGATACAGACTTTTAAGTGTTTGATCCCACTGATTATAGTTTTCGCTCCCTCCCTCACTTCCTTTTTTCTTCCTTCTTTCCTTTCTTCTCCTCTCTTTTTGTTAAATCTAGTTCCTCCAACAATCAAATCCTCAGGGCTTTCTGAGAGAGCTGTAGTAAGGTATAAGCCCATCACTTTGCAGTGCATAGCCAATGGCATTCCAAAGCCATCCATTACATGGTTAAAAGATGGCCAACCTGTCAACACTGCCCAAGGAAACCTCAAAGTAAGTATGAATATTATTTTGTCCAAGATGAGAAAGCTATATATGGAGCTATCATATTCTCCTTTCTTAATTATAGATTTTCCTGTTGGATAGATTTTGCAGGAAACGTACTAAAACAATATATGTTTTCCTTAGGATTTTTCAGAATTTAACTTAATATTTTGATTTGAAAAATGGAATTAATTAAAGACTAATAACAATGATGTTAATTTTAACATAGTGGTTGGTATTTTTATTATTTCAATTTATGCCTGTTTTAATTATTTAAAAACTAGTATCTTATGGATGAATAGTTCATCAGTACTAAGTAAGTCAGAGTATCCTCAGTATATTCACCATTGACCAGGATTAAGGTAGAATTATATCTATTGGTACATAAACCTAAGTGAAATGGTTTCTTGAAAAACATAGTTTAGTTTATAAACATCATGATGGCAGAGACTCAGTCTCTATGAATAAGTTCACTTGTGTATCTTTCATATTGAGTATAGTCCTGGGCATATAACTATATCTCAGTACATATTTGTTGAATTAATAGATAGGTAGATTGCAAACCTGAGTAATCTACATGATACAATTAAAATAATTAATAGATTTTGCTACTAAGATCAAGTTAATTGACTAACGTGGGTTTGAGCTTTGCTTGAGGTAGGTTTCAGTAACAAGGGATGTGCCAAGTTCTTCTCCCAGCAGAAGTGATGGATATCTGTTCATTTATCATTCCTATTGCAAATTCAATGGAACTAATCTCACATATTTGAGCTAACAAAAGATTTAATATGTAGCCTTCTAACACAGAGCAGGTAAACAACTGTTTACCTGGGAGACAGATATTTATCATACAATCGTACAAAAGTATAATTGCAAACTGTGATGAGTAATTTTAGGAGACAGTATAGAGAGGTGTAAGAACAGATAATGAGGAAAGCCTTTGAGCGTGTGTTGGTTTGCAACCCCTGGAGCTTCCCGGGTGTCATCTGAAATCGGCCCCCTATTCAGAGAGAGCAGAGAGAGATCTAAGAAAGAGGCACAGCACTCCAGATTGGTAGGGGGCAGGTTTAATAAGCAAGGGAACTTACTTACCAGGCTTGTCTTGGATGACTGCAAGATGAGTAGATCTCCTCACGTGCCCACCAAATCTTAAAAGTTTATATAGAGATCTTAACTGGGTTCAGTCATATATCCTGTCCAGATGGTCTCAACATCACACTACTATCTCAAGGCTGCGTCCTTGGGCAGTTTCTAGCACTGGGAAAGAAGATGGAATGCACATTCCAAAAATGGGGAGAGGATGAGGAGCCTCCAAATGCCTGAGTCCAGCTCACGGGTCATCCCTGCGGTCACATCCTCTCAGTGACCTCCTCCAGCAGGGTGAGGGAGGGTAATTTATGGAGAAAGTCTTTAAGCGGAGATCTGAAGAACATATGGAGTTAAGTGGGCAAATTAATAGAAGAGAGGTGAGTAGAATCTTTCAGAGAAGATGTGCATGGGCAAACAACCTAAAGTAAAGGGGAGCATGACACCTCTTGAGAACGTGAAAGCAAGCCATTAGGGAACCAAGAGCAAGGGAGAAATGGTATTAGAGGACAGGTAGGAGGCATTTAAGTAATGTTAATGATTTTATTTTCACTTTGCGAATTTCACAGTGTGAAATTTTTGAACAGTTTTAAGAGAAGAGTGACATGATCAGGCTTATATTTTCAGTAGTTACCTAGGCCCGTTTGGAGAATGAATTGTAGGAGTCAAGAGTAGATATGTGGAAATCAATTACTTATTTGCATTTGTCTAAGAGAGAAAAGATAGAAATTTGGACTCACATGCTGGCCATAGAGATGAGGATACATGGATATATTTGAGAGTTATCTATTGGTTAAATCATTAGGGCTTGATTATAGATTGTTGATGAAAGGTGAGGGAGTGGAGAATATCAAGAAAAATTAGTAGGAAGCTAATCTACACAAGTACATAAATAGTGATGCCATCCAGTGAGAAAGGAGACTTTGGAGGAAGATAAGTTTGAGGGGGAATAACTGTGATTTGAGTTTTAGACTTCTGGGTGTTGAGTTGACCTTGAAATAAACTAGTGGAGTTGCCAGGTAGACCATTGAATATATGGTCTTGGAGCTCAAAAGATAGTGCTGGCTGGGGATATTGGCACACAGATCATATTTGAAACGCATGGACGTAGATGAGTTAATCCGAGGGCAGAATAAAGAGTAAGAAGAAATAGAAAAAAAATGATCTAGTTCAGAATCTTAAGAAATTACTGCACTTAAAGGCCGTATGCAAAAGTCTAGAAGTGAATATAAGTATATGAATGTGCTGCTTAACGTGTTTAGTACAGTATGGATGAAGAATAAGTTACGTGGGAGTTTATGTGGGAGTGTAGGGAGAGAAGATCTTACGGGGTCAGAATGCGGTAAGCCTGGAAGGCTTTGCTAGTTCGGATTTCATTCTGGGCAAAGTGGGGAGCCATGAATGAGCTTTGAAGGGGGACTGGTAAAAGGATCAAATTTGCATTTTAGATAAATTATTCTGGCAACAGTATGCAAGGCAGATTAACAGTTCGGGAGGTTGGAGACACTGGAATATAAATTAAGGAGCCATTATAATCCCACAGTGGCTGTGAGAATGGAGACAGGGGAGTCTGAGAAACACAGAGTGGTATAATTACTAAGAGAGTCAAAGTGGGCTCTGAAACCCAGATGACTGGTGTCATTAAACAAGATTGGAAACACGCAATGAGAATTTGGTTTAGAAATACAGGAAAACAGCTTTGTTTTGGATTGTTCAATTTCATGTGCTAACCTGTCCAGCAGAGAGCTGGAAGCTCAGGAGAAAAGTTGAGGCCAATGCTGTAAATTTAGGAGTCTGCATGGGATTCTTCATCACAGCCATGGGTTTGGATGAAAACTATCAGAAAGCTAAGTTTCCTGTTTATGGAACAGGGAGAGGAAGCAGATTCCATAAAGTAATCTACTAAGAAAGTCAGCGAATGAGAACTGAGGGAATGCTGTACCTTCAGCTCCCAGAGGGCAGAGTGACTGAAGGAGCAGGAAGTCAACAACGCCAAATGCTGTAGATGGTGAAGGAGAGTATGAGCTCACTGCCTAGGCTGCTGCATGCTGTGATTAGAAGTTAACTGGTAACCTCTGAATAATCATTTTCAAAAAATAACCACTGAATCACCAGTTCCAAAATGGTAGAGGCTAGCTGTAATGCGTTTAAGAGGGAAATAAGGAAAACCAGTCAAGGAAATTTATCTGCATTTCCATTACTCATATTTTATAATTTTTATTGTTTTTCTGGCCCCCATGACCATTTAATCAAAAAAGATTGTTTTAAAACTATTTATGAAGTGTTACATAAATGTAACCATGTTTTTTTCAAATAGCTTAAATTTTCATCACATACCTCATAGTTGCAGTGCTAAAGTCTTTTATTCAGTGGAGTTTTATGACTGTACCAGCAGGCTTGCCTTAGGTAACACTGTTTTGTGTTTTCCAATGACTAAGAAAAGCTTTTCAATCAAAATAGTCTATTTTCTTGTGCATGATGAAGTGATCTGGCTCTAATCTATCAAAAGATAATTAAGATACTGGCATAAAAATATAACTAGATATTATAAATTTAAATGAGTTTGTCTATTCAGCAGATGTTTTCAGGTCCAAGTATAAAGTACAAAATGCTGCCATACTTTCTGATCCCAATTAGATACAGTCTTCTGGTCGAGTTCTACAAATTGCCAAAGCCCTCATGGAAGATGCTGGCAGATACACATGTGTGGCTACCAATGCAGCTGGAGAAACACAACAGCACATTCAACTGCATGTGCATGGTAATGGCATCTTCACGTCTTAACAAGAGTATTTCTGTGGCTTTTTTAAAACATAGTGGGTCCATTTTTATTGAATTGTAGTATAAAAGAAGCAAGTGTTTATTTTAATCTGTATAAAAAAAGTATATAGTTTTTTTAACATTATTTTCATTATAATTGCTCGTATTAAGATCTTCAGTTTTCAGGTTGTCAAACAGGAAGTGCTGGAGCTCATAAGTAAATAAATGCACTACCCTGTGTTTTAATTATTTGAATTCTGTCAACTGATAACTTTGTACAGATAACGTCTGTTGAAAAAAAAAACCAGAAGTTGCAGGGTTTTTCCTTAGCGTTGTCTGTGATTATCCTGCTTGCCTATAAGATGGATTTTGTGAGTAGAAGCTATTCTTGACTCAGGATCTTCTCTCATGTGCTTTAATAAAAAGTCGGGTTGGCTGTGGAACACTTCATGAATACTGTAGCTTCACAGGTAAACTTGAAAGATTACCTGACCTTGAGTGTAAGACTTCACATCTCTAGAGGCTCATCAGAAAGGGCCAAGAATTGTAGGCTTGAGCTTTCCTAACTCAGCCAAGGATATTTGCAGAGAGCTAGCCAAGCTCTCATTGTACATGTTGTTCATTTTCTCTAATTCACGTGATTGCTTGTTAAACTTTTATTCATTCATTCATTCTGTCCATCCATTCATTCATATATTTACTCTACATTTTCTGAGCAATCTTAACCTAGAAGAACACTCCAGCACTTAGTTTAATTCCAGGTATATAGCAGGCAGTCAATAAATATTTCACAAATGAAACAGTAAATAGTAAGTGAATGAAAAAATTTAGTTTGAACGTTGAATTCTAATCTGTTTCTTTACATATTTTCTTTTATTTAAATCACCCAGTTAAAAGATTTATATCATCAGTTCTCTAAACGTTTCCAATAAACCAGCTTATTCTTTCCCCAGTTCTTCCAGTATGAACACCTAACTTATGGATATCATACACACAAACCGTGTTCCTTAAGAGGACCTTTATTTTTTCATTGAATAATTAACCTAAAGACCAATATCTGAGTGTAACCATCTTGGAACGGTCTCACTATAATTGAGGGTTGGGGGACAGGCTGACCCTGCTCTCCCGTAAGTTGCCTTGAATTTACCTTGTTCCTCATAGGGCCTTGTATATCTTTCTAGTGTTCTTTGGCAGCTGTCTCCAGCATATACTCAGACCTCCACTTCCATCTAAGAGTGTGCTGGGGGTGGGCTTGTTCTCCTTCCCCATTTTTCTGCTCTGAGTCTCCTTCTCTCCTCCTTATACAGGCTATTTGTTCCCTCCCTTCCAACAGCTTCAATCCTTATCTGATCTCCATTGTTGGCTAAAGGAAATAGTTGAGTGGGATAGCATGATGTGTTGTAGTCATCTCAGGCACTGGAGTCATGCCCACTTTAGTTTAAATTCTATGCTAAACATGATCTGCGTAACCTTGAGCAAACGATTTAACCTCTCTGAGTATCTGACTTGCAGAGTGCTTTTGAGGTCTAGAGGTATTAGACGTAAAATATTTCCCACTTTTACTCTTTCAGGAGTTATCAAAAAGAAAGATTTGGTTTTGTTCTCTAGACTGGTTTAAATTACTTAAATGAAGACTCTGTAATGAAGAACAGAATATATGTCTCCAGAACTGGGAAGAACCAAACTTCAATGTTTGAGGCTCTCCAACTTGTGTTCATAAAAATCATAGGTATTGCTTGTTAAAAGTACAGCTTCCTGGGCCCATTCCCACATCTCCTGAAACAGCATCTCTGATGCAAGTAGTCTGTGCCATTACGTGGAGGTACGTTGGCTCAGACTGTAAAGACTGGCCTAGAGACTTGCCAGTGTAGTCAAGGATGACTGAAAACTAGAATCCATAAAAGGAATCAAGTATCCCATCACCTACCTAGCAACAACAGAAAAGACTAAACAGATTCACTACCTAAGAAAACACAAGTCTATAAATATGCTGTCTGAATATGGTAACACGATGTATGTTAGCAGGAGATGCAATTAGTGTACATACTGACATGGAAAATCATCAGAGACAGGGGATGCAGGCTAGAAGATGTCTGAGTTAATGTGAAAAGAAAGAGAAATAGAAGGTTAGTCATTGTAAGGATTTATTAAAAACTACCAAATTATGGTTTTCTCAGGGTATATGCCCAGCAGTGGGATTGCTGGGTCATATGGTAGTTCTACTTTTAGTATTTTAAGGAACCTCCATACTGTTCTCCATAGTGGCTGTATCAATTTACATTCCCACCAACAGTGTAGGAAGGTTCCCTTTTCTCCACACCCTCTCCAGCATTTACTGTTTGTAGATTTTTTGATGATGGCCATTCTGACCGGTGTGAGGTGATACCTCATTGTAGTTTTGATTTGCATTTCTCTAATAATTAGTGATGTTGAGCACCTTTTCGTGTGCCTCTTGGCCATCTGTATGTCTTCCTTGGAGAAATGTCTATTTAGGTCTTCCACCCATTTTTTGATTGGGTTGTTTGTTTTTTTGATATTGAGTTGCATGAGCTGTTTGTACATTTTGGAGATTAATCCCTTGTCAGTTGCTTCATTTGCAAATATTTTCTCCCATTCTGAGGGTTGTCTTTTCACCTTGTTTATGGGTCCAAAAAAGAGGGGATATGTGTATACATATAACTGATTTGCTTTGCTGTACAGCAGAAACTAACACAACATTGTAAAGCAACTATGCCCCCCCCCAAAAAAAACTACCAAATTAGATGGAGAATATAAAACAATCTTCTTCATACAAATCACCAATAGGATAGAGGTAAGATACATTAGTAGCTGAAAATGTTTCATCTAATACAATCTTGACTTGTCTGGATACCATTTCATCAGCCTGAAGGGAGAATAAATGATGAAGTGAATTCCTAATCTAATACAGATAATGGTCAACTTGGAGGAAGTAGTTGGCTAAGAGCATGTGATAGGAATCTGAACAGAAAGTTGGTGTATCATCTTGGCACTCATGATGGCAGTGTCACGTTGGATGAAAATGGCTCCAAACTTGATTCTGTCCTCTTCAATACTTGTATTAATAATTTCGGTGAGAACTGGAGTTGTTAAACAAGGTGTAGGAATTTCTAAGGGTTGATAGATTTCAAAAAGACCTCAGAGGTTAAAATGACAAGTTAACCTGACGTGAAAAATTGCATAAGAATAGAGATAGAATGGCTTAAAGATACCACACATTGAAATACTTGAGGTATTAATGGCTCTCTCCAATTACTGTAGATTTGATCATTCAATTTCATAATAAAGCTAATCAACCTTAGAAGTCAGTAATAGAAGCTTATAGTAGCCCTCTTATATTCTTGCTCTCTGAATGCTTCCAAAGTGTTGTATCTAATTCTGGTGCTATATATTGAGGGACAGTGAGAAATCTATAGGGAAGCAACTCTTATTTAATTTAGTTCATTTATCAATTTATTTAATCAAAGAAACTCAGCTTTCAGATTGTTTAGTATTTTGCTTTCCTATAAAAAAGATTGTAGAAGCTTCCATTCTTCTCAGACATGGAAAAAAGTGTTTCCAAAAGGTGGAGTAAGGGTGCATGGTCTCCTGGACTAGAAGATGAAGTCATGATCATGAGAAGGGGAATAGTCTCATGATCCCCTGTGTCTTCCAGGCGGAGTTCTGTCAATTATAAAAGGCTGAGGCTCTCAGTAGGTGGTCCTTTTGATGATCAAAGTTTCATAATTCTGGAAGTTCTAATTCTCTAGACCAAACTATGAAATTATATTTAAACCTCAGATATTTGCCAAGTGAGACAGATGTTTCCACAAACAAATGATTATTTGGGGTCTAATGGCTCAAGCATTCATTTCATCTGCACTTAATTATTTCCTAGCTAAAAGCAACCAAGTGAAGTGCCCCAGAAGTAGAATGTTGTGGTTAAAAGCTCTGGATTTAGGCTCCTATACCCTGAAGTATCTGGAGGACAGTGGGCTTAGATGTTAACTTTTTAAAAGCCCCATTTTCTCATCTGTAAAATGGGAAGGATGAAGATAATACCATAATCAGGGAAGTTGTTCTGAGGACTAAATGCAAGACTAGACATGAAAAATTTAGCCTGGTGTCTGGTTTCTAGTCATCATCTGTAAGTAGTAGCTTAATGACTGTTTCAGCCAAACACATATTTGGCTTCTGGCACTTCTCACTGTACCAACATCTTAACAAATATGTCTAAAGTCCTGCTGTCTTTACTGTTGGCCAGGAACCAGCTTGAGTCTGTATTAGCTGTCTGGTTAAAACATTAGTAGAGCACCCTTAATTTAATTTTATTATTTTAAAGTATTTGCTTGGCTAACATTTGCTAACACCCACTTAAAAAAAGGTTTCTATATCATTTCTGTGATTTGCTTAATAGCTCACTTGTGGCTTAAAGGAGACTTGAGAATATTATAGGGAACTTTTTTTCTTTTTTAAAGGATAACTTCAGTTCTGGGCGCTACTATACTATTTTCTCGGTATAGATGAATTTATTATTTACTAGATTATAATTTTGGTGGTTAAAGTGTATTATCTCACCCAAATCACTTTTAGATCAGTTGTGTATTAATTCAAATTTAACCAGAGTTTGAAAAAATGAATTTATGCCTCTGAATGATTAAAATAATAGGCAAAATTTAGACCCACAATATGTCCAGAAGAAGGTATTTTGTTTTTGGCATGATATACGCCTAGAACTTTTAGAAGAAAGGAAAAAACTAGGTAAGTTGAATGGAATTCAATCTTCTGCTTGGAGTATGCAGACATCTTCTTACTGTTAACATAAGATATTATTACCTTACTAATTATTCTTCTAGAACAGCATTCACCTAAATTCAGATTTCCAAGACCATCTCTTTAACGCTAGAAGGGAATAATAGCATTTATATTTGTATTTACTTTTTAACCTAAAAATGAACAAGCACCATTTATAGAAAAGACTAATCTTTCCCCATTGAATGGCTTGGCAGTCTTTTTGAAAATCATTTGACTGTAGATGTAAGGGTATGTTTCTCTAATCTCAATTCTATTCCATTGCCTAAGTGTGTATCCTTATGCCAGTACCACTCTGTCTTTTTTATTCCTTTTTGTCTCCCAGCTTTATTGAGATATAATTGATAAACAAAACTGTATATGTTTAAAGTATACAATGTGATGATTTGATACATGTATACTTTGTGAAATAATTACTACAATCAGGTTAATTAACACATCCATCACTTCACATAGTTACCATTTTTGTGAGTGTGTAGTGAGAACACTTAATATCTACTCTCTTAGCAATACAGTATTAGTAATAGAATAGTCACCAAGCTGTACTTTAGATTCCCAGAACTTATTCATCTTATAGATGAAGGCTTGTATCCTTTGACCAGCAACTCCCCATTTCCCCCACCCCGCAGCCCCTGGTAATCACCATTCCACCAGTTTCTGTGGGTTCAACTCTTTTTAAATTCCACATATAAGAGATCATATAGTATTTGTCTTTCTCTATCTGGCTTATTTCACTTAGCAAAATGTCCTATAGATTCTCTCAGATTGCTTCAAGTGGCAGAATTTCCTACTTTCTCATGGCTGAAAAATATTCCATTATGTGTGTGTGTGTGTATACACACACCATATATATGTATATATACAACATACATCATATGTATATGTTGTATGATAATACATATAATACACACACACACACACACGAGAGGGGGAGAGAGAGAGAGGAAGAAAGGTAACATCTTCATTATCCTTTCATCTGTCTACGGACATTTAGGTTGTTTCCATGTCTTAACTATGGTGAATAATGCTACAATGAACATAGGAGTGCAGATATGTCTTTGAGATACTGATTTTACTTCCTTCAGATATATAACCAGAAATGGGATTGCTGGATCATATGGTAGTTTGCTGGATCATATGGTAGTTCTATTTTTAATTTTCTGAGGAAACTTCATACTGTTTTCTATTTTCTTGTTGATTTTTGTCTAATTGTTCTATTCATTATTACAAGTGGAATATTGATATCTCCAGGCTTTATTGTTGAATTGTCTTTCTCCCTTTGATTCTGCATAGTTTAGTTCCATGTATCTTGAGACTCTGTTGTTTTGTGAATATATGAGACTCTGTTGTTTTCTCATGTTTTTTGATAAATTGATACTTTGTATCATTTCAAAATGTCCTACTTTGTTGCTAGTGACAGTTTTTCTTTCAAAATCTACTTTGTTTGATATTGGTATAGAGTGTCCATTCTTACTTGGTTACTGTTTGCATGGTATATCTTTTCCATCCTTTTACTTTCAACCTATTTGTGTCTTTGAATTTAAAGTTTGTCACTTGTAGACAACATATAGTCAGGTCGTGTTTTTATTGTCGTATTGCTTCTTAAATCCATTCTGCTAGTCTCTTCTGCCTTTTGCGTAGAGTGTTTTAATACATTTACATTTAACGTAATTACTGAGATGACAGGATTTATGTCTACCATTTGTATGTGTTTTTATATGTATTATGTCATTTTTGTTTTTATGTTCCTCCATTACTACCTTTTTGTGTTAGATATTTTCTTTTTTTACTATATTTTTGAGTTCATTTTTAGTGGTTGCCCTGAGTATTACAATTAGTGTCTTAATTAATAATGTTATAATTTGGATTAATACTAATTTAATTTCAATAGCATAAAAAACTTTGCTACTATATAGGTCCCTTCCCTTTCCCCTCCTTTAAAAGTTACACCTTTACT
Organism: Globicephala melas; assembly: GCF_963455315.2. Classification (NCBI taxonomy): domain Eukaryota; kingdom Metazoa; phylum Chordata; class Mammalia; order Artiodactyla; family Delphinidae; genus Globicephala; species Globicephala melas. The sequence continues at coordinate 44,420,960 of NC_083314.1, read as the reverse complement.
CATCATGTGCCTATCAATACATATTTATAATTGCTTTATGCTATTGTATTTCAATTCAGAGGGGAGAAAAAATGTTATATGCAAAATATATAGTTTTACTGTCTTTACCATTAGTTACCTCTACCAGTGCTCTTTTTTTAAAAGTAATTAATTAATTTATTTATTTATTTATTTTGGCTGTGTTGGGTCTTAGTCGCTGCGTGCGAGCTTTATCTAGGTGTGATGAACGGGGGCTACTCTTCATTGCGGTGCATGGGCTTCTCGTTGCAGTGGCTTCTGTTGTTGCAGAGCACGGGTTATAGGTGCACAGGCTTCAGTAGTTGTGGCACTCAGGCTCAGTAGTTGTGGCTCGTGGGTTCCAGAGTGCAGGCTTAGTAGTTGTGGCTCACGGGCTTAGTTGCTCTGCGGCATGCGGGATCTTCCTGGACCAGGGCTCAAACCTGTGTCCCCTGAATTGACAGGCGGATTCTTAACCACTGTGCTACCAGGGAAGTCCCTACCCATGCTCTTTTTTTTTTTTTGAGTTTTATTTTATTTCTTTATTTTTTATATGGCAGGTTCTTATTAGTTATCTATTTTATACATATTAGTGTATATATGTCAAATGCAATTGCCCAACTTATCCCACCACCCATCCCTGCTTTCACTCCTTGGTGTCCATAAGTTTGTTCCCTACATCTGTGTCTCTATTTCTGCTTTATAATCTGGTTCATCTGTAACTTCTTTTTAGATTCCATGTATATGCATTAATATATGATATTTGTTTTTCTTTATCTGACTTACTTCACTCTGTATGACACTCTCTGGGTCCATCCACATCTCTACAAATGACCCAATTTCGTTCCTCTTTATGGCTGAGTAATATCCCATTGTATATATGTACCACATCTTCTTTATCCATTTGTCTGTCGATGGGCATTTAGGTTGCTGCCATGACCTGGCTATTGTAAATAGTGCTGCAATGAACATTGGGGTGCATGTGTCTCTTTGAATTATAGCTTTCTTTGGGTATATGCCCAGTAGTGGGATTGCTGGGTCACATGGTAATTCCATTTTTAGTTTTTTAAGGAAAGTCCATACTGTTCTCCATAGTAGCTGTATCAATTTACATTCCCTCTAACAGTGTAAGAGGGTTTCCTTTTCTCCACAACCTGTCCAGCATTTTTTGTTTGTAGATTTTCTGATGATGCCCATTCTAACCAGTGTGAGGTGATCCCTCACTGTACTTTTGATTTGAATTTCTCTAATAATTAGTGATGTTGAGCAGCTTTTCATGTGCCTCTTGGCCGTCTGTATGTTTCCTTTGGAGAAATGTCTATTTAGGTCTTCTGCCCATTTTTGGATTGGGTTATTTGTTTTTTTAATATTGAGCTCCATGAGCTGTTTATATATTTTGGAGATTAATCCTTTGTCTGTTGACTCATTTGCAAATATTTTCTCCCATTCTGAGGGTTGTCTTTTTGTCTTCGTTATGGTTTCCTTTGCTGTGCAAAAGCTTTTAACTTTCATTAGGTCCCATTTGTTTATTTTTGCTTTTATTTCAGTTACTCTAGGAGGTGGGTCAAAAAAGATCTTGCTGTGGTTGATGTCAAAGTGTGTTTTTCTGTAGTTTTCTGGTAGCATCTTTAGGATTTTGTATGGAGAATATCATGTCATCTGCAAACAGTGACAGCTTTACTTCTTCTTTTCTGATTTGGATTCATTTATTTCTTTTTCTACTCTGATTGCGGTGGCTAAAACTTCCAAAACTATGTTGAATAATAGTGGTGAGAGTGGGCATTATTGTCTTGCTCCTGATTTAAGAGGAAATGGTTTCAGTTTTTCACCATTGAGGACGATGTTGGCTGTGGGTTTGTCATACATGGCCTTTATTATTTTGAGGAAAGTTCCCTCTATGCCTACTTTTTGCAGGGTTTTTATCATAAATGGGTGTTGAATTTTGTCAAAAGCTTTTTCTGCACCTATTGAGATGATCATATGGTTTTTTTCCTTCAGTTTGTTAATATGGTGTATCACATTGATGTGCGTATATTGAAGAATCCTTGCATTCCTGGAATAAACCCCACTTGATCATGGTGTATGATCCTTTTAATACGCTGTTGGATTCTGTTTGCTAGTATTTTGTTGAGGATTTTTTCATCTATCTTCATCAGTGTTATTGGCCTGTAGTTTTCTTTTTTTGTGACATCTTTAGTTTTGGTATCAGGGTGATGGTGGCCTTGTAGAATGAGGTTGGGAGTGTTCCTCCCTCTGCTATATTTTGGAAGAGTTTGAGAAGGATGGGTGTTAGCTCTTCTCTAAATGTTTGATAGAATTTGCCTGTGAAGCCATCTGGTTCTGGACTTCTGTTTGTTGGAAGATTGTTAATCACACTCTCAATTTCTGTGCTGTGATTGGTCTGTTTATATTTTCTATTTCTTCCTAGTTCAATCTTGGAAGGTTGCGCTTTTCTAAGAATGTGTCCCTTTCTTCCAGGTTGTCCATTTTATCGGCATATAGTTGCTGTAGTAACCTCTCATGATCCTTTGTGTTTCTGCAGTGTCAGTTGTTACTTCTTTTTCATTTCTAATTCTGTTGATTTGAGTTTTCTCCCTTTTCCTTTTGGTGAGTCTAGCTAATGGTTTATCAGTTTTGTTTATCTTCTCAAAGAACCAGCTTTTAGTTTTATTGATCTTTGCTATCATTTCCTTTTCTTTTTCATTTATTTCTGATCTGATCTTTATGATTCCTTTCCTTCTGCTAACTTTGGGGTTTTTCTGTTCTTCTTTCTTTAATTGCTTTAGGTGTAAAGTTAGGTTGTTTATTTGAGATTTTTCTTGTTTCTTGTGGTAGGATTGTATTGCTATAAAGTTCCCTCTTAGAACTTCTTTTGCTGCATCCCATAGGTTTTGAGTCATCGTGTTTTCATGTCATTTGTTTCTATGTATTTTTTTATTTCTTCTTTGATTTCTTCAGTGATCTCTTTGTTATTTAGGAGCACATTCTTTAGCCTCCTTATGTTTGTATTTTATACAGTTTTTTCCTGTAATTGGTATTTACTCTCATAGCATTTTGGTCAGTAAAGATAATTAATATGATTTCAATTTTCTTAAATTTACCAAGGCTTGATTTGTGACCCAAGATATGATCTATCCTGGAAAATGTTCCATGAGCACTTGAAAAGAAAGTGTATTCAGTTGTTTTTGGATGGAATGTCCTATAAATATCAATTAAGTCCATCTTGTTTAATGTGTCATTTAAAGCTTGTATTTCCTTATTTATTTTCATTTTGGATGATCTGTCCATTGGTGAAAGTGTGGTGTTAAAGTCCCCTACTGTCTATTTCCCCTTTTATGGCTGTTAGCATTTGCCTTATGTACTGAGGTGCTCCTATGTCAGGTGCATAAATATTTACAATTGTTATATCTTCTTCTTGGAATGATCCCTTGATCATTATGTAGTGTCCTTCTTTGTCTCTTGTAATAGTCTTTATTTTTAAAGTGTATTGTCTGGTATGAGAATTGCTACTCCAGCTTTCTTTTGATTTCCTTTTGCATGGAATATCTTTTTCCATCCCCTCCCTTTCAGTCTGTATGTGTCCCTAGGTCTGAAGTGGGTCTCTTGTAGACAACATATATACATGTTTTGTTTTTGTATCCATTCAGCCAGTCTTTGTCTTTTGGTTGGAGCATTTAATCCATTTACATTTATGGTAATTATTGATATGTATGTTCCTATTACCATTTTCTTAATTGTTTTGGGTTTGTTTTTATAGGTCTTTTCCTTCTCTTATGTTTCCTGCCTAGAGAAGTTCATTTAGCATGTGTTGTATAGCTGGTTTGGTGGTGCTGAACTCTCTTAGCTTTTGCTTGTCTGTAGAGGTTTTAATTTCTCCATCAAATCTGAATGAGATCCTTGCTGGGTAGAGTAATCTTGGTTGTAGGTTTTTCCCTTTCATCGCTTTAAATATGTCCTGCCACTCCCTTCTGGCTTTCAGTGTTTCTGCTGAAAGATCAGCTGTTAACCTTATGGGGATTCCCTTGTATATTATTTGTTGCTTTTCCCTTGCTGCTTTTAATATTTTTTCTTTGTATTTAATTTTTATTAGTTTGATTAATATGTGTCTTGGCGTGTTTCTCCTTAGATTTATCCTGTATGGGACTCTCTGTGCTTCCTGGACTTGATTAACTATTTCCTTTCCCATGTTAGGGAATTTTTCAACTATAATCTCTTCAACTATTTTCTCAGTCCTTTTCTTTTTCTCTTCTTCTTCTCAGACCCCTATAATTCGAACATTGGTGTGTTTAATGTTGTCCCAGAGGTCTCTGAGCCTGTCCTCAGTTCTTTTCATTGTTTTTTCTTTATTCTGCTCTGCACTAGGTATTTGCTCTATTTTATCTTCCAGGTTACTTGTCTGTTCTTCTGCCTCATTTGTTCTGCTATTGATTCCTTCTAGAGAATTTTAAATTTCATTTATTGTGTTGTTCATCATTGTTTGTTTGCTCTTTATTCTTCTAGGTCCTTGTTAAACGTTTCTTGTCTTATCTCCATTCTATTTTCAAGATTTTGGATCATCTTTACTATCATTACTCTGAATTCTTTTTCAGGTAGACTGCCTATTTCCTCTTCATTTGTTTGGACTAGTGGGTTTTTACCTTGTTCCTTTATCTGCTGCTTATTTCTCTGTCTTCTCATTTTGCTTAACTTACTGTGTTTGTGGTCTCCTTTTCGCAGGCTGCAGGGTCCTAGTTCCCCTTTGTTTTTGGTGTCTGTCCCCCGTGGATATCGTTGGTTTGGCACGTTTTGTAGGCTTCCTTGGTGGAGGGGATTGGTTCTTGTGTTCTGTTGGATGAGGCTGGATCTTATCTGTCTCGTGAGTAGGACCACATCCAGTGGTGTGTTTTGGGGTGTCTGTGTGCTTATTACGATTTTAGGCAGCCTGTCTGCTAATGGCTGGGGTTGTGTTCCTGTCTTGCTAGTTGTTTGGCATAGGGTGTCCAGCACTGGAGCTTGCTGGTCATTGAGTGGTGCTGGGTCTTAGCATTGAGATGGAGATCTCTGGAAGACCTCTCACTGATTGATATTATGTGGGGCTGGGAGGTCTCTGGTGGTCCAATGTCCTGAACTCAGCTCTCCCACCTTAGAGGCTCAGGCCTGACACCCAGCTGGAGCACCAAGACTGTCAGCCACACAGCCATGTACGTGGTGAGTTTCTTGCCTTTTGGGAAGTCTGAGGGCTTCTGCTAGCGTTCAGGAAGTGTTCTGTAGGAGTTAGTCCACATGTAGGTGTATTTTTGATGTATTTGTGGGGAGGAAGTTGATCTCCACGTCCTACTCCTCGGCCCTCTTGAAGCTCCTTCCAGGAACCCAAACGCATTCTACTATCCACTTTCTACTTGGCTGCTTTTTTCACTGTGGTTGCAGAGCTCTTTGCTTTCAGCCTTACTGCTGAGGTAGGGAGAGAGTGATGGGAATAGAGTGAGGTAAAATGTCATAAACCTCGCTGTTCTTAATTAGATTTTGCTGTTTTTCTTGAATACTCACTTTTTTAATTATTGCAAGCCTTTGTTTAATTTCCAGAGTTGTGAAAAAGTTGGTTTTGATAATTTTTCCAGTGTTCTTTTTTGTTTTTTAATGGAGGCATGTATTTTCAGTCTTTACTCTGCCATTCTTGCTGACATCTAATCTTTTTTTCTTTCAGTCCTTTAGTGGAATGAAAAATAGCCAGCCCACTCCACAGCTCTTTTATTTCTTATTCTTACCATGTTGTTTTATTGCAGCTGCTACATAGTCTGTCAAAGCCTTCAGTGATCACTTTCGTCCAGAAGGCTTCAAGTTAGTATTTAAATAACTGTTTTGAAAGAAGGCGCCATGGACTAATTATTTTTCCTTTCCAGTTGGAAAAGTCAGATAGCCATATTTAAAGGTCTTTTGTCCTTAAATACCATATCATAAATCAGAATTTAGTGCAGAAAACAGAAACATTCTAGGCATTTCAAGCAGGAGGGGTTAATACATTGCATTAGATGGATACAAAGGAACTACAGGTATGAAGGAGGAGTGGAGTCTAGGCTTTGTCTTTAGGAACAACTTCCAAGAAAATAAATATGACTCACAAGAACATCTACTTTTGAGGACAGACTTTATTTTAAACTTGTCAGAAAGCAGCTTTGAGTTTTATTGTCTTCTTTTGTTATTTCTTTTGCTTGTTTGTTTTCTTTGGTGTAGTCTTCTGCTTTTATTTTTATTATTTCTTTATTCCTGACTTCTTTGGCTTATTTTATTGGTCTTTTTCTGGAATCTGAGTTGAATGATTGGAACATTTATTTTCATTATTTCTTAGTTTTTAATATATTAATTAGGGCTTTAAGATTTTTTTTGAGTACTTACTGTTTAGTGACATTCCATAGGTTTTAGTTTTTAATCAATCTCATTCTAATTTATTTTTTCTACTTCTATACTTCTGTCTTGATTTCCTTTTTAATAAATTTTTTCTCCATGTAGAGAACTTTATATTTTATTACTGAGTTCTGTTTTTTTTATTATGGTTTTATTAAATTATGGTTATAAATGCTTTATTGACTTTTTTACGGCCTAATATATAGTCTGTTTTGAAAATATTCTGTTGGCATTTGAAAATAATATGTATTCTTTGTTAACCATAAATACACAAATACATATGTGTATGTGTATATTATATGTATTATATATACACACATACAGTATGGATGGGTAATTTTAGTTCTCAAATTATTTGTAACTTTATGTTTTGTTTCACTGCATAGTCAATTTCTAAGAAAGGTGTACTAAAATATAGTACTTTTCAGTTTTTCAAATTTTCTCTGCTATTTAACCATTTTTGCTTTTTTATTCAGTGCATAAAGCATTATCATTATAGTGGATTCTTTCTGAATTGTAACAGTTCAGTCAATAGAAAGCATTATTTTTGTCTTGTATAACAGTATGTCAGAAATTGATATCACACTTGTTGTTCTGGTATACCTTTGTCCAGCTCTTTATTGTCAGTATTTTTGCAATTGTTTTGCTTGTGCTTTTTAATTTTAAAAAATACTGTTAACCCTCAAATAGTGTTAAATATTTCTCTATTGACCAAGAAAATGAACTAATTCACATTTATGCTCTTGATTTATATATTTGATTTTATTTCTGCCATCTTGTTTAGTTCTTGTAATTTTTCTTGTTCCCTTTTCTCCTTTCCCCTTTCTCTGTTTTTGCTAGATTAATGGGTCAATTGTTTAATTGTATATGAGGCAGAGGTCAGGGGCTCTCATGCATTGGATAAGTTAAATTTAGCAAATCTTTAAAATGTATTTTTATATAAACCTTAAAGCTAACATATCTGTAGCATCTTTTCCAAGTAAGGTAAGATCTCTAGTTTACTTGTAATTTTGTTTTTCTCCTGGCATCCCTCCTACACTCCTTGAGACAGAAGATGTAGAGCATTGCTGTTCCAAGTTGTCATTACTTTTACACTATGCCTCTTAGACTTTCTGAATTCCTACTTTATAAATACATTAAAAATAGAGCAGCATTATCTGTGATTATTTAAAGTTGAAAATGTAGTTTTCTGTTTTATTTTACTAACAATTTAATTGTAACTTTCATATCAAAAGAAAAAACTCTAATAAACAAACAAAAAATGATTTTAATCCCTCTGAAATGGTTTACGATAGTACTGTACTAAGGTAAAGTCAGATATTTTGAGGAATACCCATGTCCTTCCCTGAAAGAGTTCAAATGTGTTAGATTACTTCTTGGTAAAGGCAATTCATCATCAGACCAGTCAGATTTATTGGAATTAAAAAAAATACTCCATTAGCTTTCTTTTACTTCTCTACTAATCTACAGTTCTAAGGCTTTTCCTGTCTAGGCATAGAGAAATGGATGATCCAGAAAACCTATTAACATCTTTTTCCATCCTGTTCTTCAGTACTACTTAATAGTCTACTTTAGTTTTATTCCAAATATATCATTGTATATAAGTGAAAGAAAGAAAGAAAGAAATGACAATTCCCAGTGAGCAAACAATTTCAGTTTAAATATTCTATTTGTGTTTGCTAATTATCTGTTTGGGCTTCTTACAGAACCACCCAGTCTGGAGGATGCAGGGAAGATGCTGAATGAGACCGTGGTAGTGAACAACCCCATACAGCTGAAGTGTAAGGCAACTGGAAATCCCTCACCTGGTAGGTGTGTTTGTGGACTCTGTAGCTTATTAACATTTTAAGATTTCTGCGAATTGCTAAATCTGTTTATAAGCATAATATAGTAATTACTAATAAGGGAAATATTATAGAATATATTTCAAGGGTAAAATATTGTTAAGGATATCATTAGGTGGATGATATTTTTGAATTTTCATTGCTTTTAACTACATGAAATAATTTACTCATTTAAACAATGTAGAAATATGTGAATAATTATCTTACTGTCCTTACTATGACCACAGAACCCACAATGGTATTGTATATAAATTTTTGTTGAAAAATATATTTTTATCTAGTCTCAATTGATTATCTTTATAAATCATTCATTTGATGAGACTATTATTTTGTTGATTTTCATCACCAGTAAGTTATTCATACTAATCAATAATAATATAAAAATTTTGAGGCTAATAGTATATATAGTGTTTGGTTTTGATTAGATGCATAAACAAAATTTTATAGATGAGAGGAATATATACTACACCAAAAGAAATAGAATCGGTTAAAAGTTTGCTATCAAACAAATACTGATATTGGATTGGCCAAAAAATTCGTTCAGGTTTTTCTGTAAGATTGTATGGAAAAACCCAAATGAACTTTTTGGCCAACCTAATACATTAGAGATAATGTAAAGAATATTATTTTTATAAGTTCACTTCAGGACTCTTATATTGGCTCGGCTATTCATGTTTTTCTAAAGTTTACCTCCTCCTAAAAATCAACCCTAAAGAGATAATTAAACAGATTAAACTAAGATGATAAGCGTAAGAATAAAGCAATTGTTACTGTTGTAGTTAAGCTTCGATTTAGTGTGTGTATTGAGCTTTTAAATGAAAAGTTTTAAAAAGATGGGTTTCTGTCCTCTTCCCCTTGCAGCTATTACATGGTACAAAGATAATCGTCCACTGTTAGGTTCCAGTAGCATGACTTTCTTGAACAGAGGACAGATCATCAATATCGAAAGCGCCCAGATCACAGATGCTGGCATATATAAATGTGTGGCCATCAACTCAGCTGGAGCTACAGAGTTATTTTATAGTCTACAGGTCCATGGTTAGTGCTACTTCTCCTAGATTCATCCTGGAGTGAAGAAGCATTCAAAATGATTAAGTGCATCTATAAAATTCTAGTGTAAATATTTAACAGAATGTGTTATTGTCATCTTTACTTAAGAATGCAGTATTCTAAAACTGATAAGCGTTTATATTTTCTGATTCCCATTAAATGCTCTATTTTCACATGCTATTGAACTTAAGTTTTCTTTAGATGAATTGCTGCAAATAGTCATCAACAATCTTATCAGCTAATGACATTGGCCCTGTTTGTAAATACTGTCTGTCAGAATCATAGGTTTTAGTTCAAGAAATGTTTCCAAGTTATTATCTCTAATAATGCTTTTAAGAGGAGTTCATAGTTAACATACTAGAGTAGATACAGTGTAAGGAAACACACACAGATACACACAAAGCCTGGAAATCAAGAAATAAAAATGTAAAACATTACTGTGGACACAACATATAGTTTTATTATTTTGAGATGTACTATTCCATGATGTTAACATATCTTAATTTTATTTATTTTTTTATTCCTTTTCAGTGCCCCCATCAATTTCTGGCAGCAATAACATGGTGGCAGTGGTAGTTAATAACCTGGTGAGGTTAGAATGTGAAGCCAGAGGTATCCCTGCCCCAAGTCTGACCTGGTTGAAAGATGGGAGCCCTGTCGCTAGTTTCACTAATGGGATACAGGTACTCTCTGTCATTCCTTAAGTGAAATCTACCATCTAATTATTCAATACAGGAAGTATAAACAAGTAAAACTATTAAAGGGATTTGGAGAGCAAGGATTCACAAATGTTATCCAAACATGTACACATATACATCCATAAATACCATGGGCACACAGTTGTGATTTCTAAACAATTCATTAAAAGCTCAGTATATCTAAGAGTTCCCTTATCTCATATGTAGTGCTATATTTTGACCATTGTTTTATATACTTTCTACTTCCCCCCCAACTCTCTGCCACCACCATAAAAGATACCCTATGCAAAGAAATGTTCTTCAGCAATAAAAACAGGAATTTTTTGGTAGACGTTATATTTAAATGTCTGGAAATAATCAGAATATTTACTTCAGAGTAAATATTTACACAGAGTATATTTACTTCTACTAAAACATCATATAAAGAAAAAGTATAAAGGCAACATTATGAGAAGTGAAATTTGAGTCTGACAAAAAAATTTAAGTACATTGCACTGACTCAAAATTTAAAATACGGAAACATATATCTCATTGAAAGTGTACTTCAATTTTGCTTTGCTTAGCAGAGAGCATAGTTACTCCACCATTCTACTTCTTGAACTTTTCTTGAAAATCCATTGCTTGCAGAATTTGGGATCATAGACTATCCAGAGTCCATGTCAATATTAAAGGTACAACTACATCAGTGGGATAAAAGGACAAATGAATGTGACTAATTAATTTATTTGACTGCTACCATTCTGTTAATTTTACCTTCTTACTTTTTCTCTCCAAGAAAAATTAAGAGGAGGATTAGCTCCTCTTATTCCCACTTCTTCTTGTCTTTCTCCCCTGGTGGCTTTTTCTCTTTCTGTAGTAAGTATTGATAAAGTTGGATCTTCACTTGATCCTGTATGTAGAGAGTTGTGTTCAGTGGTTATTACCAAGTTTGGTTCTAGCCTCTGTCGTCCTCCACAGATAAGATGAGAAGGGGATTAAATGATGCTTGCCCTCTTTAAAACATCCAAGTAGAAATCCTTCTAGAGGCAAATGTTCAGTTGATCAATCTCAGAAAATAATTGAAAAAGTATGTTTACACCTACAATTCTCAGGAGATATGTTGGTTATTTAGCTTTCTATTCATCAACAGGTTCTGTCTGGGGGCCGCATCCTAGCCTTGACCAGCGCGCAAATCAGTGATACGGGGAGATACACCTGTGTGGCAGTAAATGCTGCTGGGGAGAAACAAAGGGACATTGACCTCAGAGTATATGGTGAGACATTTTAATAATTACTTCTGCTCTGATATAGCTGTGTTTAAGTCCTAATGTCATTGAGGAAGTTAAGAAAGTTTTTGACAATAAAGAGCTGTGAACAATAGAAATTATCAAAATATTACAAGGTTAATTAAATCAGAGTCACGCTTTCTGCCTTATATTTGACTTTGATTTTCCTTTATTGAAGTTCTGAGAAATAAAGATGCATACATCCAGCATGTAGGGTGTTGTTTTTATGGAGCACTCTGAAGAACATGACTATGGAGAGATCTTTGCAGTTTGGAAGACATTCTTCTCCCTAAAGCAAGGCTCTGTTCAAGTAGCTCTCTTGATCTATTCTACTCGAAGCCTGGATTTTCTTACTTTTCAATTATATGTATAATCAGCATATTTTATAGTCAGTACTATGTCTATGAATTAAAGGATATTTGAGAAGCAAAAGTTAAACTAAACATAAACTTAGGCAAAATTCAAGTATTTTTTCTTCCTACCTATGATGCAGCTGTAAGGTACAAAAGGAAAGGTCTGATTCCATCACACCAAGAGGCCCCTGGAACAAAGTTGGGGCCTCAATGGCCTCCATTCATAGATTACACTTGTCATTCCACATTTTAGTATACCTTTGCATTTAGAACTTTTTCAGGGTTTTACTTGCATTATATTCTTGGTTCCTGGAATAATGGATGTGTTCTGTAGTCCTCAAAGAGTATCTGTTTAATGCAAGCCTCCTCTTCTAAGTCCTACCTCACTTCCAAATAATTTACTCCTGTTCAAAATATATTACTTTTTTTTTTTTTTTTTTTTTACCTCCAGGCCACGTGGATTGACTTCCCTTTTTGAGTTTGCCAAAACAAATGTAATCATCACAAATAACTTATATAATAAGTCCAAATTTTTTAATAAAAAGGCCCCTTGTTTCAACCTGGATGCCATGCATCTCTAATTAAGCTAAAAAATCCCAGTTGGCATCAGTAAATTACCCAAGGCTCATTATGCATCCCTCTTTTTTGTTGCTTCTGCAGTTGGCATGGGTCTGTATCTAGCCTCCAGCTGGTGCTCTGTGTCTGAGATAACAGAGGGTCTAAAGTACCCAACTGCAAGGAATCTAACTCCTTCCCTTAATGGGTCACTTTTATGCTTTATGAAGAACTGGAATGTTTCCAATCTAAACTATCCTTAGAGAATGATGCATCAATCTAAGTATGTGACACAACAGCTCCTTCAATCATGAACAAGCAAGCAGACGAGCAAGCAAACATCGGTATTCACTGGGTTTTAGTCAGCCCTGAAAATCTGGGATTGGCTGCTTCCATTTCTGCACTGGTTAGTGTCAAAAGTGGACCTGGGAGGTGATAGAGAGTTGATATTTTTCAGGAGTTATGAAGATGTGCGTCACTACTTTTTATCATTTATTAAGTACCCCCATACTACCTTTTTAGTCTGAAAACCAGAATCTTCCCTCTGTTATAAAAGTCAAGTGGCTAGCCAGCCCATGCGTATGTTTTAGAATGTGCGTATGTGTTTAGTAGCCAGCCCATGCGTATGTTTTAGAAGGTGCGTATGTGTTTAGTAGCCAGCCCATGCGTATGTTTTAGAAGGTGCGTATGTGTTTAGTAGCCAGCCCATGCGTATGTTTTAGAAGGTGCGTATGTGTTTAGTAGCCAGCCCATGCGTATGTTTTAGAAGGTGCGTATGTGTTTAGTAACTTGCTGTGTGTATATATTTTGAATGTCAAAGAAGTGCCAGATTAAAACAGGTTTTTAATGTGAAATTAGCTTCCGGTCTATGCTCTACTATTCGTATTATGTCCCTATATTATATTCCTAAATTTGTGATAGTAACCTTGGCAATCTTGGATCTATTTGGTGCGTGATGATTCTGCAGCCTCAGAGGTAAGTCCCCGTCAGATTTACATTGTAGAGTGTGGTGGTGTAGGAGGAGCAGACACTGTGTAACATAGCTTTCCCTACAATTACAAGAGTAGTTCATTAAAACTGTTTCTCCCTGGTATCAATTTGGAGTATGCATCACCATACTCTTAGGTGCTGAAACATGAGGATAGAGTTTTTAAATGCTTTGGATTCCTGTAGTACCTTATCTTTAAACTGAAGCCCTGAGAACTTTCTTAGAGATCACACACTGCCCAGTGTTTTAACAGGCATAACCCTGTGGCAGTTCTGATTTGTGTAATTACATTTCACAAGTATAATACGTAGGATGAGAAACAGACACAACACACCCCTTCCTAAGCAACATGACTGCAAAGCAGAATAGGGATAACATCTAAGGAAGCTGAGGATCTAAACGGCAGAAGCTTGTTCTCTTCTCAGACTAAACAAAAAGTTGGAAATGAAAGACAGGGCAGAAAAAAATAGTTGTGCTGAGGTAATATATATCCTTGACTGTAATTAGATTTGCTTTAATTTATGTTCTTTAAGAAACAAATACTCTTTTTTTTTTTCTTTCTTTTTTTTTTTGCGGTACGCGGGCCTCTCACTGTTGTGGCCTCTCCCGTTGCGGAGCACAGGCTCCAGATGCACAGGCTCAGTGGCCATGGCTCACGGGCCCAGCCGCTCCGCGGCATGTGGGATCTTCCCGGACCGGGGCACGAACCCGCGTCCCCTGCATCGGCAGGCGGACTCTCAACCACTGCGCCACCAGGGAAGCCCTACTCTACTGTTTTTGTATTTTTCCTCTCAATTGAAAAAAATTGAGCTTGATTCAACTCATTTAGCTTAAAGAAAAGTAATTGAAGGAAAAATATTTGGAAATAAATTAGCATTCTGCTTTCTTGAATTGTTTCTGACTTTTACGTCTACAAGCAGTCATAAAGAATCCATGCTCTTTTGTAAATTCTACAAATAATCTGAGATAAACATATTTTATATAGTTGTGGTACATTTTTATCCACAGAGGACAGACTTAACCTGAAATTATTTCCAACTGTGAAGTTGTATTTAGGACTCTCTATGCTAAGACTGGTGAATATATCTTTTCTTCATAATATCTTAGAAGATGGCACTCATTGTGCTGATTTTGCTGAGATTATAGAAGTTTTCATCTCAAACAGACTAGTTGTATATCTTTTATCTGTTGTCTCACATGTTAAAAACAATCCCACTCTTTTCTGTCACCCGTAGAGTACTTTAGGCTTTTGGAAAGCCACATGTCTGTGTGCTGTTAAATTTAGCAGGACGGGCATCACAGATCTCTGCCCAAAAGTTCCACTGATCTGTTCCAACCATTGTGCATGGAGTTTCTTTTGTTAGCCTCATTTCCTTTGGGTTTAACACAAGTCCTGCATCCAGAAACAGCATAAGAAATACCCTCTAGTTCAAATGCCTTTCCCTGTGTAAAAGACATGGTAGCAGAGAAACCTCCTGGTTATAGAACACGATTATATAACCTCCTGGTTATAGCCCCTTAAGCTATAGGGACTAGCTTAAGTACCCTGCGTTCATTGTCATTTTGCCACATGCAACAGTACCAAGCTGGAAACAATGGCCAATGGACTATCATAATGTTCCTTACCACAAAAATCTTATTTCTACCAAAGCATTTGGAAAATCCTTTAGGATTCATTTCAATGAAACTTAACCTTTCTTGTAAAAAAAAAAACAAAACCAAAAAAACTACAAATATGGTATGTTTCCTACAATCCTAAATAGTTATGGGATTTAGCGAGAAATGGCTGAGGAAATTCCCCTCTGTGCTTTTTTGGAGTGGCCCTTTTATAACAGGCCTGATTTTATCATTAGTTCATGATTTTGAATTATTATAAATATAAGCCTGAAAGAGTCCTTGAGAGCTTATGGAGCCCACCGTCTAATTCTTGGCAGGGCTGTACCTCGACCATCTGAGACAAATGATTGTTTACTCTATTTTTTAATACACCCAAGGGAATGCGGTTCCTTAAACTTCTCCAAGAACATATTTCACGATCTGACAAGCCTTATAGCCAGGGAATTCTAATTTTAATCTCATCAAAATTTCAACTCATTTCTTCTTTTTATGTAGTTGTATGCTGTACAGCTGGTCACTGTTTTAGTTTGGTCTTTAATGTATCATTTATCCCACATGGTCTTTATTCCATAGAAAACTGACAAGGCACCGTGAAAAACCAAAATGAGCTCTAAACTGCAAGTCAGAAGACTCCTAGTTTTGCCACCAATTAGTCATATTATTTCAAATAAGCTCTTATCTGTCAACCATCTTATGTTTTGCAAACTCTGAGGTGGGACAGGATGATCTCTTTCAACTCTATTTTTTTATTTTGCCTCTGTATTTATGAAATTTATTTTCTTTTGCAAAAATAAACATCAAAAATGTGTTTGCCTTTAATTCATTGTTATTTCCAAAATATTTCATGAGTGGTTTAATGCTTTGAAAATCTTAAGTGGTGACATCTAGTTCAAGAAGTTTCTTAAGTGGGCACTTGGTGAGAACTTCCAGTTCTAAAACTTTTTTACATGAAAAGTTAGTGAAAAAACTATTTCTGTTCAACAGGAACACGTTAATCAGTGACTTATGAACACTTGATTCTGAACGAAATGATGTGCAGAGGGTATGTTAGAATTACTGTGCTCCTACATCTAAAAAGAACTAATAAAATTATTCAGTATATGTCCTGATGATTAGTAAAGATAAGCAGTATGCTGGCCTCTTTTATCCTGAGGGAAAACCCATCTTTCACTTAGTTGCACCAAATATTATGGGAGAAGAACAGAACGTCTCTATCCTCATTAGCCAAGCTGTGGAGTTACTATGTCAAAGTGATGCAATTCCCCCACCGACTCTGACCTGGTTAAAAGACGGCCACCCCTTGCTGAAGAAACCAGGCCTCAGTGTCACTGAAAATGGAAGTGTGTTAAAGGTAAGCCTATAGATTCATTTATTGCTTCTTATATTATTCCTAAGCTCATGGCTTTGGTATTACCACTATCAAAATAGTACCCCTATTAAACTTTACAAGTATTCTACTAATTTCATCTTATAAAATTCCAGGAACCCTTTTATTAATGAGGTTTGTAATATTTTTCAGTTTTATGCTTAGTAAGGTTTAAATATTATACTTAACTGTCAATTCATGTTTGTAGCCAGAAGTCATTCAAAAATACTTCTAGGAAAATATTATAGAAATATTCTAAGGAGTGCATCATCTTCAGTCGTTCAGCCAATCAGCGAATACCCATTCTAGGTGCTCTGCATAGGGATGCAAAAAAGTATGACACATTTATGCAAAATGTCTTCCAATTTTGCATAAATATATGAAAATTTAACAGCTCATGAAAAATGCAATGAGTGCTCTAAGTCTCTAAGTTAATTACCAAGTGGATGATATAGACAGTACATTTGGGAAAGATAGCAAAACGTGAGGCTGTGGTTGTCCAGAATAGTCTTGGAAAGCTACTTGGCTTTTTGTGGGTAGATAGGACAAAAGGCCTGATTACGGGAAGCAAGTAAGCTAGTGTGACTGAAACAATTTAACAAAGTGAATTTTGGAAATGAGGTGGACTACGTTGATTTAAGCGAAATAAGAGCTAACATTGAAAGCCAACTTAAGGAATTAGGATTCAGGAAGCCAACAGGCCATTGGAGTATTTATAAAATCCTCAATAACCGTATTTAGAATTGAAAGAATGGCTAAGTAATCTGCCTACGGTTACTAAGAGGCAGAAATGGGATTTGAATACAGGAGTATAGCTTCAGAATCCATGCTGCTAACCACTACACCACATAGTTTCTTGGTAAAGGAACATTATTACTGTCAAACAAGGAGAGTCTTGGGAAATGGATAATGATTTTCAACACAAAGGAAACTAAGACGCTTACACAAGGAGGATGGAAGTATAGGAGAGAGTGAGAGGGAGGTGAAAGTGTATATTGGAGGCAAGAGGATGGAGTCGTTCGGAATTATGATCCTGTAACGATGGAGCCGGTGAGGAAGGAAAGGCCGAAGTCACTGATGGAGGAAAGTAGGATAAGTCAATTGAGCTATATAGGGGGAAAAAAAGCAAAAAAAAAGCAAAAAGCACTGCCCCTTCTCAGAGGCAGACCCCAGAGTTCAAGAAAGCAGCTGGTAGAATTCTCAAACCTCAGCTCTGACTGAATGATAGAGGGAGACGATTGTACAAACCACAGGTCCCAGCACTGCTAGGGGAGAGCTATACGTGATTAGAACTCTCCTAGCAAATTTTAGTGAGTAGAGAAGTTCATTTCTTCAGAGCACGGATCCCAATAGAGTTGGGAAGCCAGGAGAGAGGTGATGGTGAAGAAATCCTAGGATCCACTGAGTCTCCACCACTGAGGCTAGCCAGGCACCCTGGAATGTGTGGGTCCATAGGAAGGAACATAGGGCGAAGACCTCATGGAAATGAAAACTTCTAGTGTACCCCTGCTGTACTAAATACTTTTAATGATAACTCCAACTCTAATGATTCTCTTTTGAATGTTTTAGCAATTGATTTCAAAGCTTTCAGCAATTATATACTGTTTGTTGTACCTCTTAGATTATCTTATATTCTTATTTATACCTTGTTTATTATTAAACTCCTTTTTTATGTTCACATACATTATATTCTCAACTAGATTGAAAACTCAAGTCAGAAACCATATATCACACCATACTTCTTTGTATCTTTTACCTATAGTACCTGGTACAGGATTCTCAATAACTGCTGAAAGGTCTATGAATAAATGATAAATGAGTATTAATGTATGTTGCAGATAAATATATGGAAAGTATTTACTGGTATTCAGTTATCTACCAAGCACCAAACTGGGTATTAGGAGATTGAGACTAATTGAGTATAATACGTGGCTTGAAGAAGCTTACAAACCCAATATAGGAGAAGACATAATAAATTAATAGTATGGGTATTATTTTACTGAACAAGGACCTGGGCATGGAAAGATTGTATATTTAAAGCCCTGAATAACATATTCAGAAATTAATTGTGACTTTTTTGTTATTTTATCTGAATCATATTTAAAAGGCCTTTCTAGACCTTCAACCAGTAGAATTAATGAGATTCAAATAAGGTATGACATAAAAGAATTGCTGAATCTTGATAAGTGTTGAATGTGGGTGATGGACATATAGCCATCCATTTTACTGTTCCCTCTATTTTTTATATGTTTGAAAACCTTCAGAACACAAATGAAAAATCAGAGATCACAAATAACATTAATAGAAAAGCCCCAATTACTTACAAAATAGAAACTGTGGTTTCAAAGCATGATTTTGTTTTCAGATTGAAGATGCTCAGGTTCAAGATAGTGGTCGTTACACTTGTGAGGCGACAAATGTTGCTGGAAAAACTGAGAAAAACTATAATGTCAACATTTGGGGTAAGTGGGATCAGCCCCTGATTGTAAAGCAAATGATACAGCTTGTGGTTTAATCTTTGATTCTTTGTGTCAGTTCTTAAAATAACCAACCACGTAACTAAAATTGATCATAATACAGACATGGACACTAATTAATATGTTTAAATGATGCTGAACTGTCCTGAATATCAGCTTATATAATTAATTCAAGAGCAACTAGACAGATTTCTTGAACCTAAACATGTTGGTCACTGTAACTTTGATGTAGAACAGTTCTGCTCTCCTGCCTGATTAATATGCCTTTTAGCTTCTACAACTGAGATCCTTTAATGATTGAGTGTTCTCCATGAACAGAGAGTGTGTTGGTCAATTGAAAATAAGTCACAAGGCTAAATTGTGTATGTGAATTATATTTGTGTGAGAGAAAGAGGACACATGCACTTGTGGGTGGGAGATGGGATTACTCCGCTGACAAATGTGCAAAGCTATTCTTGCTTGAAGTTTTACTCTTACTAATCAAGATAATTCTTAGGAATAGTCACAACTTTTATATCACTGTAGTTGTTACACTATGTTCAAAAGTGTTCCCATTTCCTACGTATTCGCCTTTATTTTAAGTACTTCTTTAAATTCATTTATAACATATTAAGCTCTCTTAATTTTGATTGTATTTGTTTAAACTTTTTAATTTTTGAGATAATAACCTGAAATTTACCTTTGATTATAAAAGTTAATTCAAAAACACATTTTAAAATAAAAATAGGTAGAGGAAGTAATCTAATTCCAATAGAGAATAAATATTTTATGTATAAAATGACTTGTTAATTATAAATCATTATTATCATTTTTAAAAATCTTGAGGAAAATTGTAAGAAGTATTATCATTCACCTGTAAAAGGATTTACTTTTAAATGACAGAGTTTACTATGCAGTACCTTTATATTTACTACATATTTGTTATGTATCATTCACTTCTGTTCCTACCTCCTTCTATCCTTTTTCTCCCTTCATATTTCCTTTCTTTCCTTTCTCTTCTCATTTCTTTCAAATGGGGAAAATATTCGTATAACTCCCAATATGGACAACAGTGAGCTAAGTCTTATCAAGTAAAGGTTGAAAAAAAAAAAGAAAAGAAAAAGAAAAATTTGGAGTGATCAATTAGAAAGTGAGATGAAGAATTCATTTTTAAAATGCTGTATTAGAGATACCTGTAGACTATTCATGTGAAGCTGTCCTCTATGCCATCAGAATTATGAGCCTATAGCTCAGGAGAAAGAGATAACAGCTAAAAATGTGAGGTTAGAGACATGAGTGTATACGTAGTAGTTGAGATCCCTTAGCGAGAATAAGAAGAATGTGTACGAAAGAGTACTGTATAGAATGACCCTCACATATCACATAAGAAGGGAGACAGAAAAAGAGACCCCCAAATGGGAAACTGAGAAGGAACAGTCAAAGAGGGAGGAGGAAAACTGGGTAAAGCTTGTGTCATGGAAACTAAGGGACAATGGTGTTCCCAGAAGAAGAACACGGACAACAAATAAGTTGGACGTGGTTACATAGATGAGTGAATGAATGAATGAATAATGGCACACATTGCAGAGAAGCCAAATGAGACATAAAATACAAAGTGTACTTTACAACTGAGTAGACCAATGCCTCTTAAAGAGGAAAGCAGGTCACAGTCAATGTGAGAATGAATGATAGGGGAGTGAAAGTCGAGACCTCAAAAATCATGTATAGAGTGACTCTGTGTTCTAGGTACTATGCCACATGTAGGCACAGAGAGCTTAAGAAGAAAGACAATGACACTGGTTACTGAGTTCAGTTTGGGGCAAGTTGAGTTTGACAGTGCCTCAAAGGCATCCAAGATGAGATGTTAAGTAGTCAGATATAAAAGTCCAGATCTCAGAGAGTATCTGCATTACAGGTACAGATTTGCAAGTATTTGTATTAATGAAAGCCATTGGAGTAGAGGAGGTGGAGTTTGGGCTGGAGATCATGAATTTATAGTGGTGGCAATTTGTGTAGTTGTCATTTTCTTCTGTAGAATTTTCATCTGTGGGATAGGTGATGACAGAGTGAACTATAGGATTCATCCCAAGTTAAGGGTATTGCCAAATAGGAAGAGCAATGGTGCCGGGCAGTTGAAAATATTGGCAGAGGACTAGCTGAAATTACTGATCATGAAATCTAAGTTGGATAGTGAAGTTGGTAAATAAAAGAGTAAGCAGCTAGGTTGGGAGGCTTCTGAGAGGTTTAAGGACTTGAGATTCAATTAGGTCATTGAACTGAGAATTGGGAATAGTTGAGTGAAAGAGCTATAAGGATAGAGCAGTTGTCAGAAAATGGCCTAAATTTATAAATTAATAGGAGAAGTGTTCTAGATGGTGAAAAGAGTATGGCCTCTGTTGGAGAACAGGATGAGCAGATCAAGGAACTGAGTAGCCAGGTGTTTAGACGTGTGGATATTGAGTTCATACAGAATGTGGCAGGTCTTCATATAAAGAGAAAGGATAAAAACAAGTACCAAATTGTTCAGTGAATGGAAAGAGAATGACAGGTTCACAGATGGTGATAAGAAAAAAAGAAGTAAATGGGTGACATGAGCCTCAAAAGAATAGTGACTTTCATGGGGGTGCTTGAACAATGGCTGGAAGCAGCATTGGCGGTGAGGAGGATTCTCCCACTCCTCACCTCCCAGGAGCTTGGGAGGATAAGCATCTATCACGTGATAATACTGCAGCCAGAAAAGTGTCCCAAGGGAGAGTTCAACCAGCAAATGCAGACTCAGCCTCTTTGAGTAAAGTGTGGGTAGTCAGAATTCACTTTGAGAGTTCCAAGCAGAAGCTGGAGATCAGTGGGGGGATGCAGAGTGTGCAATCTAGGATAGGTAGCATGTCTGTTCCTCAGATCAAATTCCTTACCTCTGTTCTTTACTATATGTTATATGCCTGATGTCTTTCTATTCTGTTCAACATCTGAGATATCAAAGCTGGAGAGGCACAATGGCTGGGTTAAATTTAAATTTGCTAAGTGTCTTCATTTCTTTTGGTGCAAGATGTCTAAATATCTAGACTGTATCTCCTTTTTATATCACTCTGAGTATTTTGGTAATTAAGTTTCTATCTGTGAAAATGAGAAGTCTGCTATTAGGTATTTATTCTAGGTCTTACAGTTGACTTTTAATGTGGTGTTGATAGGTCAACCTCAAGTGCTAAATTATTTACATGTACCATTGGAGTGGGAACCTTTTTTATTTTTACATGCAAAGTGTCAGGGAAATTTTATTTTTGAGTGTAAAATAGTATTTTTCCTTTTTTTAATCTTTCAGTACCACCGAATATTTATGGTTCTGATGAACTTGCTCAACTTACAGTCATTGAAGGGCATCTTATTAGTCTATTGTGTGAATCAAGTGGTATTCCACCCCCAAATCTCATTTGGAAGAAGAAAGGTCAGTTTTCATCCTTTGACATTTATAAAATTAAATATAAATATTAAGTCAATTTATATTTTGTTTGAGAAACATGCCAACAAACTTTCTTAAGGTTTGCACGCAAAAATACCAGACAGCAGAATTGCTTTGTGTTAAATGCGCCATATGCAGTATTTCTACAATATCAACCTGAAAATTGTCGGTTTTGAGACTCACTGCTCCCAAGAAGAAATTAATTTTCTCCATTAATTCTTTTTTAATCAAATGCATCGTAGGGCAGCTATAATGATCAAGAATCCACCATTCAATGAACTATTTCTTTCTTCTTTAAAATAGGTTTAAAATTTTTCTTGTTTTTTAAAGCAAACATTTTTGCTGTATTTGTGACAGTTTTGTAATGTACGTTAAGATTGAATTCTGCAGTTGAACCGATTTTTAGTTATTCATCAACAAATATCTGTTTCCATTAAGTATCAGATCATCTAAATTTTTAGCTGATCTAAAAAATAATTCTTGTTTTACTTAAAGATTTTATTTTGTTTGTTTTACTAAGTATGTTTTCTTTTAAATGCAATATTGATTGAAAGAAAAATTTGCAGAAGATAGTCTTCTCTTCATCTTCCTCCTCCTCCTTTTTGCCTAGATTATTATACAGTGTCCTCTGCCTTTTAAGTATGTGAACTAGGAAGTAAATATATATGTATATATACTCATTAGAGTATATACACAAAACACCTTACATTTATGCTTCACATTCTGCCACTTGGTTTTCTTTGCAGGTTCCCCAGTGCTGGCTGATTCTGCAGGGCGGGTCAGAACTTTATCTGGAGGCAGGCAGTTGCAGATTTCAGTTGCAGAAGAATCTGATGCAGGGCTCTATACATGTGTGGCATCAAATGTTGCTGGAGCAGCAAAGAAAGACTACAATCTGCAAGTTTACAGTAAGTTATTAGTTAGCCAGGCTTTGGCACAATTTTTTTTTAAAAACCTCTCCATCCTTCCCTTTTACTTTTTCTTCATATCTTTGAGAGTCATTCAAAGTAGTATGGTTATAGTATGGAATTGGCCGTCCATATCCACGGATTCTGCATCCATGGATTCAACCAACTGCAGATTGAAAAATATTTTTAAAAAATCCAAAAAGTTACAAAAAGCAAAAATTGAATTTCCACGCACCAGGCAACTGTTTACATAGCATTTACGTTGTATTTACAACTGTTTACACAGTATTTACATTGTATTAAGTATTATAACTAATCTAGTGATGATTTAAAGTATAAGGGAGGATGTACATAGCTTATATGCAAATACTATGCCATTTTATATAGAATGGACTTGAGCATTTGGGTATTTTAGGGTGTCCTGGAACCAGTCCCCTATGGATACCCAGGGACAACTATACCTTTCATAAGACCCACAAATTTTAATTGTGCTGACGTAATAAAGAGTAATGACTTCTTTCTAGCTGTTATTTATTCAGCAGTACAGCTGAATATCTGCATCAGCTTGCTGCTGGCAGGTGTATCAACGTGGCTGTAACTTTTGGGGGGCAGGATAGTGTATGTGCAGAATGGAGAAGATGGCATTGTACCATAGGGTACATTTACAGTATGTAAAAATATCTCATTGTAAAGAGTATTTAATTTATATAAGATTTTAAAGTATTTGAAATATTTACATTACCTCATTTAATCTTTGCATAGCTGTGGTATGAGACAAAAATATTGCCTCCAAAATGTATGTGGAGGGCTTCCCTGGTGGCGCAGTGGTTGAGAGTCCGCCTGCCGATGCAGGGGACACAGGTTCATGTCCCGGTCCGGGAGGATCCCACATGCCGCGGAGCAGCTGGGCCCGTGAGCCATGGCCGCTGAGCCTGCGCGTCCGGAGCCTGTGCTCCACAACGGGAGAGGCCACAACAGTGAGAGGCCCGTGTACCGCAAAAAAAAAAAAAAAGTATGTGGAAACTTAAGCCCAGAGAAGTTTCTGTGACCAACTGAGGTCACATGGCTTGTATGTGACAGGATTGGCCCTGGAACACAGGATTACTAACACTGGTCCATTTTCTTTCCCACACACATGTGTATTTGAGTTGGTTTAATCTTCTTTCTTGGAATCAGTATCCACTAGGTGAATTTAGCTATAAAGTTACAGAATCACTGGCCATCAGTGGCTTAAACAAATAGAGGTTTATTTTCTCACATAATGAGAAGCCTGAGGCTGGCAGTCACTGGAGTTGGTCAGCACCTTACTCTTACCAGAACAGGAGATCTAGGATCCTCCTGGTCCTTCCTTTGTTATCTGAAGATGGTTGCTGGATTTGTAGTATCAAGTCCACATTGAAGGCAGTGTGGGAAGGGAAAGGAATGGTATCTTTCTCTTTTGGCAGGAGAGCAAAAAATTTCCCAAACCCACCCCCTCACCTCACCCCTGCCAGCAGACTTCCATTTAGACTTTTTAGGTCTACAGTGATTCCTGGGGTCACCTCAATTTCCAAAGAAGGCTGAGAAAGTCTCAGCTTTTCCAACTCCTGTAGTGAAGGGAAGAAAGGAATTGGTAACAGACATTAGGTCGTGAGCTAGGCTATCATATCTACTTTAAAATTAGTACTAGAAGACTTCCCTGGGTTAGAGCTACAAATGATAATTCAAATAGTTGTATAACTTCTCAAAAGCAGGGAAAGTAGCTAATGCAGTATTCTTTCCTTACTATATTGATAGCTTTATTTTAGTTATGAACCCATTTAGGTACATTGGAGAATTCTACCTCTCAGTACAGCAACGCAAGCTTTGCGCAGTGGCAGTATCGTAGCCAATGAGGTTTATCCGAGGCGCGATTATTGCTAATTGAAAACTTTTCTCAGTACAGCAATGCCATGTCTATTAGTCCTGGGTCTTTTCTTTAGTAGCTAATTTTTTGACATCAAAAATGAATTTAGTATGTTTTGTCATATTATTCCTAGATATTTGTTTTTATGTTATTGTGCTTAGTAGGTTTTCTTAAATTTCATTTTGTAATGGTTGGTTTCATGAAGACCTAAATGTTTTCAGTGGGTATATTCGATTATAGCATGGTGAGTGAGCTTTATACTTTTCTGAATTTTGTGATTTTTGTTTTGCTGTAAATTTGTACTGCTTGTATGACCACAAGAAACAATAAAGCATTTTCTTTCAAAAAAAAAAAAGAATTTAACTTTGCGTGATGAAAATTCTTATATAAGACTTAAGGCAAACATTTCCTATTCTTTTCTTTTTTTTCCCCAGTTCGACCAACTATAGCCAACAGTGGCAGCCACCCTACTGAAATCATCGTAACTCGAGGGAAGAGCATTTCCTTAGAGTGTGAGGTGGAGGGTATTCCTCAACCAACAGTGACCTGGATGAAAGATGGCCGCCCTTTGACTAAGGGAAGGGGAATGGAAGTAACGGATGAAGGTCATATCCTTCAACTGAAGAATGTCCATGTGTCTGACACAGGCCGTTATGTGTGTGTTGCTGTGAATATAGCAGGAATGACTGACAGAAAATATGACTTAAGTGTACACAGTAAGTATAAACAGGCTCAATAGGTCCATTCACTGGCTGATATAATCTATAGCCTCCTGGATGGGAGATACAGACCTCAAGTGTTGAGTCTTTTATTTATAGTCGATTATTTTCTACATTTGCACCACTTCTTTAGATCAGTCTCATCACTCCTCCTACTATGCCTGACCTTCCATATCTTACCTTGCTGAAATAAGCATATATTGGATATTCTTTTAGGAAAGCACATAGTAAAGTAGATAATTATCTTCTTCAAGTACTTTTGATCCAGTGCTATCCCAAGTAACATTCCATAATTCTATGTTTTCCACATTAGCTGACTTGGCTAGTGTAAGTCTAGGTTCCTTAGAGCTTACTGACTGAGCATCAGATGGGCATAAGTTGTACTGAAGTCAGCTTTAAAATTCTAAGTAATGAGCAGTAAATGTCCATAGGAATGGAGCAAACATACATGTACTCAGGGACACCTATTTGTATGCATACAATTTGAATTGCATTTTTAAAATCTATAGAAATGGTAAATCTAATAGACATGGTCTTGTAACTTAAATCCAGTTAGAACATGCACAAAGTCCAGTATTAATATCTCGTAGTTTGCAGCCAATGGGTAAACCAAAGCTAGAGACTGAAAAGGAATCAGTCCTGTGTATCGTTTTGTTAGATTGTGGTTTTTTCATTCTTTTTAACAGGTGCTTACTATTTCATTATTTGAACGTTTCATACTTTATTTGATCAGTTCTCTAGGGAGGGACATTTAGGTCAGTTGTATTAACAAGAATTTCTGTCATAAAATTTCCTAGGCAAGACTGATGTTGAGAAATCAAGGTCTCAGATTATGCTAAATTCCAGTTGGCTCAATCTTCCATGTACTTCAATTCTGCAAGACCATTGAAAGTGGAGGGTGTCACTGGCCCTTCTCTGTGCAGAAGGAAAACATGATGGAGGGGTAACTTTCCATGGGGCTAATGAGGGACATAGAGGAACTCAAGGCCTCTGTGTAGCCTTGTTTTATCTATGTTCCAGTGCTGGCTTAATTGGGTTTTAACACTGGTTCTCCTCTGACCCAGCCCTTGCACTTGTTCAGGCCTGTTGGGTCAATGTGACTTGTCACTCTATCCTCAGACTATCCTGATTCTACTCTGCTCATTGCACAAACCCGTCTTCTCAACCCACTTTGTGTGTCTCACATTTTTGCATTCACAAGGCATATTTGACCTCGAGGAGCTGGTCACTCATGTCTTTTCTAGGCTTCTGGAACTGCCCCACCCCTGCCCCTCTTGGTTGGTCTCTAACTCTCAGGCAACTCCTTCCTCTCAACCTCTCTTATTGTTTCCCCCTACTCTTCCAGACTGTAGTGTTAGAATGCCCCAAGGCTCTGAAATGGGCGATACCTGCTTCTCTGTCCACACTCTCTCATGGGTGATTGTGCCAATCCCACCCCCTAATGTGATTGAGCAAGAGAAAGACCTAGGAATCATCCTTGACTCCTCTTTTTCTCATATCTGGTGTCACTAAGTCCCATCAACTCTACTGCTCCTATTCTAGTTGAAACCACATTTGTCTCCATGAGCTGGATTGGGGTGAAAATAAGGGAAAAAACAGCAAGGAAACAACTAGCCCAAGGAACAAAAATGTGGTTAGTATAGATGACATGAAAGCTGGTGTGTTTCACGAGGTTTTGAGCTTCTAATTTGTTCAATTGTTTTTATTTTTTATTTATTTTTTTATTTTTTTTGCGGTACGCGGGCCTCTCACCGCTGTGGCCTCTCCCGTTGCGGAGCACAGGCTCCGGACGGGCAGGCCCAGCGGCCATGGCCCACGGGCCCAGCCGCTCTGCGGCATGCGGCATCCTCCCAGACCAGGGCACGAACCTGTGTCTCCTGCATCGGCAGGCGGACCTCTCAACCACTGTGCCACCAGGGAAGCCCTGTTTTTAATTTTTAATACTAGAATTATTTGTTAGAAAATTCGGCCTATAAGAAAGTCATGAATCCATATTACCAGAAAAGATGAGTGACTCACAGAAAATCATTCACCACTATTAGAATAACAATATGAAAGTCATTTGGGGACTTCCCTGGTGGTTCAGTGGTAAAGAATCCACCTTCCGATGCAGCAGATGCAGGTTTGATCCCTGGTCAG
The DNA here is from genome assembly GCF_963455315.2 of Globicephala melas. NCBI lineage: Eukaryota > Metazoa > Chordata > Mammalia > Artiodactyla > Delphinidae > Globicephala > Globicephala melas. The sequence continues at coordinate 44,393,282 of NC_083314.1, read as the reverse complement.
GGAACTAAGATCCCACATGCCATGGGGCAACTAAGCCCACGCGCCACAACTACTGAGCCCGGGCACCTCAACTAGAGAAGCCCACATGCCGCAAACTACGGAGCCCATGCGCTCTGGAACCTGCGCACCACAACTACAGAGCCCACATAACCTGGAGCCCTTGCACCACAACTAGAGAGAGAAATCCCACACGCCACAACTCGAGAGAAGCTCGCATGCTGCAACGAAGAGCCCGAGTGCTGCAACTAAGACCCAACGCAGCCAAGAATAAATAAATAAAATAAACAAAAAAATTTTTTTTTAAAGTCATATGTTGCTATTAGTGAGGAAGAAGTGACATTTTTACTTCCAGGAGTGTTGTCCTCGTCGTCGTCATCATCATCATCATCTTGTGATTGCTTATTTTGCTTACTGTTGACTAGAAAATGGAAGCTTATTTTTAAGAATAAGCTGTTTAGAATTTGGTGTTTGTTACATACTAACCACCCTCCTTTCCATTTCTTGTTTGTTTTGTTTTGTCTTACAGCCCCTCCAAGCATCATAGGAAACCACAGGACACCTGAAAATATCAGTGTGGTGGAAAAAAACTCAGTGTCCCTAACTTGTGAAGCTTCAGGAATTCCCCTGCCTTCAATTACCTGGCTTAAAGATGGGTGTCCTGTCAACTTCAGCAGTTCTCTGAGAATTCTCTCAGGTATTAGAAATTCTTGTAGCCTGGTAACCTGATTAGCTTCCTGTGGCCACAGTTTCTCCTTAATTTCTCATAACTCCATGTCTTCTTTTTTTCTTTATGATCTAGCTGCTTACTATAATCCCCACTGATCATATTAAGAAAAAATTTTAGGACATCAGAAGCTATATGACAATGGGGAAAATCTCTAAATATCTCTATATCCTTTTGACAAAGAAATCTTTGCACTCGCTTATTACTTAAATCATGGGGATGTCAGAGCATTCATGCTGGAATGAGTACCAGCCAATCTGAAAAGTGAAAAATGAAAAGAAATACTTGAAGCCAGAGCCTAGAGTGAATAATGTTATATAACGATTTCTATAACCACGAGTTTAAATTTTTTCACAACTCTAATCTGAGTGAGATTTATATTTCCAAGATGGAATAGTTTTAAGTGAGCTAAGATTTTATCATTATTGTAAAAAAGATATTCCTCTTATTCCTTATCTAATTATGTAGGAAAATCTATTAGCTTATTCTTTATGGATCAGTGTAAGTGTCGAGAGAGGTGTCTTGGGGCATGCCACAGGAATCTGCACTTGGCCCCTTTCAGTAATAATTTGGGTACAGACTAAGAAAATAATCTTGCCAAGTTGATGGGTAATAAAAAGCTTGGATATTTAGAGGAATACCTAATGTGTTGAATGAAGGCATCCGAATTCAAACACACCTCACTCTGGAACTTTTGAATTGAACCTAACAAAAGGAAAATTAAGTAAACTCCTGCACTCACATTCAGAAACCAATGGTGAAAATTAGGGTGAGATATAGCTTCAGAATTCTTCATATGAAAAGATCTCTGAATTGCTTTGGGTATTGAGTATGCATTAACAATATAATGTGTTTATCATGAAAACAGATGCAATGTTTTGCCACATGAATAAAATATATTTTCACCAATAAAACAGGTAAAACACCAGTTGTATTGTGGATTTAACTTACTCATTAGGAAGACTAGAAGAAGGATTTATTGACAGTATTTTCGAAGGAGGATAACCATGATGGCAAATGATTGCAAAGTAAACTATACGTCCAATTCTATTTAACCTGAAAAAATAAACCTTGTGTAACTCATGACAACGTAGTGAAAATTACATTTAAATACTTGAAGAGCCATGGCTTAGAAAAGATGATGTTGGTTCCGTCTAGTGCCAAGTAATACCAGTGTATGGAAAATTCTAGGGACAGATTGCAGTCTGAATACAAACAACTTTAAAAAATATTTCTATTGTTGAAAGTCCAGATGAGCTATTTTAGGAGGTAACAAGCTCCTTGCCCCTAAATTTGTTCAAAGTTTAAATTCTCACTTTTGAAGGCTTTTTCAGAAAAGATACTTTCCTAGTATTTGAATTAGGTCTAAATAGCCTAAGGTCCTTCTGTTTCTTCAAGATCTTGGTCTATAAATGATAGCGGCTTAATGAGGAATATATATTGCTCTAATTATTATATCTATTGCCTATAATACTAGATTTATAACCTCAGGCAAGTTTCTTAACTTTGCTAACTTCAGTTCTTCACTTGTAAAGTGAGGATACTAGTGGCATTTGCCTCTTAGGGGGTTTTGTAAAGATGAGTTAGTATGTGTAAAGCAGCTAACACAGTGCCTGCTTATATCCTAAGCATCCAATACATGTTTGTTATTATTTGCCATAGACAACCTGGTAAAAGATTTGGGTTTCCCTATCCTAGGAGACTTTCCTATGTCCTATAATGCTGTCATTTTTGAAGGACTGCCTGCCTCTGTTGATCTTAAGGAGTGCATACTGATGGCAAAGATTTCATTGCAGTTTGGTTACCAAAAACCTGAACACATTATCTTCTTCTCTTATAGTCATCCTTATATTATTGTTTTTTTTTTTAATTCTCAATTGCTGAAAAAGTAGGAACTCTTTTTAAATATAATAACTACATCAGCGTTCCTGGAAATGAAAAAGGCAAGATAAAATTAGGTACTCTGGCTTATTATAGATCCACAGGGATAGTGTTTTGGTTTTATTGTATAGCTTTGTTTTGTTTGACTAGCAGCTGGAGATCCCTGAGCAAACACATTAAACGTACTTCACCTTGTGGCGCTGCCAGAAGAGTCATTCAGTTTTACAGTCTGAACATGTGTGTTGTGCAATCGATGACTGAGAATCAGATGAATGGCGTATGACTCGCTTGTTCCTTGATCGGCTGCACATTTCTGTTTCATTAAGATTAGTCCTCCTGAGACATTAAGTCAGGCTTTTCTGAAAGAAGTACTTTGTTGAAGGTCCTATCATTGTTATGAAGTTATCTGCCAAGAACAGATAGCTGCTATAAAAATTTAATAGGTACGAGAAATGTCTCCATCTAAGTATAATTTACTGTCCAACCCTTTTTTGTCTTTCACTGCAGTAAGGGAGAGGACCAGGAAACAAAGAGAAAGGAAAGATCATGAGATTTATGAGGTTGAGGTTTGCAGAGCCAGCAATGACTCATAAACGTTGTATTTTTTTAATATCTCTCAACTGGAATCATATTATGGTCTCACTAATCTGAAGTAGCAGTGAGTGCTTTTGAATGCTTTCCTAATTAACATAAGTTTTTTGACATGTTTAGGGAATTTCTGTATTCAACTTTGCTTACTTAAATTCAACTGGGGAAAAAGACTGAGTTTAGATAATCAGTTTTGTCTGTCTAAATAAGATATTACTAAGTTCACCTTTCATTGGTTTGAGGATGAGTAGGTTGCTTATAGGAAAAGGTCAATGAGGGCTTGTGTTTATAAAAACATAAAGCAGTTGGAAACTCCTGATAAATTCAGATCCAGGTGAATATTTACATGAAAATTTTATGTTTAACCATTTCAATGTTTTTAGTTCAAATTCAAGGTACTAAGCAAAAATACACCGAGTGGAAAATTATTACAAAACCTAAGAAATGATTTACACTTTTTTTTAAACATCTTTATTAGAGTATAATTGCTTTACAGTGGTGTGTTAGTTTCTGCTGTATAACAAAGTGAATCAGCTATACATATATGTGTGTGTGTGTGTATATATATATATATATATATATATATATATATATCCCCATATCCCCTCCCTCTTGTGTCGCCCACCCTCCCTATCCCACCCTCTAGGTGGACACAAAGCACACAAAGTGTACATATGTCCATGCCACTCTCTCACTTCGTCCCACCTTACCCTTCCCCCTCCCCGTGTCCTCAAGGACTCTACTCTCTCAGTGTGTCTCTTTGCTCTCTGCCAGCTTTGTTTCAGTCTCACCTGCTGGCTCCTCTTCCTTGGTCCTTAATAGGAGTTTTCCTCCAAATTACACCCTTCAGCATATCAGTTTCATTCCCAGTCTACCAGAATCTTTCTTCATTACATAGAAGTTCAAAATATAAAGAGGAACAAAATCAGAGTCGTGCTAATGAACAAAGTGACCCTCATGAACTTTGATATAAATAGTTCTAGAATTCCATGAAACTCAATTGAAAACTCGTAGTCAGTCTTCATGGTTTCATTCATCCCTTGTATATTGATGTCATCCGAATCTGGGTAGTTGGTGTGGTCCTCTTTCTAACGTTCCCATTTCACGTGTTCCACTGCAAACTGGGAATCTTTTCGTAAACATCCTGTCACGGTTGTTTTTCTAAAGCACGAATCAGAGCATGACTTTTTTGTTTATGTACTTCCATAGCCTTTAGTGAACACAATAAAGTCTAAATTCCTTAGCATAGCATTCGAAGGCCCACAGAATCTGGTCATACTCCAACTAGTCTCATCTCTCACTGTTTTCTCCACCTGTTCTGTTTCAGGTGCCACACCTCTCATCTACTTTCTACCTCTAGATCCTCATTCATACTCTGCCTACAGCGGTGTCTCTTAACTCCTCTCTGTGTTAAAGAATACTTACCTTTCAAGATTATGTTCAAACAGTACCTCTGTGAAACTCCATTTCTTACTTGCTGTCACCTAGGTTTGTATTAACTTTTTTTATCCATTAAATCAGACATTTCTTCTGAATTATCTATTCTGCTTCATATAGCCTTCAAACATGTGATATTTTTTAAAAGCTTGACATAAATGCATTTTAAAGGCCTTTGAAGTGAATTGATTACATTTTCCCAAAATTCAGCACTACACGGCTAACTTGTAAAGTTACAGATTTCTTTTTGCGTCATCTGGTGGTTTGCTTCTCCAGGAGGAAGGACTCTGCGGTTGATGCAGACCAGAATGGAAGATGCTGGCCAGTATACTTGTGTTGTAAGGAATGCAGCTGGTGAAGAAAGAAAAACCTTTGGGCTTTCAGTATTAGGTATTTATATAACTTATAATATCTAGACAAAATAAAATGGTCTTAAATACATTCTGGAAGCAGAGTTAAAATTTATCTGCAGCTTGAACTTACATTTGTGTATTCTTTGGCCCCTGGACTGTCACTCTTGGCAGGAATTCAATGTTAGAATGGTTTGTACGTAATCAGTTGGATTAAAATGGCTGAAATGCCATGTCTTATCAGTTCACCATTGTTCAACAATGTTCTAAGACTCTAATAACTTATTTAATGTGAGTGCTTATCAGAGTTATAGAGGGAGAAATGTGTCTAATAGATTTTGTTACTCTTTGACTTGTTGACATATTTATGATTTACATACAATAAAATTCATTATAATTGAATTTATGACATATAACTTTATAGTATATCTTAGAATTGATCAAACAATATAACATTCTAGTAAACAAATAATAATGAGAATTTGGAGGGATTGTTTTAAAGGGTACAGCCTAATAAAAAATATGAAAATAGATGCCTATAAATAACCATTCTGCTGTTAGAACTTACTTTTTCTGTCTTTTTTTTTTTTAGTACCACCTCACATTGTGGGTGAAAACACATTTGAAGATGTGAAGGTAAAAGAGAAACAGAGTGTTGCATTGACTTGTGAAGTGACAGGTAAGGGTCTCAGCTCTTGCATTTCTGCTCAACTCACTGGTTATTCATTGCCTCCACTTATCTCTTAGTTGAGAAAAATCAAGCATTTGACCTTGAATTCTAGCCCAATATAGATGGAAGAAGTATAGGAGGAAACCTTTCAGATTCTGTGGAGATAAAAAGGAAATTCCTACACTGAAAAAAGGAAGGAAGGAAGGAGAGAGGGAGTAGGGGAGGAAGGAAAGCAAGGAAGAGAGAGAGACAGAAAAAGACACATTAGTCTTTTCTTTCAACTCAATAAATGATTCTTTTTTTTAATCCTATTCCTATTTGTGGGTAAGATTTCCTGTCCCACCTCCTCTTATTTTTTCTTTCCTTCCCTATGTTTGTACCTTCCTTTCCTTTTTATTGTTTTCTTAAATTTTATTTCAAAGAAATAGGAATTTTGGTGAAAGTATAGCATCACTGATAGTGGGAATTACCCAAGATCAACACTGTCACCTTTTGTAAGCATGTTTGCATATTACCAAGGAAATGGAAAAGAGTAAAAATAAAAGTGAAAATTCTAAACCCAATTTCACCGGCTTTACCAGTGAATCATTGTGTTGCATGTAATAAAAATCAACAGATCTCTAAGAGAATGTGTTCAAGACTGTCTTTTTAGTAAAGGCACAGCCTTGCAGTTTTAATGGAACGACTAGAGCAGCCCATACTTTTTATAGAAAGCAAGTGTTTTAAGGAAGATTCAATTAATTTCTTATTTCATTGTCTACATGCCTTGCATGAGCAATACATTTAAGTAAGCAAGGAAATATTTTCATTTTAAGAAAGACAGATATAAAAAGTGTCACATATACTATTACTTAACCTGTTTTCTTTTTTTCTTGCAATGATGTGGTAACAACTATTGCATAGAGAACAGCTGCCTAAATTTTGTAGTATCCCATCTTGAGCCTTCCAGTTTGTTTTTTTTAACATTGACATTTGGTTTTTTAAGATACTTCTTTTTTATTCTTTCTTTCAGTTTCATTGAGATATAATTGACATATAATATTGCATAAGTTTAAGGTGATTATACACACACACACATACACACACACTCACACACACACACAAAATGATCACCACATGTTTAGCTAACATCCATCACTGCACATAGCTACACAACTTTTTTTCTTGTAATTAGAACTTTTAAGATCTACTCTCTTAGCAGCTTTCAGTTATACAGTATGGTATTGTTAACTGTAATCACAATTATCATCTTATAACTGGAACTTTGTGCCTTCCGACCACCGTCACTCATTGCCCCACCTCTAACCTCCTACCTCTATAACCACTAATGGGTTCTCAGTTTCTATGAGTTTGGTTTTATTAGATTTCACATATAAGTGAGAACATACAGTATGTCTTTCTCTGTCTGACTTATTTCCCTTAGTATAATGTCCTCGAGGTTTATCTGTGTTGTCAAAAATGATAGGATTTCCTTCTTTTTTCATGGCTGGATAATATTAAATTATATATATATAGTAAATAATATTAGTATTATATATTGTATAGTAATATTTAGTATTTAACAATAATATTAAATTATATGTATAATTTTATATATGTCACATTTTCTTTATCCAGTTATCTATCTATGGACACATAGGCTGTTTCCATGTCTTGGCTATTGTGAATAATGCTGCAGTGAACGTGGGAGTGCAGATGTCTCTTTGAGATAGTGATTTCGTTTTCTTCGGATATATGCCTAGAAGTAGAATTGCTACACATATGATAGTTCTATTTTTAGTTTTTTGAGCAACCTTGATACTGTTTTCCACAGGGGCTATACCAATTTACATTCCCTCCAAAGGTTCACAGGGGTTCCCTTTTTTCCACATCCTCATCAACACTTGTCATTTCCTGTATTTTTGATAATAGCTGTTCTAACAGGTGTAAGGTGATATCTCATTGTGGTTTTGATTTGCATTTCCTGGATGATTAGTGGTGCTGAACAGCTTGTCTTGTACCTGTCAGCCATTTGAATATCTTCTTTGGAAAAATGTCTATTCAGGTCCTTTGCCATTTTTTTAATTGAGTCCTGTGTGTGTGTGTGTGTGTGTGTGTTTGCTATTGAGTTATATGCATTCCTTACATATTTTGGATATTAACCCCCTTATCAGATAGTGCTTTGAAAATATTTTTTCCCACTTTGTAGGTTGCCATTTAATTTTGTTGATGTCTTCTTTTGCTGTATAGAGCTTTTTAGTTGATGTAGGCCCATTTGTTTTTGCTTTTGTTGCATATGCTTTTGGTATCATATCACAGAAATCATTGCCAAGACCAATGTCAAGGAGCTGTGTACCTATGTTTTCTTTTTTAATTTCAGCTGCTTTTTAAAAAATTTTTATTATTTTATTTATTTTTTAATGTTTATTTATTTTTAATTTGTTTTTATTTTTTAATTTTATTTTTGGTTGCATTGGGTCTTCATTTGTGTGCAGGCTTTCTCTAGTTGTGTCGAGTGGGAGCTTCTCCTTGTTGCAGAGCACAGGCTCTAGGTGCTCAGGCTTCAGTAGTTGTGGCATGCAGGCTCAGTAGTTGTGGTTCATGGGCTCTAGAACGCTGGCTCAGTAGTTGTGGCTCATGAGCTTAGCAGCTCTGCAGCATGTAGGATCTTCCCGGACCAGGGATCGAACCCATGTCCCCTGCATTGGCAGGCGGATTCTTAACCACTGCGTCACCAGGGAAGTCCCTGTCCCTCTGTTTTCTTTCAGGAGTTTTATGGTTTCAGGTCTTACATTTAAGCCTTTGATACATTTCAAGTTAATTTTTATGAGTGGTGTAAGACGCGGGTCTAGTTTCCTTCTTTTGCATGTGAATATCCAGTTTTCCCACTGCCATTTACTGAAGAGACTCTTTTTCCAATGAGTATTCTTGACCCTCTTTACTAATATTAGTTGATCGTATATGCACGGCTTTATTTCTGTGCTTATGATTCTGTTCCATTGGTATATGTGTCTATTTTATGGCAGTACCTTACTGTTTTGATTACTGTAGCTTTGTAATGTAGTTTGAAGTCAGGACGTATGATGCCCCCAGCTCTTCTTTCTCAGGATTGACTTGGCTATTCAGTGTCTTTTGTGATTCCACACAAATTTTAAGATTTTTTTTTCCATTTCTGTAAAAAATGCCATTGGAATCTTCATAGAGATTGCACTGAACCTATAAATAGCTTTGGGTAATATGGACATTTTAACAATATTAATTCTTTCAGTCCATGAACACAAGATGTCTTTCTGTTTATTTGTGTCTTCTTTTATTTATTTCATCAATGTTTTATAGTTTTCAATGTAGAGATCTTTCACCTCCTTTGTTAGATTTATTCCTAAGTTTTTGTTTTTGTTTTTGATGCTATCGTAAATGAGATGTTTCTTTAATTTCTTTTTCAGATCATTTGTTGTTAGTGTATAAAAATGTAGTGATTTTTTTAATGTTGATTTTGTATCTGAAACTTTATTGAATTTGTTGATTAAAGCAAACAGTTTTTGGGTGGAGTCTTTAGGACTTTATATAAATAATCATGTCATCTACAAATAGAACTTTACTTCTTCCTTTCCAATTCTGATGCCTTTTATTTCTTTTTCTTGCCTGATTGGCTAGGACTTCCAATAAAGTGTTGAATAGGAATGATGAGAGTGGGCACCCTCATCTTGTTCTTGATCTTAAAAAACTTTCAGTACTCAGTATGATGTTAGCTGCAGATTTGTCATATGGCCTTTATTATGTTGAGGAATGTTCCTTCTATATACAATTTGTTGAGATTTTTTATCATAAATAGATGTTGAATTTGGTCAGGTGCTTCTCTGCATCTATTGAGATGAGCATATGATTTTTATCTTTCATTCTATTGATACAATGTATTATATTGATTTGTGTATCTTGAACCATCTTGCATCCCAGAGATGAATACCATTTGATCATGGTGTATGATCCTTTTAATTTGATGCTGAATTCAGTTTTCTAGTATTTTCTGAGAATTTTGTATTTATATTCATCAGGGATGTTGGCCTGTAGTTTTCTTTTCTTGTGGTGTCCTTACCTAACTTGGGTGTCAGGGTAATGCTGGCCTTGTAAAATGAGTTTGGGAATGTTCCCTCATCAGTTTTTTGAAAGAGTTTGAGAAGACTTGATATTAATTCTTTTTTAAACATTTGGTAAAATTTATCACTGAAACCATCTGGTCCTAGATTTTCCTTGTTGGGAGGTTTTGACTTCTGGTTTAATCTACTTACTAGTAATTGGTCTGTTCAGATTTTCTTTTTCTTCATGATGTAGTCTTGACAGGTTGTATATTTCTAGGAATTTACCCATTTCTCCTAGGCTGTAGTTGTTGAGCGTAGTCTCTTATGATTCTTTGTATTTCTGTGGTATCAGTTGTAATGTCTCCTCTTTCATTTATAATCTTATTTATTTGGGTTCTCTCTTTTTTTTTTCCTTAGTCTAATGTTTTGTCAATTTTATCTTTTCAAAGAACCAATACTTAGTTTTATTAATCTTTTCTATTGTTTCCTTGTACTCTATTTCATTTATTTCTGCTCTAATTTTTATTATTCTCTTCCTTCTGCTAATTTTGGGCTTAGTCTGTTTTTTTCCTAGTTCCTTGAGGTGTACTGTTAGATTTTTTTTTAGAGATCTTATTTCTTCTGTGATGTATGCATTTATCAGTATAAATGTTCCTCTTAAAACTGCCTATGCTCTATCCCTTAAGTTTTGGTGTGTTGTGTTTCCATTTTCATTTGTCTCAAGAAATTTTTTTTTCCCTTTTGATATCTTCTTTGATACATTGGTTGTTCAACAGTATGTTGTTTAATTTCCATTCATTTGTGTATTTTCCAGCTTTCTTCCTGTTACTGATTTCTCATTTCATATCATTGTGGTCATAAAAGACATTTGGTATGATTTCAATCACTTTAGATTTACTGAGATTTGTTTTGTGGTCTAACATATGAGCTATGCTAGAAAATGTTCTATGTGTGCTTGAAAAGAATGTGTATTCTACTTTTGTTGTACAGAATGCTCTGTATGTGTCTGTTAGGTATATTGGGTCTATGGTAATTTTCAAATCTCTGATTTGTTATTGATTCTCTGACTGGATGATCTATCCATTGTTGAGAGTGGGGTATTAAAGTCCCCAACTATTTTTTTTTTTTTTTGTGGTATGCGGGCCTCTTACTGTTGTGGCCTCTCCTGTTGCAGAGCACAGGCTCGGGACACGCAGGCTTAGCGGCCATGGCTCATGGGCCCAGCCGCTCCACGGCATGTGGGATCTTCCTGGACCAGGGCACGAACCCGTGTCCCCTGCATTGGCAGGTGGACTCTCAACCACTGCGCCATTAGGGAAGCCCCCCCCCCGCAACTATTATTTTATTGCTGCTTATTTCTCCTTTTATCTCTGTTAGTATTTGCTTTATATATTTAGGTGCTCCAATATTGGGTGCATAAATATTTACAGTTATTATGTCTTTCTGATGGACTGACCCCTTTTTCATTGTCTCTTGCCTCTTTTGACCAATTTTAGCTTAAGGTCTAGGCTGATATAAGTATAGCTGCCCCAGCTTTCTTTTGGTTACCATGTTCTTGACATATCTTTTTATATCCTTCTACTCTCAGTTCACATGTACCTCTAAAGCTAAAGTGAGTCTCTTGTAGGCAACATACTGTTGGATCTTGATTTTTTTTCTTCATTTAGCTATTCTATGTCTTTTGATTGGAGAATTTAATCCATTACATCTAAAGTAATTATTGATAGGTAAGGACTTACTATCTCCATTTTACTGGGGTTTTTTTAATTGTTTTGTAGATCCTTTCTTCCTTGCTTCTTATCCTTCTCTTCTTTTGTCATTTGATGACTTTCTTAGCAATATGCTTTGAGTGCTTTATCATAACTTTTTGTGTAGCTATTAAAGATTCTTTTCCTTTGTGGTTAACAGAGGCTTACATAAGATATATGTAGAACATCCTATTTTAAACTAATAATAACTTAACTTTGATAGCATACATAAACTTCACTTTTACTTCTCTTCCTCTCACATCTTAGGTTATTAATGTTACAATTTACATGTTTTTTATTTTGTGTATCTAATAACAAATTATAGATACAGCTATTTTTTAAATGTTTGTTTTTTAAATTTTAAAAGTGAGTTACGTATCACCATTACAGTATTAGAGAATATGACTTTGACTACATGACTATGACTATTTACCATTACCAGTGAGTTTTGCACATACATTTATGTGGTTTTACGATGATAATTAGCATCCTTTTATTTCTACTTGAGAATGCCATTTTGAATTTCTTGTAAAACAGGTCTGGTGTGTTTTTTCGTTTTTGTTTGTTTCCCTCAGCTATTACTTGGCTGGGAAAATCTTTATCTGTCATTTCATATTTTGGCAGCTATAGTATTCTTGGTGGACAGGCTTTTTTTTCAATATTTAGAACGTTTTATGCCATTCTCTCCTAGCCTTCTAAGTTTCTTATGAGAAATCTGCCTATACTTTTATGGGGGGTTCCCTTGTATGTGATGTGTTGCTTTCTTCTTACTACATTCAAAATTTAGTTATAATGTGTTTCAGTGTAGCCCTTTTTTAGTTCAATCTATTTGGGATCTTTTGTGCCTCATGAGTCTGGATGTCCGTTTGGGGAGTTTTCAGACATTATCACTTTAAATATACTTTCTGTTCCTTTCTCATTCTCCTCTCCTGGGATTTCCATAATGTGTATATTGTTTTTGTAATGGTATCTCATAACTCCTGTAGGCTTTCTTCACTTTTCATTCTTTTTTCATTTTGATCCTCTGACTGGATAATTTCAAATGAACTATATTCTAGTTTACTGATTCTTTTGCTTGGTCAGCTCTGAAGTTGAAGCTCTCTTTTGAATTCTTTAGTTCAGTCATTCTATTCTTTAGCTCTAGTATTCATTTGTTTGATTGTGGTTTTTTTATGATTTCTATTTCTTTGTTGAACTTCTCATTTTGTTCATGCATTGTTTTCTTCATTTTGTTTACTAAACTTGATTAAGAGTATTATTCTGATTTCACAGTTCATAGATCTCCATTTTTTAGGGTCAGTTATTGAGTTATTGGAGCTTTATTAGTTTCCTGTGAGGTATCATGTTTACCTGATTCCTTGTATTGGTATCTGCACACTTGAGTAAAGGGTCTCTGATTCCAGACTTTACAGGTTTGCTTCAGCAGAGATTGTCCTTCACCGTTCAGCTCAACTTCGGATTCTGGATGGGTCAGCTGGTAGCATCCTTGGGCAGGTGGGGTTTTCTCTCAGGGTCTCTATTTGGGTGAGGCCACTGCCTCTTCCTTAGATGTGAGGTCGGGACGGGGGGTGCCATTGGCTGGGAACAGTTGGTTAGGACTAATGATTTGGTTTCCTGCCCAAGTGCAACTGTAGAATAGGCCTGAGTTACCTGGATTCTCTGGTCATACTTCCTAGTTGGATAGGACTGTGTGCTATACTCAGCAGTTGAGTAGGCCTGTGAATTTGCTTTCCTGCCCAGGCAGGGCCATAGAACAAGCTCCATGGCCGATACAGTTGTGCCTTAATATGATATCATCCTAATCTTCTTTCCTAACAGAATGTGTTTTTATAGTTTTAAATTTTCAAAAACAAAATGTTTGAGCAATTTAAAACTTAATATTTAACAAAAGTCCCATGAAAAATATGAAATATCTTTTTTCTCTAGGCTATAAATATTAAAGGAATAATTAATAGATATTTCTATCTTTCTACCTATCTATATATCTATGCTAGAATCCTGGCATACATATCTGCTTGTTGAATTGTTTAAGTTTTTTTTTCCTTTTTATACAGCTTTCCCTCAAAAATAAAAATCTTCTTTAAAAATTTAATATGAATGCAAAGGTATTCATGAGTAATAATTTTAGTAAACATGTATACTCCATTATTTTTTAAGTGTATTTTACTATGAAAATATTTAATTGTAATAGCCTAAGGTATGGTATAAATTTAGTTAAACACAGAGACTAACATAACTCTTTCACTTATAGATTTTTAAAATCATAGCATGATTATTATTATAAATTCAGTTATGTTTGCAAATTTATTTTAAAATGCATGGCTACTGCATTGTTTCAGAAGTGGAATATTTTAAAAGGGAAATGAATAAAAATGCATCCTTTTAGTTACCAACTGTAGACATGTGATTATTAGCCAACTCTCAGAAATGACTTTTTGTTGTAGGGAATCCAGTGCCAGAAATTACATGGCAGAAAGATGGGCAGTTCCTCAAAGAAGATGACACCCATCATCTTATGTCTGGTGGCCGTTTTCTTCAGATTACCAATGCCCAAGTGTCACACACTGGAAGATATACATGTTTGGCTTCTAATACAGCTGGTGACAAGAGCAGAAGTTTCAGTCTTAATGTGTTGGGTAGGTATAAGCATTGCTGCAAATCTTGAAGAATCAGCCATGGCAATAGGCCAAATTCTCTTCTTTTTCTGTTTACTTAATATTTCTACCATAGAATTTCATTATTTCAGAAGGACCAGTGCTTGTGTACATTTGCTGGTTTTCTTTTATTAATTCATACATTCATTCATTGCATTTGGCATACCTACTATATTCCAGGTACTGTGTTTTGTGTGAAGTGCAACTATGAACAAGATAGATATTAAATAAGCAGTAGTAAAGGAAAAATAAATACTGGTCAAAAAGAAGCAGGTCAACAGTGAAAGAGGATCACCGTGAGATGTTTTATCATTTCTTTGTGGGACTCTGCCATTATTGGTAATTGCCCATACTGAAATCTCTGTTGGTAACTATGATGAAGGAGAGGAGATGCAGACAAGCTCACCAAAACTGTATGCTTGCTCATGAGCGATAGTGAATTAACACAGTCCCTTGGGAGGTTGAAGGGGTCAAACAAAACAAAACATCATTAAAATGATTTTATTTTAGAAGTGTGCTTTCCTCTGTCTTAAAACACATTTCCCCTCCTTCCCGTTGCCAACTTATGTAGCAGTATTGTGAGCAGAACATCTGCTCCTGCTGGGGTGAGCAACTACCGTAGATTTTCTTTTTCTTAACATAATGTGCTGCTCATCTGTCTTTATGTGCGTTTATCTGTGTCATTTGCTAACTCACTGATCCCTAAAAAATCTTAAAGGAAGAAAGTTGACAGGTATTGCTGTGCAGTAAATTACCTGGACGTTGCAAATTTAGGTATTTTGCCATTTAATTAATAGTTATTTATCCCAGATAAATCCCCTCCCCTTGAAATTAATATATAATGTGTAAATTCTATATTGTCAGTGATAAGCTGTGAAAATTCCTAGATTAAAATGTAGACTGCAACTACAAGTGTAGGTTTTAAATCTCACGTGGTTTCCTTCTGATTTAATACAGATTAGCTTGTACATTTGAATATCAAGCCCTTTGAGAGCAATAAAAACTACACCATGAAAAAATATGGAGTAGGAATGATGAAATAACTACACATTCAGTTTCTGCAGCATTAAAGTTATACTTATGTCTTGGAAATGATATTAAAATAGATTCCTAATTTCTGCTCACGTTAGAAATTTAAAATGCACCACCTAAATGTATTGTATTTGATTACTAATATCAAAACACATTTCATTCTACTTAAATAAACTGACCTATAATGCGATGCAAATTTTTGCAATTTTTTATTTGTTTGTATGTTTTGATAGTTATTGGCTAGACTGGGGGAATATGTAGTCCCATACGTAGAAACTCCCATAGAGGACACAGTCCTCAGGCAGCTTACAGTCTAATTGAGTAGAAGAGATATATAGGCCAGAAATGTTAAGTCAGAATACTGGATAATGTATTAATAAGTGTCAAATAAATCGTATATATAAGTAATAACTACATAAAACTATAAACTCCCTAGGACAGAACCCTTTTTATCTTGAAAAGGATATAGCCCCAGCACCTAACATAGCAGTGAATAACAGATGCGTGGATAAGTAAGAATGAGAGTTCATGAGCCAGTTGTCTCCTAACACACCCGTCTTCCCTGCATGCCCATCAGCGAATGAAAGGCAAATGCCCTGCCCTGGATTTCTTCTCCTCTCCTGTAGCCCATTGCGTCTCTTAGAGCTCTATGTTCCTCATGCCTCCTTCCTCCTACCACTGACTCACCTCCCAGTACTGGCTCATGTCCACATCCTATCCCTGTCCTCTGGAAACCTGATTTAAAACTCTTTCTGGCTCCTTTCAGTAACTGAAATCTGACTTCCCAAGAGACATTAGCTCCCTGGGGACTCTCTCCAGTGGAGATCACTTATTCTTTACCCCAGGCATCTCAAGTCATGCTCTCTGACTATATTCCTTCCTCTGCCTCCTACCCGCTTCCTAGTTACTTATTTCTTATCATTTTCCCTCATTCATTGAAGATGAGGGATCTGAATTCAAGTCTTCTTTTCACCAACTTCATATAAAGTTGAGGCTGTTCAGGTGTGTGCACTGGCAATTTCCAGTCTACCAGCCATAATTCAGTGTCTTTACCCTTTCTTTTCCCAGAGGGTGTTATCCTTTTTGTTCACAGTTACTGCTTCTGCTTATGCCCTTGATCCTATATCTTCCCCCCTTCTTTGGTCTGCCAGTCATGCCCACCATCTGCCTTACCTTCAGCTTTACCTTCTGCTGTCTCCATCACTTCATATAGTCACTACTCCCTGTCTATACTTCTTGTCCCACTACATATGGGCTTCTGCCCACACCATTCTTGACACTGCTGTGGTGAAGACTACCCTGTTGTTAGATGCAACGAACATTGTTCAGTCCTTATCTTAACGTTTGGATATTATGTATCACTTTCTCCTGGACACTGCTCTTCCCCAGTTATCCTTGCACCCCTTTGGTTGCTCCCTTTCTCCCTCCTTTATGGACTCATACTTAATCTGTCTCTTAAACATTAGGTCCCCTCATGTTTTGTCCTTACTTCAGCGTTCATTTTACTCTAGATATTCTCATCAAGTAACAAAAACTTATTTCCCAGAGGTTTAATGATCATCTCTTAGCAACTGGAGACTTTTTAAAATCCATACCTGCAACCCTGATCCTTCTCCCAAGGTTCAGATTTCTATATACAGTTGCTTGTTGGACATTTCTACCTGGAATTCTCACAGGCACTTAAAATTCAAGATATTCAGACTGAACAAATCATCTTCCCCTCCTAAGTGAGCAAATCTTTCCATATTTTCTATTTATTTTGCTTCGTTGAAGTTTACCTAGGTTCGTTCCCAAGCAATAAAATTGGAAGTTATATTTGACGTTGGTTTCTTTACCCCTTAAATTCTATCATCAAATCCTGCCAATTGATGTCCTGAATTTTTCTTTAGTTGCTCCCCCCTCTTTATGCCTTTCTTCACTGCTCTAGTTCAGGCCCTCACTATCTTTTATGGAACAGATGTACTTGTCTGTCTTTCCCCTGCTTCCAGCATTGACCCCCTTGAATCCATCCTCTATATATTTCCTGCTTGCCCCTCATTGTTTACACTACTCTGCTCCCAATATGCTCCCTCCTCCTAGTAGTCTCCCTTCTTTCACCTTCTGACCACCACCAGTCCTTTGAGGCTCAGTTTGAAATCTGCTCCATTAGGAGATCTCCCCTGATGAGAGTCCACACACCACCCCACACCTCAGATTGGATTGGATGCCATGCCCCCATATATCCTGCACCAAAATTCCCAGTATTGCCCATACTACATTGTGTTATGATTCCTTTTTATGTGTCATCTCCTCCATTACTCTGTGAGCTTTTTGAGGTTCTCACTGCTTTTGTGTAGAATGAGGACACTAATCAATTGTTTCTGTAATTGTTAGGGAATGGAATTACACAAATAAGTACTATGGAAACTTAGAAATGTACAAATAAAGAAATTTCTGAATATATTTCTTTGATCAAGTTTTAAATCTTTTTCAGTATCTCCTACAATTGCTGGTGTTGATAGCGATGGCATCCCTGAAGATGTCACTGTTATCCTTAACAGCCCCACATCTTTGGTCTGTGAAGCTTATTCATATCCCCCAGCCACCATCACCTGGTTTAAGAATGGAACTCCTTTAGAATCCAACCGAAATATCCGTATTCTTCCAGGTAATTAGCTCACTTCAGATGCCCAAGTTGCATTTGTGCCATTTACTTTTACAGAAGAACAGAATCATTGACTATTTTTATAAAAATACTTAATGTTGTTGCTGGTATTGTACTATTGCTATCTTATTTTTTAGTATTTTGTATGTATGTTGTAATCTAAGTTATCTAAAATTACTTTTTGAAAGACCAGTAAAGTAAATAAAAGGCAAGTAAATAAATACTACAGTGTAATTAATTGCTCAAATATAACGTAGAATGCCAAAAAGAGTAGAAATTCACTTTTTGTTGAATTGACCCTTGAAGGTTAGTATTTAGATTGACAGAGTTTATTTATTCCTCTTTAATACCTGACAATATGTATGAAAACAGAAAGAATTTAAAAGTATGATCACTGGCTGTAAGAAATGTATAGAGATAATACATGTGAAAGTTAATTAACAACAGGAATCCATGAATAATCATGGGTTCTGAATAGTCATAGGTTATGATAAATGGGATAGTGACAAGTTTTATAAGAATTCAACAGAAGGAATGGCCACCGTGGGCTGAAGCAGTCAGGAAATGCTTTGTCATAGACAGAACTTGAACCAAACCTTAAAGAAAGTTATAGAATTTTGTTAGTTGGAAATAAGTTAGGAGAGATCTCAGATCCTTCAGGATGCCTAGTGTGGGAAAGTACGAAGGAGAATGGCATATCTATGTGCAAGTAATAATAAACAGACTCCTCACCTCCTTCTTGAGTGGAGACATTGTGTATACGTGTGGGTATGGCAGGGAAGGGGGCAGGTAGGAGATAAGATCAGGAAGGAATATTGGAGTCATGTTTTAAATACCTGGATTTGAGAGTTTTGACTTTATACTTGAGTCAGTTGAGAACCACTGAAGATTTTTAGGAAGAAAGATACCATAATAAAAATGGTGTTTTAGCAAGATCAATCTCTACTGATACGCCAGGTAGATGAGAGGAAGAAGATGACAAAGGCAGAAGACCTATTTGTGAAGAGAGTAAAGTAAGAACCTTAATTACAGTATGTGCAGAGAGGTAGGGGAGGGTCAGAGTGAGCACGAGAGTCATTACCACGGAGGACCATCGTGGACTTAGTGAATGTCTCCATCCAGCAAGTAATGCCCATCTGTATTGTAGTTTGCCTGTGTCAAATGTCTCTTACAGAATTATCATAGAGAAGAAGAAATGTGTTAATAGTAAGAACTAAAACCTGGTGGTTTGTGCAAACCCTGCTGCCACTGTGACTTCAGAGATTCTTTGGTGTTCCACTGCTTTTCAGGAGGTAGGACTCTGCAGATCCTAAATGCACAGGAGGACAGTGCTGGGAGATACTCTTGTGTAGCCACTAATGAGGCCGGAGAGATGATAAAGTACTATGAAGTGAAGGTCTACAGTAAGTCCCGAAAGAACACTATGTTCCTAGTTTTCTCCAGGTTTTCTAACTTTTTTAATTCTATTTTTCATTATGGGTTCATAATTATTTATATTCATCATTAAAGTTTATCGTTTACCCAGCTTGCTTCATTAAGATGGAAATTGAATTAAGCAGTGTGCCCATGACTTCAGTTGCTTACAGATGTGAAAGCCCACTGAAAACTGCTCTCTTCAGCTTTTTGGAGAACTTGTCAGTGGCGCTTCCTTAAGTTTCTCTCTTTTTGTCTCAGGAATTACCCTCTTCTGAATTCTGCTGCATATAAGTACCTGCATGCACAAAACTCTTCCTTAAATATATATGCTGTATTCAACAGCCTACGATGAGTTTGTCATTGACTTTGGGCTAATCCACTGTACATTGACCTATTAAAAAAAAATTATGCTACCACTGATAGGCAATAAATTTTCAGAATTTTATTTTTAAAAAGGAAGAGCATCTTTTTTATTATCTTTTGTTCTTTGAATCATTCCCCTTAGTGACTAATAAAATGCATTCTATGGGTCATACTCAGACTGTGTCTGGGGACCCGGAACAACCTAAACTAACTGTTCTGTGAAGGACATTGGCAGTATTACAAATGGCAGTATTACAATGATGAGGAGAGAAAGGTAGTTTTCTTCACATTCTGTATATGAACACTGCCATTTCATAAGATGCTAACTTGGGTCCTTGATGAAAGGAGAGCATAGAAGATGCCTAAGTTATTTCCTTGTTTTCTTATTAAGTGATCCTCACTGTGTTCCATGTCATTCCATTTAAAAGAACTAATGTTTAATACTTTAATATTCGTGTTTATGCAGTTCCACCCATAATCAGTAAAAGAGACCTCCTGGGGCCAGGTGTTTCCCCCAAAGAAGTGAAGATCAAAGTAAACAACACCCTGACCTTGGAATGTGAAGCCTATGCAATTCCTTCTGCCTCTCTCAGCTGGTACAAGGATGGACAGGCCAGTCAAGTTTTTTCATTTGCTGATGTTTTTTTATAGACTAAAATGGCCAGTTAAATTAAAAAACAAAACACCCAGACACAGGTAACTCAGAGAATCAATGTGACCTTAAAATTAGCACAATCCCATGCTCCTAGAGTATAAAACTGCAAAAAAATTGAACCGTGTTCAACAATTTTAGTATTATTTCATCACTCTAAAGTTTGAAGGACTGTTTTAATACACGTTAGCAATTGTCTTGGAAAATCCAGCCACCTTCCCACTGGGGAATGGTTTTTGTGCTCTGTGGTTTTTCAGAGTAAGTAAACTTTGTGGAGAAGAAACACAAAGACAGTAGCCAGATTAGAATGATAGGTATAACACAGGTGCTCAGTTTATTCAGAACTTTGTCTAAACACCTTTAACTCTTTTACAAAGGGTAACATTTTTAATGTTCCAAGATGGAAAAAATAAGCTCAATGTGATGATTAAGTGCTCAATACAATTAATTGGGGGCAATGAAGAACTTTCAATAAAAGACACATCCTTCAGTTACATAATCTGGCTTTCAGACCACACGCCCTTATTTCTCATTCAACTTATCTTCTAACATGCATGTTTTAAAAACATATGTGCTGGTGTTTTAAGACCAAAATAGATTTTTTTTAGCTGCTGTTAACACTCTGCTTAATACAGATGTCACATAGCTAAGCTGATGTTTATCCTGTTTTACACATAATCAACCAAATGGTCAGTCAAATTCCAGTTGTAGACGTTCAGGTCAGAGTCATGATTTAAGATGCAGAAAGATATAACTTTATTATTTCAGATCACAGATGGATTTTGCAATCCTGGCAGCCAGGAAAAAAAATATCTCATAAAATAAGCAAATTTCATCTGGAAGCCATTGCAAAAGGAAAAATATGGAACTCCCACCATGTTCTGTTTACAGTTTCTTTTCTGACTACAAGCATACTTCATGGTACAATATCAACTCTGTATGAGTTTGCATGGAAACAATTCCTTTCACCTTTCAAATTTTAATATTTTATTTTTAATTTTACCTAAAACCTTTTCATTCCTTGCATTTTATACCCATGCACACATATACACAAGCACATACACACATAAAAGTTGGGTAAAGTCTAGATTTGTACTAGGAATTAGGGCTGTTTTCTTAAAATTTCATAATGAGTAGTTAAATTAGTTTCACATCCAGACTGAAATTGATCCAATTATGATGCTTTAGTTAAATTGCTGAATTTTTCAAGATTTGGGATTGGTCCCCTAAAATGTGTACAAAAAATACTGGGTTTTGTTTATTTTCCATATCCTTTCTTCTGCTAGCTCATTTCTCAGATAAGCAACACTGAGTGAAACAGTGTTTTTGAGAAAAGCCACCAAAAATATTGGCAGCATTAACCACAATAAGTTTTGATAGAATCTATGTGTTTTGCTTATTCATGCTCTGAAGTTTTTCTTTGACATGGAAAGTTAAAGTTATACTATCTTTATATGTGATATAATGTTAATAATGATACATTGCGTCCCAAATTATTTATTGAGCACATAGTATTTGCTCATTATTTATTGAGCACATAGTATTTTAGGTGCAGGTGATACAGCTATGAAGGAAACAGACAAAAATCTCTGCTCATATGGAGTTTTGGGGGGAGGGGAAAACTAAACAAACAAGTAAAGCATACAGTATGCCAGATAAGGTAAATGTTATGAAGAAAATTCAGTCAGGAAGAATAGAGAGTGTGAAGGGTGTGATCTCTTACAATAGGGAATGCCTCACTGATAAGGTGATAGTTGAGCAGAAACTCACAGAAACTGAAGGAAGCAGACATAAGATATCTGAGAGGAAAATATTCTAGAGAGACTAGCAAGGGGCAAAGGCCCTGAGGCATTTGGCTGGAGTGCAGTGATCAGTGGGAACACAGAGAAAGGTGAGAGCTAGGGTTAAATCATACTGCTTGTAGATCAGTTGGCCTTATTCTGATGGAAAGCTTCTGGAAAATTTTGAACACAGGAGTGATGTGATCTGACTTAAGGCTTTAAAAAGATTATATTGGCTTCTTTACTAGTTGAAGAAGAAATGAATTTATTGCCATGGTCCAGGAGATAGATGGTGATTGCTTGGATGAAGGTGGTAGCAGGATGTGAGGGAAAGAGATGAGTCAAAGATGAGTCCAAGGTTTTGCATGAGATCACTAGAAGAGTGAGTTTAGGTAGAAAGAGAAGAGGTCCAAGGATCAAGCCCTGGGGTACTCCTACATTTAGAGGTTGTGGGGCAGAGAGTGATGTGTCCTAAAAGAAGGAAAGATACGTTTTCAAAATAAAGACCAGTTAAACCGTGTTAAATCCCACTGATCAGGTAAAATAAAGACTGAGAATTGATCAGCAAATTTAGCAACATGGATGTCACTTGTCACGTGACCTTGACAACATCATTTTGGTCAAGTAGAGATGGTGAAAGCCTTATTGGAGGATTCAAGAAAAGATGGAAGGAAATGGAGACAGCAAAGGTAGAAAACTTTTTAAAGTCACTGCCTATAAAGCAGAATAGAAGAATGTGGAGTTAGGCTGCAGTGTAATAAGATTTTTTTTTTAATGCGGAAATTATACTGTTGTATACACATTGAAATCATCCAGTGGAAACAAAGCGATTGGTGATGACTCACATGAGAGAGGACACAGTTGCTGGAGGAATGTTCTTGAGTAGATCAGGGGATGTTCAGAATGGACAGAAACTGGTATTAACCAGTTTTTCCAGGGGAATAAAATAAAGGGAGAGGGGGCAAAAGAGTTGATTTTTTTAATAGAAGTTTGTACAAGGAGTGATTGCCATAATAGACCTTCTCTGGGTCAGGAGGAGAGTGAGTGATAGGGAAAAGATTGCAAGTTCAGTGAATTTTGGGTCCTCCCATGGGATCAAAAAATAATGGGAGTTGGGATTCTAGAGGAAAAGAGTTAGTAAGTTAAGAGGTGATGGTCAGAAGGTGAGAACTTGAAACTGAGATTCTGAAGAGATGTGATTATTGGTAATTATAAGTTCTAGGTATGACTCTTCCTATTGAGTGGCTGAGAGAGTGTTGGGGCAAAAAAAAATAAAAAGGAGGTCAAGGAGCTGAGAGCACAAAGCATTGGTGACTGTCTGTGTGGGTGTTGAAATCACCAAGAATTATGAGAAGAGTGTCATTGGAAGGAGTAACAGTGAGCCAGGAACTAAAATTTTCAAGGAATAAGAGGGAATTTAGTATATTCGGAAATGTTTAGAAGATGAGAAATGTCCTATTAAATGTTGGTAATGTTTTCAATAAAACATCATAATATAAATATATCTAGGTTAAATTTTCTCATTTATGAAGTAATGATGTTTCTGAATGAGCAGTGGTGATTTTTAAATCAGGCTATGCTAATGCCTTCAATCTTTCATTATAAAACTCTAGCATTTGCTACAAAATAGTAAGAAAAGATACACTTTTTTACTACAATGTGGGATCAGCCGAAGTTATTTTTCTCCAACATGGATAAATGGATATGGCACCTAAGAACATTTTTCATCATAAATAATTTATAAATGCACCACTCAGAAGCACCGGGCATAGATGTAAACTATAGGAATTACAATTGTCAATAAATAAAGACATGATTACTCAAAAACAGCTTATTCAAAGTAAATTGTTATTGTCTTGAGTATTTCACTTAAATTTTTATTTTTACTTATTAAAGAATCATAAAAACTCTCAACTGCATGGTGCCCTAGAGGATTTACTGGAGTACTTTTTTTTTTTTTTTTTGCACATTATTATTTATTTCCTTACATAAAACTGTTCTCTGGCTCAATTT
The DNA here is from genome assembly GCF_963455315.2 of Globicephala melas. Classification (NCBI taxonomy): domain Eukaryota; kingdom Metazoa; phylum Chordata; class Mammalia; order Artiodactyla; family Delphinidae; genus Globicephala; species Globicephala melas. The sequence goes on along the minus strand of NC_083314.1, from coordinate 44,369,274 downwards.
CACTTTATCACAAACTACAGAAATAGGGTAAGTTTATAGGACTCAGTTATACATTTAACTCCTAGAGGATTATACTTTTTTTTTTAAAGCTGGTTTAATCTCAGGAGATCAAGTATAAATAATATAGAGGACCCCCAACCTGCTTATTCTTCCTAATATTGGGGTCCTATTTGGTATTATACTCCACATGATATATGTGGCAAATACCTGTTACCATTGAAAGCAAAGATAGCAGCTAATTGATTTAGATACTTCATTCTGCTGCAAAATGAGCTTTGAATCCAGATTTTTTTTTAAATTGAAGTATAGTTGATTTACAATATCATGTTAATTTCAGGTGTACAGCACAGTGATTCAGTTTATCTATCATCTATCTATCTATCATCTATCTATCTATCTATCTATATCTAATTTTTTCAGATTCTTTTCCCTTATAGGTTGTTACAAAATATTGAGTATAGGTCCCTGTGCTATATAGTAGGTCCTTGTTGGTTATCTGTTTTATATAGTAGTGTGTATATGTTAATCCCAACCTTCTAATTTATCCTTCCCTCCTCTTTCCCTTTTGGTTCCAGTTTTTAAAATAATGAGTATTCCAGAATGAACATTGTATCTCCTATCAGACTGAAAATTTTAAAATTTAAAAATCCACACCATAAGCTGTTGGGTTTTTTTTTCTTATATACATATGTAGTTCTTTTCTCACTCTCTTTAGAGGCTTATTACTGGAGTACTTAATGATAACATTATTATAATTGAATCACAGCCCCTTAAAGCAGATGATCATGTTACTATTGCTGCCAGTGGACACACACTTCAAATCAGGGAGGCTCAAATATCAGACACTGGACGATACACGTGTATAGCGTCTAATATCGCAGGTGAAGATGAGCTGGATTTTGATGTGAATATACAAGGTAATACTAATATGTTTATTGTATGTAATTTAATTTATATGATCCGGCAAAGCAATGAAAAAGAGATTTGACTTGGTTTATTTTAATGTTTTTTTTCTGTTGACAATAATATAAATTCATTATTGAAAACTTGGACTCAAGAAATTAACAAAGAAGAAAATAATCCCATCATTCAGGATTACCTCAGTTATTTTTATGTGTTTCCTTCTGATATATTTTTGTAAATGTATACTTCATTTATAAATTGGGACCACACAATACGTACTTCTCTGTTACGTTAGCTTTCCCCTAACATTATACCATGAAGTTTATCAGAAAGCTAATGTAACATTGTATCAGAATTTAAAGTAGTCACACTTGGAACTGAATGATGATTTAGGCTCCTTCAAGCTTTCTGACTTGGGCAAGTTACCTAAATATTTTAAAACCCATTTTCTCACTTTTAGAATTAATGCCTTGTAGAATTGTGGTGAGTACTAAATTAGATAAAGTATATAAAACTCTTAGCAAAATGCTTAAGAAATGATATTTGCTATTATTGTTGATATTACTACTGTCAACATGATTTTTAATAACGATACCTGTTTTATCAGTTGAGTATCCAAATCTTTATTTAACCAGACTCCTATTGTTGAATGTGTGGGTGTGTCCAAGCTTTTACTACTCATATATAATGCTTCATTGAACATCTTTATACCTAAAACTCTTACACAGTTTTTATTTTTCATAAGTTGTTAATGATGGAAATTTTAGGTCAAATGTTATACACTTTTGCAGTGCTTTTGATGTACAGGCAAATTGCCTTCTAGAAAGTTCATACTTGTCACCCAGAAAACTGAGTATGTCCCATTATATTTTTTAATAGACTTATTAATCTTGGCTGCATAACTTCTTTAGTTTTCTGAATAAGACAAATCATTGAGAAATGCTCTATTGAGCCAGTATTTTTTAATGATTTCTCAAAATTAGTTTTCCCTGCTATGATCATATTCTTTAGCCATGTTTATCATAGTAGGTCCTTCCTGAGAGCAGGACATTTTATCTTCTAAATGCTAGAGCCTTTGAACAGAAATGGAGAGCAAAGCATGAGCACAACATTCTGAGCTCCATACTTCTTGCTTTTCCACTGGAGAACCAACTCTGACTTCTGTCTATTACTTTTTTTAGCTAAGGGCTAAGTTGGTAGGTGTGTAAGTACTTGACAATATTTTCACATTGTCTAATTTATTACATGTACAAATCACTCTTGTGAAAATACAGCCAAGATCTTTCTTTAACGGATTGACACTGTCATTTACATGAGTCCAAAATTTCATGTCTTTTCTCCATAGTTCCTCCAAGTTTTCACAAGCTCTGGGAAATAGGAAACATGCTGGATACTGGCAGGAGTGGTGAAGCCAAGGATGTGATCATCAACAATCCCATCTCTCTTTACTGTGAGACAAACGCTGCTCCTCCTCCTACACTGACATGGTATAAAGATGGTCACCCTCTGACCTCAAGTGATAGAGTATTGATTTTACCAGGTAAAGATTGCTAGGAACAGGGTGAAAATCTGAATCTCTGTCAGATGTGTTTCTTCTCATTTATTAGACCAGTCAAATTGATTGACTTTTTGGCCTTGTGATTTAACTGACACAGGATACTGAATGCCACTGGTATCTATGTAGCTTCAAGCTAGGAGAGTCTAGGCTGAGAATTTGACATAGGCTAGAATACCTAGTTAATTTTCATATCTACTATGGGATCATTCTATCAACTTAAGAAAGTCCTTTGGCTCCCTTGTGCCTCCATTTTTCTAAATAGTGTGAGGAAATAATCAGTTTTGTTTCTGTACATTATTAATGATAAATTCTAGAATATATTTGCAAATAGTTATTACTCAGTTTATTAAATGCATTTCTCATAAATCAATAGTAAAGATTTTAGTTTCAAATATTTTAGTTATTACATGTTTATCGATGGAAAAGGAGATCTTTAAATTGTGGAAAAATAATATTTTCAAGGCTTCTATTTACTTTTAGCAAACATTCAAATAGGCTTGTCAAAATTTATCAGATTGTACACTTAAAGCCCAGTGCCTTCCAATGTATGTAAATTTCATCTCAATTAAATAAAAAAAATATCTTGGCAAAAAAAGAAAAGAGACTAGATAGAAATGACAACTACATGTGATCCTAAATTGGATCTGGGCTTAAGGAAAAATAGCTATTAAAGACAATATTGTAATAATAGTGAAATTTGAATATGGACTATGGTTCAGTCATACTTTTTTCACAGATTTTACATTTTCTGATTTTGATCATTATACCTTCTTTTAATGAAATACATATTTATGAATATTTAGGGGTGAAGGGACATCATGTCTCCAATATACTCTCAATCTTTTTCTGAATCATTTGAGAGTATTACTCATTTATATATATAAATAAAGTTAATATGTACATTTTTATGACAGAGATCAAACAATTGGATTGAAATACAAATTATTGATAAACACAGGTAAAATTTTTAATATAATTATTGAGACTTTTCTCTAAGTTTGATATTACATCAACATGAAAAGTTAAAAAATACAGTTATTCTTTCAAGATCATATGTATAAAGGTATACTTTATACCTTTTATATCCTTGGCTATTATTTTCTCAAATCAGTACTTGCCTCCAACAGTGTAAACTTCTTTTACATGTGTTCAAAACTGTAAAAGCAAGAAGTCACCACATAACAACATTCCACATGGAATGTGAGAGGGACATGGAGCAACATTCCTCCCTTGCTCTATACAAGCTATTTAGTTCTCAGGAGGTCTCATTCATATGCTGGGTCACTTTTCAATAATGCAGTGTTTGTCCTAAATGTGGTATGTGGGATTAACACCGAAACACTGGATGAAGTAAGAGCCTTAAAAGGAAATGTAAAGAAGTCATTAGACCTGAAAAACTATATCTCTGTTTATGATCACTTTCACTCTAAGATTTAGAGAAGTAAAAATATGTATTGGGATATATTTTCAGGAGGGCGAGTGTTACAGATTCCCCGGGCTAAAGTGGAAGATGCTGGGAGATATATGTGTGTGGCTGTGAATGAGGCTGGAGAAGATTCCCTTCAGTATGATGTCCGTGTACTCTGTGAGTTTTTCGTTCGTTTTTTTGTTTATTATGCATTCTTTCGCGCAAAAGTTTTTTGAGGAACTAATGTTTGCATGATGTTGCACTAGCATTTTAGAGACATAAAGATAATCAGAAACTGATAGCTTTCCCAGGGAGCTGTCTTATACAAATTGAAAGCACATTAGTTAGGACTCCTGAAGTATCAAATAACAAACTAGCTTAAAAAAAAAAAAAAAAGAGAGAGAGAGAATCACTGATTCATGAACCTGAAAAGTCCCAGAGTACAGCTGGCTATAGTCATATCTGACTTCTATGGCTCAAAAGAGGTCCACCAAACTTTACCTTTCTCTTTCTCTTGGCTTTTTTTTTTCTCTGTTAGCATCACTCTCAGGTGGGGAATCCCTTTGGATAGCAAGTGGGCCCCCGGAAACTCTATAATCTTACATCTTCTTAGTTTCACATCCAAAGTGAAAGCTCTTCTTATCCAGTATTTACAACTGAAGTCCCAGAATTGGATTTCCATGGCTTTAACTGGCCAAGCATGACTCACATATCCATTTCTGAACCAATTACAGAGGCCAAGAGGCCTAATTGATAAGGCGTAATAACTATGTCCACCCTTGGATCACAGTCATATTATGAATGCAGGGACTGAGAGTAGAAGAAGTATTGCACCTTTAAGGGCAAAGAAAGGTGATGCTACTAGAAGCAGGAACAAATAGATGCTTCCATGAGAAGGAGTTGAGCTAGAGAAGTAGCAGTAGGAATGTATAGGAAGCAGTTGGTATGAAAGGTTTTACAGAGGAAGTGATTAAGTAATATGAAGCATTAGGCACTTATCTGAGAGTATCAAATGACACTGAGATTTTTATCCTGGGTGATTAAGAAAATTATAGCAAGGGCAATAAAAATAGAAGATTTGGAAAAACAACATAACTTGGGAAGAAGGAAGTCAATTTTGTTTTGGACGTATTGAATTTGGCATGATACCAAGATACTTAGGAAGATGTTGAATGAGACATTGAAAATAAGGAACTACAACACAGGAGAGAGAATTGAACTAAGAATAAAGAGTTGAGAGTTATCCACAAACAGGTGATATTCAAAGGCATGAGATTTCCAACAGAAAGGGTTGTAGATAGCTTAGGAGAAGATAAAAAAAATAAAAGATCATTGTGGGATCATTTACAAGTAGGAGACAGGAAAAAGAAAATAGAGGAGAAACAATCTGAGGAGTTAATGAAAAGTAGTAAACTACCATATCACCTATTCAAGGCATAGAAAAGGTTATCAAGAAGTGGGTTTAGTATGGAATGCTAAAGTAAGTTTAAGAGAATAAAAACTGGGGGAAAGGCCATTTTAAACTAAGAAATCATTAGTGAAATTCCGAAGATCAATTTATGTATAGTATGGTGCGATACAAAGCCACAGAACAAAAGGATAAATATCGAGGAAATAATCAGAAAGAAAAGGAAACAAATATAGAGTACTCTTAAGACATTTTGAAGAGGCAGGAAGAGGTGAAATAGAGTTTTAGGAAGAGAGCTTCTTTGAAAAAACATATTTAAGAGAGATTTGAATTTGCTTATAGACCAAGGAAAATGATCCAACAGAAGGAGACAAGTTAAAGTTTCAAGTATGTGTGTTGATGGGAGGAGGGGGCAAGGATTGATGGAGCAAGTTCTAGAACAGCAGAAAAATGCAATCAAGAAACCGAGAGGGGTCAACTAGCCTTTCATGGTAGTGAATTGCCATACCTTGGAATGGTAAGAAGGGATATGTGGGAATGTATATCAAATGTATTTAGTCCTTTCCTTAAGTATGAGAACAAGAAAGACAGTGGCAGGGCTGGTATTCGGGCCTGTGGAAAGCAGAGAACCTTAGAGATTGCCACTATGGGGGGTGTGATCGTCAAACACTGAAGTTGGAGCTATTTGGCTTAGTCATGGCTTTCTGCACCCACCCTCATTAACCCGGGATCAGAGGTAGAAAAAACAGATGATGTGACCTAAGGGTGGGGAGAGGGGAGCCATGGAGGCAGTGCCACAAGGTAACAAAGGTACACTTTGTGGAAGCACTGGAGGGTAAGGGACATAGCATGTGCAGTGAGACAGAGCATCGCTGAAATGACCCACTCTGAGACCTAGGCAGAGGAAGAGGAAAAATGAGCTTGCAGGAAGGCTGATAGATTGATTGTAAGGGGGAGGAGTGGAAGGGCTAGAGTTTTCAGCGCAAACAAAAAGCCAGCTTATGAAGGAAGCCTGAAAAGACGTGAAATAGAGAAAACCCACGAACTCAAAAGTCATTTATTTGACAAATATCTATTGATCGCTTACTGTGTGCCAGGTACTATGCTAGGCACTGAGGATACAGCAGTGAATACCGTAGACATCAGACCTTCTTCAAGGAGCTTATGAACTTGCAAAGGGCAGAAGTGTTTATGTTGAATGGTCCAAGGTATGACAGTCTGTGGCTGGCTGAAGTGGGGTAGAGGTGAAACTAGGGTGGGATGGGTCATCAACATAGATTTTAAAGTCTACAAGGTAGTGATACGAAGACAATTAAAATCAGTGCTAACATCATCAAGAGCAGTGAAGGAATATCTTAGACCACCTGGCTTAATTTGACCTAAGTTTGGAAGGAATTTAGTTTAGGACTGAGTGGAAGGATCTGATAAAGTAGCAAGATATTATAGGTTGGGAAGAACTGGAATTTGGTTAAATTGAAATGGAATTTAGGGATTGATTGTCAAAGGGAGATGTTCATGTCTTCAGTCTGTTATTTTTAATTAGGAGGAAGTTGGAAAGCATGTTGGAGATGAGTTTAGAGAAGTACGAACAAAGCAAAAAAAAAGAGCCCACAAAGTCTGTCTAAATTAGGGATACTTCACAGTGTTTGATGCTTACCTCCTAAGTGCCACTAAGAACAATTCTGAGAGGTGTAATCCAGCTGGAGGGCAGGTCAGAGCAAAGAGCTTCGGTGGAGGCCTCTACAGGTCAGACCTTGGGCCTGTAGTGTGTCTCCTGGTAGCTCCTAATGATTCAGCTCCAGAAACATTGAAATCTTTCAAGAAAACATTGAATCTTTATGTACCAACATTTCATTTGATCAGTTTTCATGGTGTGGAGGTACTGATAGCCTCATTTAATCTGAAATTCAAGTTTATTATTTACTAATCTGCAGTTCAACCTATATATTCTGTGTTATCTAAAGTACAGCAAAAAATCATATAATTTTGACTGTGAAAGTTTGCATTCAAAATAACACTGAAATTTTATTATGGGGCCTTGTAACCTTGATTATTTGCCTTATAGACTTTCAATTTAGTTTTGGAGAGACCCAAATACTACAAGAAGGCATCTGCATTAAACATATATTCTTTACTGATTGATAAAGATATGGCACATTTTAAGAGAGTAAAACAAAATACCTAAGCTTTCAAAACAAAACAAAGTGATTATTCGTTTTGAAAATGAATTTCTACATTTACAAAAGCAGCCAACACATGCATTCCTGGTTTAACATTTCCATTTTTTAAAAAATTCTACAGATAGTATGTGCTTTTTCATAACTGACTAGTCTAACATCAGGTGGGCATGAACCTGGATTGATTCTATATTATTGTTTTAAATGAGAATGAATATATGTAGAAAGATCTAGAGCATGGCTTCCCAAACTCTAGCATGCATAAGGATCACGTGGAGACCTTGTTAAAACACAAACTTCTTTGGCTCTCCTAGGGATGCCAACTAAAGAAGGCTCAGTCAGACCCCCAAATCCGCATTTCTAGCCAAGCTCCCAGGTGATGCTTATCGTGATACCACTGATGCCGAGGCTGGGGAAACACAGTTTGAGTAGCCCAGACAATTCCCTTGCAAATGAGACCAAACCTGTACATTTCAAATACGCTTTAAAGATTTACCTGGCTTGTCTAGATGACCAAGTAGACTTAACTGTTAATTTGTGCAGATGCCACTTGCATGTGTGCTTGCAAACCCAGAGGGCCCGTGGAAGGGGCTGAGAGAGAAACTAGACAAGATGTATTGGGGAAGAATTGGGATTAACCTAAATGCAAAGGAAACTATGGGAGGGGTTAGCCCAGGATAGGTAAAGAAAGGGAAGAGAATAAACCCAAATTCACACAGATTTATCACCCCCCCGAATTTATTAGTGTAAAGTGTTACTTCAGAATCATGGATTCCTCTTCAACTCTTGTCCCTCTATTATCCCAAACTTTTTAAAATTGTCAGAAAACTAGAATAATTTAGAAAAGACCTTGTTTCCTGTCATTATCTCTCTGTTGCAATCACTTATTAGTGCCGCCAGTTATCCAGGGAGCAGACAGTGATCTGCCTGAAGAGGTCACCGTGCTGGTGAACAAGAGCATGCTGGTGGAGTGTTTATCCAGTGGCAGCCCCACCCCAAGAAATTCCTGGCAAAAAGATGGGCAGTTCTTGCTAGAAGATGAGCATCATAAATTTCTATCTAATGGAAGAATTCTGCAGGTAAAAGTAAAAAATCTAATTAGAAATAGCTATTTGACTTTGTATTTTATAATAATTGTCTTTTTGCTTTTAAAAATAATTTGTCTTGGTTTATAAATATTGGCAAAAATAACTAATCATAAAAAGGATATATAAAATAAAATTCTTCTTAGTCATTCTTTTCTCACTATCAGAGGTAACCACCATTAACGGTTTTGTGTGAATTCTTCCAGAGGTTATCTGTACATTCAGCACACCACACACACACACACACACACACACACACACACACACACACACACACACACACACACACACACACACACCTAAATTTACTACAATATGGCCTCTGTGATAAAAACCAAATTATTATAATTCTTTCCATTGCAGATTTCTGATGATTAAATTCTAGGTGGTTTAAGATTCCCTATAGATTAAAATTTGTCCTCTATTGGCAAAGAATTGATGATAAAGAATAATGGAAACCACATAAATATCCTGAGTTGTTGTTCACTAATGGGCATGTCTATATTTTTCTTTTCAAGGGTCTTAAAAGGAAGATAGGCACTTGTAAAAATAACACCAACTCTTTTGTTAGGATGCAACTTAAGAAATTATTTCCCAAACATATTAATGATGTTGTATAGGCCCAAGAATCTAAGCATCAGTGTATCCAACACAGGACCTATCCCATGGAGTTCTTTATTAAAAAAAAAAAAAGTATGAGTTTCACTGCTTGTAAATAACCTTTAATTCTCAAAGTATCTTCTGAACACCATGACTATTTCTTTTTGATGCTCATACAACCTCTAGCTAAATACTTAAATATTTCTGTTGGCTAGAGCCAAAAGATATATAGATGGACAGAAATTTCTGTATAATAAAAAAAAGAAAATATAACTGCTATATTAACTAACTCTTGCTACATAAAACAAACCACTCCAAACAACTTAAAACAATAAGCATTTATTTAGCTCACAAGCTTTCTGGTTGGCTGGGTGATTCTTCTGGTCTTGGCAAGGCTAACTCGAGTGTCTGCATGCTGTGGATTGAATCCGTGGCTCTGCTGATCTTGGCTGGGCTCTTGTACCTATCTGGGACCTCAGCTGCAATAACGAGGCTGACTCTTCCCACATGATCTCTCGCCCTCAAGCAGGTTAGTCCTGGTTTCCTCACATAGTGGTGGCAGGGTGCACATGGTCTAGGTTTGAAATGGAAGACTGTCACATCCATCACGCTCTATTGATCAAAGCCGGTCACAAGGCCAACACAAATTCTCCATCTTTACTCCACTCCCTGATGGGAGAAGCTTCACAGTCACACCACCAGGGATGTAGATAGGAAAGTGGGAGAATGATTTGGGACTTTTCATAGCCAATATACAAGTATGTATAAATTTGCCTTTTCTGATTAGGAATCTTTATAAATATTTATTTGATAGACCTGACTAATAAAAACCAGTGTCAGCACTATTATGTACAAAATTTTTTTCCTATGCTTATCTGGTATTAGCTAGAAAGAGTATGTATTGTTTATTCTCAAAAATTGACAAGTTGCTTTATAAAAAAGTTTCAGTTGGAATTTCTTCATTTTTTTCCTTAGATTCTAAACACTCAAATAACAGATATCGGCAGGTATGTGTGTATTGCTGAGAACACAGCTGGAAGTGCCAAAAAATATTTTAACCTCAATGTTCATGGTAAGAGCTCAGTTCCAAAAACATCTGTTAGAGTACGCTTGAAAAAGCAGGAAAACTGTACTTTAGATCATGTACGCTTATTTTGCATTTTTTAACTTGAACAGTGTGTGGAGCCTGCATTCATTCAACCTTTCCCCTTCTTTCTTTCTACCACAGCTTGTGCGATTTATAAAGTACAAATCTTTTAGGGAGTCTGTTTTTATATTATTTCAGTCCCTTAAGAAAAAATAGTTACTCCTACATATTTGAAAGTAAAAAAAGAAAAAAAATCACAATTTGAAATCCCAAAGATTACAAGTTTATATGAAGTTAGAACCAAATATAGCTCTTCTACCCATAAAAATGTACCCACTGGGCCTTGTTGGAACCAGTTTCTGTCCTCAATTGTAGAATTCATGTTGAGTTACACCCTCCAGTATGTAATATACTTCCTGAAGAAGAAAAAGTAACTTTATAAAGTTAAATAATTCCTGAAAACCATCAGTACACCTAATTTATTTATTAGATTCTAAGTTCTCAATAAATGCTAGACACTCCATAAATACTAACTTTTTGCTAAAAAAGCAGTTAGGTGTCAGCCATAAATAATTAGTTTTATTTTCATCATGCACAGCTGCTTCCAGAATATGAAATTGGAAATGCTGAACAATTATTATAAAAGATTTTCTTTAAACATGTGATTCATATGCAAAATTCTAGCTCATTTTGGAAATAGCTGAAATTTGACATTACTGAAAAATTTCTTCCTTCAAACGACTTTTATTTAGCATAATGGATATTCTTTTTTTGTTGCGATATATAGGGAGTATTGATGTCTAGCAATGTTTGGTGTTTCTGTAACAGATATTTGAAGCACTCTTACCTTTTTTTATTCCCAGTGCTTAGCAAGTTTTTTTTGAGTAAATCTGACCAAAATAGAAGAAATGTGTTATAAATTCCCCGGAAGAATAAATTAAGCAAATATAATCATTGTGAAAGTATACTGTACTAATCTAAGTAATCTAAAGTAATCTGTAATCTAATTTGTATTCTAATCTGTAAAGTACAGTAGGATAAATGTTGAAAAATAAAAATGTTGATCATTTTTCCTGATTCCCCAAGGCAGAATTAATTTTTCCTCCTTTATGTGGTCAAAAGCGTCTTGTAAATACCCCAGTTTTAGCAGTTACATATTCTACCTTTTTATCTTTATACATCTGTATCTTCACGTCTATCCCATAACTTTATTATAAATGCTGTAGGCAAATGGTCATCTCTTACGGACCTTGGTCTTCCTAAACCTTGTCTAAAGTCATGGTAGTTGCTAAATAAATATTTGTTGTTCCTTTATTATATTTCCTTCATATCCATTTCCTCTTTGTAATGCATAGGAAAAACACCTGAAGTAGGAGACTTGCCTGACTTGAGAGGCAGAAGCCACTTGTGTTTACTATTGAGAATTGGAGTTCAGGAGGGGGGGTTTCCTCTTTTACTGGTTAACAGTGTCTTGAGCTCCTGCCTGCAGTCAGGAACCCATACTTAAATATTGGAAAATTCATGTAGGAGAGAAACAGTTTAAATTGTTTTCACTTAAAACCATACCATTTGTTATCTCCCTGTACAATATCGCTTGCTTCTTTTGGACTCTAACCTTCAGTCTGTTGACCTCTCAGTTATTTTTCAACCCTCTGTGTCTTTACCTTCTTCACATCCAGTCTAACTTTCATGGACCAGCATATCAATCACTTCTCTTAGCCCACGCCTTCTCAGCACTCCTGCTCAATAAAGGCTCAACTCTGCATGTAACAACACAACACACTGACTGCTTGATACCTACCAGGTGCTGTGCCAGGTGTTTTGTATATGTTATTTTACTTAATTATCTCAGTAACCCCAGGTGGTTGGTACTATTTTATACCTCTTTTACAGATTAAAAAGCTGAGGCTCAGTGAGACTAAGTAACACGCCCAAAGTTACACACCTGGCAAATAGGATTTTAGCTTAGGTAGTCTGATTCCAGAGGCTTTAAACTCACCTGCTTTTCTGTATTACCTCTCACTGAATTCCATACCTGCACCTAGGTAGCTAACTATGGCTAGAGAAACTCTTGGTGTCAGGACTATTGGTGGTATTATAAATTCATAGATACTGCTTGAAATGAGCCCTTTATACTGCCTCTTCATGGCTCTACTCCACAGTGACTCATACCTTCTTGAATGTCAGATGGCCCCTGTCTTAGCTCAGGCAGCCATTAACAAAATACCAGAGACTGCATGGCTTAAACAATAGGAGTTTATTTTCTCACCATTCTGGAGGCTGGAAAGTCCAAGATAAGGTTCCAGCAGGGTTCAGTTTCTGGTGAAGGCTCTTTCTCCCTTGCAGATGGCCACTTTGTCCTCACAAGGCCTCTCCACTGAGCACGCATGGACAGAGAAAGCAAGGAAGCTCTCAGGTGTCTCTTTTTATAAAGACAATAATCCTATAGGATGAGTGCCCCATCTTTATGACCACATTTATCTTTCGTTCCTTCCTTAAAGGCCCCATCTTCAAATACAACCACACTGAGAGGGCTTTAGTGTATGAATTTTGGGGGGACACAAACATTCAATCACAGTTGCCTCTCACCTTCACTCAGTCAGTGCCCTTACCTCCTGTTTTACAGGGAAAAGAGAAGGCATATGGCTGAAACCACTTCAAATTCCTACCATCAAAATGAGAATATTAGCTGCATGTGATGCTGCCATTTCTTCCTTCTGTTACAACACAAGATGGGAGCATTCCTCTACCTTCTAAAGACTGACTTGACTCTATATCCCTGGTGACCGCCTGGTCAAAAATCTCACGGTCTCCTCTCTTCCTCTCCTCTCTTCCTCTCCTCTCTTCCTCTCCAGTGAAATTCACACTTTCACTGGCTCCTTCCCAAGAGCATTTAAATTTACTCATCTCTTGCCTCTTAAAAAAAAACCAAAAACCAAAAACACAAACAAAAAAAACCCAAAACAACTCTCCCTTAGACCTAGTATTTCTCTTCAGAGGCGTCCTTCTCTTTTTCCCCATTTCAAGGCAACCTTCTCTAATAGCTGTATATATTTACTGTCTCCTTTTCCTCACTCCTCCCACCGTTGCTCATCGGATTTCACCCCAACTCCAATGAAACTGCTCACTGAATTCATGAAATGACATCAGAAGTCCAACACGCATTTTCAGGCTTTATCTTTCTTACTTCTGAGCATTCAACATCCTTCAACATTTGACTATCTTTTTCAAAAATTCTCTTCCTTTGGCTTTTGTGATGCCCACACCCCTTATTGATAATCTTGCCTTCCCAGTCTCGCATTCCCAGTCGTCTTTGCTAGTTCCTCCTTCTCTACTTGACTATTACACTTTCGTTTTCCAAGCGCTAGACTTTATTCTTCCCACTCTTTTCTTACGTGATCTCATGAATTCCCAAATTTCAGATACCATCTATGTGTAGAATAGTTTGCAAATTTTTATTTTCAGTCAGGGCTGCCTCAGGAACTCTAGACGCTTCTGTTCAAATATGTACTTCTTATTGACACAAATGCCTAATAGTCACTCTAAGACCATGTGTATATAACTGATCTCATTACCTTTTCCCAGAAATGTGTTCCTCCTCCAGGGATCTCTGTCTCAGTAAACGGAATCACCATCTTCGCATTGTTTGAGCCAGTTAAATGAATGTCATCCTGGATTCCTCCTCCTCCTGAAACCTCACCCCCAAAGCATTGAATCCTAAATATTCTACCTACATAATATTCTGGATCCACTCACTTTTCTATCCTTTCTGACACCATCCTAGGCATAGCACTATCATCTTCTGCACTCATTACAGCAACAGTCTCCTAACTGGTCTTTCTGAGTCCCTTCTAGCCTTCTCACCAGTTCCCTCCACTGTGGCCAGATTGATAACTTTTAAGCTAATTTTTGAGTAAACCACTCCTCTGCTTTCCTCTCCTTAGGCTGTTATTTCAGCATTCTAATGATGCCCAGAAGACCCTCTAGAATTTTATACTATTTAGTCCTTTAATCTTTGCCTTCTCCACCTTACTCCCCAGCAGCCTTGCTCTTCAGACTCTGGTCATGTCAGCCTTCTGGTGCCATGTTCTTTTCCCCATTTGCGCCTTTGTATGTGCCATGCCTTCTTTCTGAAAGACCCGTCCATTATCTGTCTTCCGCTAGCTTATTCCTGGTCATACTTCAGCATCTTTTTAAATGTCACTTCTTCCTCCTGATCCCCAAACTAGGTTATTTCCCTCTTGTCACCCTACTCTTCTGATGGACACTCACACTCATCACACTTGTAATTATTAGGCAGTATCGGACAGTGGCTAAGAACAGGGCTCTAGAGCCAGACAGCAGTCTTCCAGTTTCTTCCAGTATCTAACTGTGAAACCTTAGGCAGGATGCTAACCTCTCTGTCTCAGCTTGCTCATCTATAATAAATAAGAGGATAAGAACTGTATCTAACACATAAGGTTTCTGAGCCTCCAATGGTATACATGAAGTGTTTAGTTCAGTGCCTGGCACAGCATAACCACTCAAAAAAATGTTAGCTGTTACTTTTTGTTCAATGTCTGTCACTATCACCAAATTATTAATTCTTTATAGATAATATCTATTATATTTTTCATACTGTATCAGCACTTAGCACATCTGAAATACAGTAGGTATTTAATAAATATTTGATAAATGAGTAGATGAATGAATATGAAAATTGGTGGATAAAAAAACATGTATAGTAAAATTTAAAAAGCAATTTCGCCTTTTGATCTTTTGCTTTTGTTTTTGATGCTATTTTAAGACCTCAGTCTTAATATAAAAGAGTATAATATAACATAGAGAGTATAATATAATAATAGAGTGTTACATTAGTTGTGTTCTTTATTTCATGTCTTACTATCTTCATTGGCCTGAGCAAAACCTACCTCTGCCTTTATTTATTAATGTATTCATTCATTAATGTATTCACTCATTTTTATGCTCATTTCTCGCTCCTATTCCCACCCCCCACATAGAAACCATTCAAATATGTATGATGTTATTCCTTCCCCGTGCATGTGTTCTTGTAAAAAATCTATTATTCCATCTGCGTGTGTTTTAACATGCATAATTGGCATTGCATTATTAATCTTATGCTTTTTTACTCTACTTTTTCTCTGTACTGCTTCTGCTTTTGGAATTCTTTTTTGGTTTTGAACAATAAGCCATTGTATTGCTTATTTCTTAAATCTTCTGTTTATCTTGAAAGTCAGTGATTTACATTGTTGAAATAACCTGTATAATTTATTGATAGATACCCTAAAATAACAGGTCTAGTCTATTATTTCTATAAGCAAGAAAATAAAAACTTTAAGGATGTAATATTAAAAACAAGAATATTCACATGTATTTAATAAAAAGCAGTATTAGGTCTGTGTACATTGACAAAACCATCTCAGGAACTGGCAACTACATTTTACAAATAAAATGCAGAATAATTCTGTCTGAAAATTCTAGTATTCTGTTTCAATTGGGAAAAACAAAACTGATGGACATGAGTTTGATGAAGGCATTAGGGAATTCTAAGAAGAAAGGTAAATAATTAACAGTATCATTAACTCAGTGCTTTAGCAGAGTACAGTAGTTGGGATTATATTAATAAATTGGAATATGTATTACTGATAATATCACTTTTTACATTTAATATGTTTACTATTAATACCAATATATTTCACTTTTAATATATTTACTATTATAGTTCCTCCAAGTGTCATTGGTCCTAACCCTGAAAATCTCACTGTTGTGGTGAACAATTTCATCTCTTTGACCTGTGAGGTCTCCGGTTTTCCACCTCCTGATCTCAGCTGGCTCAAGAATGAACAGCCTATCAAGCTAAACACAAATGCTCTCATTGTGCCCGGTAAGGAACTTAGAGCTCTTTATGAAGTGGGCAACACTTTCTCATTTTTCTTTATTTAATACAAATGGCATTTCAACTTAGTCTCTTTCCAAACTTTTGTCTTGCTGCATTTATTTGTTCACATTAAATGCCTCTCTTCAGCCATTTGGGGCCATTAGGATAAGACTGTAAAGACTCTATGATTTCAGTGGGAATGTACAGTAACAAGGTCTACTTCAAGAAATTATGAAATTTAGGAACAGAGCTGCTTAGCAATTACTTGGGGGTGATAGACTAGCGAATAGTGCTTTCATTGGATAAAATCATTGGTTGTTTTCAATCGATCCTAAAGCTCCTTGAAGATAGATTAATATCAGTAGATAGACTAACAGACGGACAGCCAGTTCTGCACTGTGGGAGATTTAAACCCAGAAATACTTGGTGACATATACTGACTCTAATACAATTATGGTTTGCTCACTAGAATCTATATGAAACAGTTCTATTATCCATGTTTGGTTACTGGAGAGAAAATTTTATTAATTTCTCCTTTTATAAGGAAGTAGAATAAATAGTACTGAAAGGATCAAAGGAAGCTGATTAAATTCTTTCATTTTATATATGAAATGCTTCTATATGCTTCTATCTATGCTTAGATTTTCCTCTAAGGGAAAGGATATATTTTGCTATTTATCTTATTGATAAGGTTGTTATTACAACAACCTCTGTACCAAACTTCAGTTTGCATTATATTTGCCCACAGGTGGTCGAACTTTACAAATTATCCGGGCCAAGGTATCTGATGGTGGTGAATACACTTGTATAGCCATCAACCAAGCTGGTGAAAGCAAGAAAAAAGTTGCCCTGACTGTTTACGGTTTGCTTCTACTTTTTTCATAAGATTTTTTCATTCTTAAACTGGTATTAGATATTTTCTATCTGAGCATTCTATGAAAAAAAAAATCCTCTGTTCTTATTTTCTTCCTTCAGTGCCCCCAAGCATTAAAGATCATGGCAGCGAATCTCTTTCTGTAGTTAATGTAAGAGAGGGCACCTCAGTGTCATTGGAGTGTGAATCGAATGCTGTCCCACCTCCAGTCATCACCTGGTATAAGAATGGGCGGATGCTAACAGAGTCTACTCAGTGGGAGATTTTGGCCGATGGACAAATGCTGCACATCACGAAAGCTGAGGTGCATCTTTTATTCTTGTTTGTGTGTCATGACTCCTTGGCGGGATTATGGAAGGGAGAATTGGAAGTTGCATATTCCCCTTACTCCAGTGAAAAATTATTTTCATTTAAAAAATAACATCATCAATGCCATTATCTTCATTTAAAAAAAAAGCAGGATTGTAGAAGGCAATTAGGACTGGGGCATTTAAGCATAAAGATGACTGATGATTTAATCTACACTCGAACGGTGTGATTGGTCATCTATAACTTAATGGAGCACATACAATAGTATCTTTTTCTTTTAGGTATCTGACACAGGCCAGTATGTATGTAGAGCTATAAATGTAGCAGGACGGGATGATAAAAATTTCCACCTCAATGTATATGGTGAGCATCTGCCTCTAATATAAGTCTTTTTCCCCCAGATATGCAAATGCCAGAAAGTATCCTGAATTAACTTAATGAGGACACATGATTTTCTTCTGTCTTTTTACAGTGCCACCCAGTATTGAAGGGCCTGAAAAAGAAGTCATTGTGGAGACAATCAGCAATCCTGTGACTTTAACATGTGATGCCACTGGAATCCCACCTCCCATGATAGCATGGTTGAAGAACCACAAACCCATAGGTAATGTAGCTGTGCAGTTTTTTATGATTGTTTTCTTTTGCTCTTGATTCACTAGGTTAATAAACTAGCACATTTTCAGTATTACGCACATAGCTGTGTTTAGTTCATAAAGCCTAATGTACTGTAATATAAACTTACAAAAGGATTCTTTTTTTTTTTAATTTATTTTTATTTTTGGCTGCGTTGGGTCTCTGTTGCTGCGTGCGGGCTTTCTCTAGTTGCGGCTAGCAGGGGCTACTCTTTCTTGCGGTGTGCGGGTTTCTCAGTGTGCTGGCTTCTCTTGTTGCGGAGCACAGGCTCTAGGTGCGCGGGCTTCAGTAGGTGTAGCTCACGGGCTCTAGAGAGCAGGCTCAGTAGTTGTGGCTCACGGGTTTAGTTGCTCCGCGGCCTGTGGGATCTTCCCAGACCAGGGCTTAAACCCGTGTCCCCTGCGTTGGCAGGCGGATTCTTAACCACTGCGCCACCAGGGAAGCCCTACAAAAGGATTCTTCACTTTACAGAGATTTTTCTCCTTTCCATTTTACTGGAGAGAAAATTTTATTAATTTCTTCTTTTATAAGGAAGTAGAATAAATAGTAATGAAAGGATCAAAGGACAAGGGGAAAACTTAAAAAAATACATTTGTCACATAAAGACATTTTTACAGTGACTTGTAGAGATGTTAAAATAAAAGCTTTTTTATGTTTTGTTTGGCTTTGTTTCTACCTCTAGAAAATTCTGACTCACTTGAAGTTCATATTTTGTCGGGAGGTAGCAAACTCCAAATTGCCCGGTCTCAGCATTCAGACAGTGGAAACTATACATGCATTGCATCAAATATGGAGGGCAAAGCGCAGAAAAATTACATTCTTTCAATTCAAGGTATGTGTGGTACACTCTGATCTGTCTTCAGTTTCTTTATTACATTCTATCTGTAGTACAAAATAAGTGTACATCTAAATAGATCATTTATAATTGATTCAAAACATCTCTTTTTTGCATGTTTTGGATATTTTATTTCTTTTCCAATTTATTGAGATATAAGTGATATAAAGAACTGTATAATTTTAGGGTGCACAGCATAATGATTTGACTTACAAAATATCATTAGATAAACAAAAAATTTTCTGTCCTACATTTGCCAGTAGATAGTATTTTCATGAAAATGGACATAAATGTGGAGAAAAGAATAGAAATTTCAAAATCTCTTTTTTTTCATGTTTCCTGAAATGTTTACCTTCCTATAGTATATATTCTATTGAATTACTTGTTTATTTAAAACTGCAATAACTTATTTTGATGCTAAGCCTATAGGTCTCTTCCTATTGATATAGATAAGATTTATCTCATGAAGATATTAAATATGTTCTAATTACTGGCCAAGGATTAGGTGAGCTTAAATAATCATGAATCTTATACTATTTTGGTTTGAGAATAAGGAGCATTGATTCATCCAAGAAATATTTAATTAACACTTACTATGTTCCAGCATAGAATTGAGCACTGCAGGGAGAACTTGCATCCTTTTGATTTTCAGCAAACCTTTGGGGTATTACTTTTGGTCTAATGTTTAAATTGAAATGGAACTCTAACTTGAAACTAAGTTGAAATGCTTGCTTTTTCCAATTTTATTATAGTTACTGAAAAGAATTTCTCATAAGTTATAAATGCAGTTGTGAATATGTATTATCTACCTGTTGCATGCTCTGTTAAAGCTAACTCCAGAAAATTGAAATTTTTTTCCAGTTTTATTGAGATATAATTGACATATAACACTGTATAAGTTTAAGGTGTGCAACATAATGATTTGATATATGTATATATTGCAAAGTGATCACAATAAGATTAGTTAAAACCCATCACCTAAAAACTGAAATTAAAGAAAAATTAAGATGTTTATGAGTAATAGTGGTTTCTCCTATTAGTGATGCTTTAAGATTTCAGAAGTAAAAAGGGAAAAACTGCTATTCAGAGATTCAGTATCAGAAATTGCATGTTTAATTATGTTTAATGCCCTAATAATAATAGATGCCAATCATGGGGTATGTGGTATGACCAAACATTTTGCCAGACTTTTTATATATGTTATTATGTCTTAGGACTAGAAATTGTATATAGACATAGGGCCTAGTCTGCACTTTTCCTATATTATATACTTGTTATAGGATGTCTCATTTACATTCTTATTGATTCAACTTCTAAATTGTACAAATTTGATATAATTATTATCATCTTCTGGACGACTAAAATGAGATTTGGAGATATTATATAGCAATGTGTTGGTAAAAGTTTAACAGTTGACTCTGCAGACAAAAAGGTCTTGATTTGTAACCAATCGTTTGTCAGTCTCTGTGGTGTAAGTATTCCCACAGTGGCCCATTTCAAGGTACGGATATTATGGCACCAAACATGGAGCAGGAAAGATGTGCAAAATTGGCTCTTGCAAGCTGGAATGAGCTGCCTCCAGCACACCACTATAATTATTTAGAAAGAATTAAAATGTATTTCTGTCTTATACTACTGTCAATATTTTTATTACACATTATTTCTTTTTTTTAATCAATATTTCTTTTTGTGAAGTATAGTTGATTTACAATGTTGTGTTAATTTCTGCTCTACAGCAAAGTGATTCAGGTATACATCTATATACATTCATTATTTTAAAATATTCTTTTCCATTATGGTTTATCATAGGATATTGAATATAGTTCTCTGTGCTATACAGTAGGACCTTATTGTTTATCCATTCTATAATATATATAAAAGCTTACATCTGCTAACCCCAGCATGCCACTCCATCCCTCCCCCAACCCCCCCTCCTCCTTGGCAACCACCAGTCTGTTCTCTATGTCTGTGATTCTGTTTCATAGATAGGTTCATTTGTGTCATATTTTAGCTTCCACATATAAGTGATATCATATGGTATTTGTCTTTCTGACTTACTTCACTTAGTATGATAATCTCTGGTTGCATCCATGTTGCTGCAAATGGCGTATTTCATTCTTTTTTATGGCTGAGTAGTATTCCATTGTATATATGTACCACATCTTCTTTAGGTTGTTTCCATGTCTTGGCTATTGTGAATTGTGCTGCTATGAACATAGGGGTGCATGTATCTTTTTTTAAAATATATATATATATTTTTTAAAATTTTTGGTTGCATTGGGTCTTCATTGCTGCACGCGGGCTTTCTCAACTTGTGACAAGCATGGGCTACTCTTCATTGTGGTGCTCAGGCTTCTCATTGCAGTGCCTTCTCTTGTTGCAGAGCATGGGCTCTAGGCACGTGGGCTTCAGTAGTTGTAGCACGCAGGCTCAGTGGTTGTGGTGCACAGACTCAACAGTCATGGCTTGCGGGCTCTAGAGTGCAGGCTCAGTAGTTGTGGTGCATGGGCTTAGTTGCTCTGCGGCATGTGGGATCTTCCCGGACCAGGAATCGAACCCATGTTCCCTGCATTGGCAGGCAGATTCTTAACCACTGCGCCACCAGGGAAGTCCTGCATGTACTTTTCTGAATTATAGCTTTGTCTAGGTATATGCCCAGTAGTGGGATTTCTGGATCATATGGTAATTGTATTTGTAGTTTTCTGAGGAACCTCCTTACTGTTCTCCATAGTGGCTTTACCAATTTACATTTCCATCAACAGTGTAGGAGGGTTCTCTTTTCTACACACCCTCTCTAGCATTTGTTATTTGTAGACTTTTTGATGATGGCCATTCTGACTGGTGTGAGGTGATACCTCATCGTAGTTTTGATTTGCATTTCTCTAATAATTAGTGATGTTGAATATCTGTTCATATGCCTGTTGGCCATCTGTATGTCTTCTTTGGAGAAATGTCTGTTTAGGTCTTCTGCCCATTTTTCAATTGGGTTGTTTGTTTTTTTGTTGTTGAGTTGTATGTACATGTTATTTCTTTTTTTTTAATTTTTTATTGGAGTATAGTTGCTTTACAATACTGTGTTATTTTTTACTGTATGGCAAAGTAAATCAGCTATATGTATACATATATCCCCTCTTTTTTGGATTTCCTTCCCATTTAGGTCACCACAGAGCACTGAGTAGAGTTCCCTGAGCTATACAGTAGGTTCTCATTAGTTATCTATTTTATACATAGTATCAGTAGTGTATGTGTGTCAATCGCAATCTCCCAATTCATCCCACCCCCCCTCTTGCCCCCCTTGGTGTCCATACATTCTCTATGTCTGTGTCTCTATTTCTGCTTTGCAAGTAAGATAATCTATACCATTTTTCTGGATTCCACATATATGCGTTATATACAATATTTGTTTTTCTCTTTCTGACTTACTTCACTCTGTATAATAGTCTCTAGGTCCATCCACATCTCTATAAATGACCCAATTTCATTCCTTTTCATGGCTGAGTAATATTCCATTGTATATATGTGCCACATCTTCTTTATCCATTCCTCTGTTGATGGACATTTAGTTGCTTCCATGACCTGGCTATTGTAAATAGTGCTGCAATGAACATTGGGGTGCATGTGTCATGTGTCTTTTTGAATTATGGTTTTCTCTGGGTATATGCCCAGTAGTGGGATTGCTGGGTCATATGGTAGTTCTATTTTTAGTTTTTTAAGGAACCTCCATACTGTTCTCCATAGTGGCTGCACCAATTTACATTCCCACCAACAGTGCAAGAGGGTTCCCTTTTCTCCATGCCCTTTTCAGCATTTGTTGTTTGTAGATTTTTTAAAAAAAACTTTATTGGAGTATAATTGCTTAACAATGGTGTGCTACTTTCTGCTGTATAACAAAGTTGTAGATTTTTTAATGATGGCCATTCTGACTGGTGTGAGGTGATATGTCACTGTAGTTTTGATTTGCATTTCTCTAATAATTAGTGATGTTGAGCATCTTTTCATGTGTTTGTTAGCCATCTGTATGTCTTCTTTGGAGAGATGTCTATTTAGGTCTTCCGCCCATTATTTGATTGGATTTTTTTTTTTTTTTTGATACTGAGCTCCCTGAGCTGTTTGTGTATTTTGGAGATTAATCCTTTGTTAGTTGCTTTGTTTGCAAATATTTTCACTTCTTCTGAGGGTTGTCTTTTCATCTTGTTTATGGTTTCCTTTTCTGTGCAAAAGCTTTTAAGTACACACTATTTCTTAAATGAATCATTAAGGTGAAAAACAAAGATGGCTAGAAAAAGGGAATAGAAATGATTAAATCTTGAAACCAATAATAAACCTATCGTTCAGAATAAATAATATTTAAATAGAGAAAGAATTAACCAACTTAGATACTTTTCTCAGATGTTTATGCCAAAATTTTATAAAACAGATTCCCCTGAACTGTATTAATTCTCAGCTATCTATTGAGGATTTAATCTAAGAGCGATTCTGTTTGGCCAGGAGGGGTGCCCATGAGGTAGATATGTCACCAACCACCATGAGCAAATAATTATACCAACTTACAATATAACAGGAATATTGAAGTGATTCCTCTACCTATTCCTCATTTAAAAATAATTTATGGCAATAACAAGAGTTTGATCTTGAACCACAATCTAGAAAGAATGTGAAATAAAAATGGCATATTGTTCTATGATTCTGTTGCATTCATTAGAATTTATATTCTTGTGCCTTGTTAATGAAAGTCAATTTTTTCTCCAAAGTTCCTCCAAATGTTGCTGGTGCTGAGATTCCAAGTGAAGTCAGTGTCCTTCTTGGGGAAAATGTTGAGCTGGTCTGCAATGCAAATGGCATTCCTACCCCTCTTATTCAGTGGCTTAGAGATGGAAAGCCCATAACTAACAGTGAAACAGAAAGAATTCGGTATGTGTGAAAAGAATTTCTGCATCATTAATTGTAATGTGTTCTACAGTTTTAGAGAGTTGGACACAGATATTCTCCTTGGAGAATCACTCAAAAGTATTTGTCTGTGTGTGTATGTGTTCCTTATTTATCAATTCTGTGTTATAAAATCTCCTCACATGTTCATTCCTGCAAGTGTTAGTTAACTGTTGTAGATTTTATTCCTCTAATTTCAGAACGTTTATACCAAAGTCCGCATCATAAAATAATTCTTTCTTGCTAACATCAAACCAATTTCATCCTACAAAAGATTCATCAGTCATCCCTTAGATATAATTTTGTGTCCTGAAATCACCAAACCACCAGACATGCCATAGTGCTTGGCTCATTTTGAGAAAAGATACTATCATCATAACCTGGTTCATCTCCTATAGTGATCTGTCCAAATCCCGTTTTCAGCTGACACTTCACGCCACAAACCACATAGAGATGGAATGATAATGTGGTAAGGCATTCCTGCTACTTTCAACAACAAATGCCTTTTGAAGGACACTGCAGAATTCTACACTCTACTATATTATTTCATCACAAAGCCCTATAATATACACATACCAGAATAATTATAATTACTCAAAGAATTATATATACCTCAGAAGGCATTAATTAAATGTATTGCAAACTTTATCATTTTGAACCAGTATTTTAAACTTAAGGGTTTGCAGTATATTTTCTAATCAATGAATTGAATATACATAATTTAAAGAAAAATAAATGTTATTTTCTTTGAAATCGTTTTATGTTAAAACTTAGACATTTGTCCCCTTTACAAGATTAGGTAAATTGCCAAACAATGTTTTAGCTTAGAGGTACATTTTGAGTTTCAATTCTCTGGTGTGGACATTTCTGAATAGTTAAATATTTAGTTATTTATTAAATCAGCTGATATCAACCCTATTCTAAACCAAGTACTAGATAGTTGGTGGGACCTCAAGATCTATAAGATAATATTTGTACCGAGGAATTTGGGATCTATTACTTCTCCTCTCACATTAAGAGCCCACATATACTTATTCTTATATCCACTTTATTATTTGTTCCCAGCTACACAATATGTGTAGATTTGTAAATGGGCCAATTTGTCAGTCAAATACAGTATTTTTCCAAAGTCAGCTTACTACTTTCCTTTGGTCATGGCAACTTGCTTTTTGTTTATTCATATGGTTAAACTCATGGAATTTTAAAATTCATAGTTTCAAAAAGAAAAAATAAAATAGACCCAGATAATAAGATTGTAATTCTCAATAATTATATTTAATAACATGATATAGTAGAAATGGAGTATTTACTTTGGACACTGGGAGAATCTAATAAAATCACTATTGTAAGAATGACTAGATAGCAATTTAATCTCTTTGTAAAACACAGGAAGTTTTATTTGATAATTAATGGTGTGTGAAGAGAATCAATAATGCAATAATCTTAATTTAGATATCATTGATAACCTAGTTGTATAGTTAGTATACAGTATTATGTAAATAAAAGGAAAAGCTTTAGCAATTAGAAAAATTTTTGCAAACTATACCCATACATAAATACTAAGTTGTTGTCAGTGTTTAAATAAATTATTCTATCCTGCTCCTTCTCATTAAGAGTATTAGTAAGTTGTTTATAGCCAGATTTTTCACTCTAATTTATCACTGTAACATTCTTCAATTTTTATACCACAGTTTTTATAATTTTCATTTAATTCCAGCCTTATATTGATAACTAAGGACAAAACATTCTATCTCTGAGAAAAACATGTCTTTGCCCATGATTCGGATAGACAAGTTCCTAACCTGATTTTGTTCACTTCCTTTTTTCTCATAAGGAGTCAGTGGATATATGAGATCCATTACTGTAGCAGTTTAGCTGGTTGCTTGAAATCTCTGCCAGTTTCACTAGCTCTGACTTTAACAGGCTTCCATGTACTTAGTGGAAAAGATTTAAACCATTATATCCAAGATGAAGATGCATTTTAGGGTGATTTTTTTTAAAGAATATAATAATCTGGAATGAGTTTTCCAGAAATAGCTCCATATATATCATCTCAGTGCCTCTGATATAATCTTTTCTATAGGGTGACTGCAGATGGCAGCACATTAAACATTTACGAAGCCCTCCCATCTGACATGGGGAAATACACGTGTGTTGCTACTAATCCTGCTGGAGAAGAAGACCGAATTTTTAACTTGAACGTCTATGGTAAATACGAAATTTCACCCTCTTTTGACTATGCTGCCTTAGGAATCGATCAGAAGAAATGAAGGTCCAGCAGTAGGTGTCTGAAGCATTTAGTTCTAAAATGTGATGTCCTTGTTGTTTCCTTTTGGGATACAAGGCAGAAATATAGGTAAATGTAGTTGAAATGATTGGAACTGGTAATACACACCCCACTCCACCCCACCCCCTTCTCTCTCATTTTCTATATGATGTAGTTCCACCTGCAATTAGGGGTAATAAAGAAGCAGCAGAGAAACTAATGGCTTTGGTGGATACTTCAATAAATATTGAATGCAGAGCCACAGGGATGCCTCCACCACAGATAAACTGGCTAAAGAATGGACTTCCTCTGCCTCTCTCCTCCCATGTCCGGTTGCTGTCTGGAGGACAAGTTGTCAGGTCAGCTTTTATTGTGTATGATTTGCTAGACAAAGTTACTGTGATTGTAACTTTAACTTCACCTAAATAATGTTTTTAAAATGTCTTTCCCTAAGCTTTTACTTTTGTTTCCCTTTCAGTAATTTTTTAGAAGAGGGGGGATAGCAAATATAAGTTTGGCATGGTTTATTATTCTTATTTAAATGCTCATGTTTTAGTAAGTTTGTATAAAATAGGTCTTTCATAGACATACATGTATCATATATTTTTTCAAGAACTATTATAGCTAAAACTATATGGCAAAATGGTAGGAAGATGCTTACTACAATCGTGATTTTCATGATTTTCATCATTCTCTATTAATATGTATTTGAAAAATATTCACCTCTCATATTGTGTTATATTTTCAGTGGCTCTGTCGAATAAATGGCATTGGAGGTATCTATATTTTGTGATGGATGGTTATAAGCTTTATAACTAAAATTTCCCAAAATAAATTCCCTTCCTTAATCTTTGTATTATCACAAATGTTTTATTTGTATATGTTGAATGGGATCAAATTACGAAGCGTTGGGTCAAACTATTTTTCAGGATTGTGAGAGCTCAGGTGTCTGATGATGCTGTGTATACTTGTGTGGCCTCCAACAGAGCTGGGGTGGATAATAAACATTACAGTCTTCAAGTCTTTGGTATGTCACCAGAAACAATCCTAGTACTATACTATGTGTCCAATATTAAACAACAGCCTTAATTTAACTATTGACGTATCAGGAAGGAGTGGTAAAATAGGATCTTAACTAGGGCTTCTAGAATGCCTGCTCTCCCCAGGGGTCCATATATATTGGAGCATACTGTCTGTCAAAATACTTTTCTAACCTGGAATTTTGCATTCAGTGAAATCTAAATTTTTTAAAATAGTATTTCAATCCAGACACAAGACCAGTCTTTTCATACAAAGAGAAAGTTAAGACTGTTTTCTAATAATGTTAGTGTCTCACTGAGAGTATTTAAAGTATGAATGGATGTGTGCATATATACTAAATATCTCTGTGTGTATGTTAGGTAGAGATAGAACTCAAAACATTCAATTTCTGAATTATTAAGATTTGCTAGACGAGAGTTCACGATCCCCAAGAATTTCTCAGAACAGTTAAGTAACTATTTACTATAGCCTACAAATGATTTATGTTGGATTATATACAATTTACTCTGGAACTTATTTTATTTATTCCACATAAAGTAGCTGGAAGTATACTTCTGTAATAATATAAATTATAACAATTTAAAAGGAAAAACCTAAGATGTTGAAAAATGGCCAAATTTTAAAACACATTTAGTTTGTATGTTCTACAAGGAAACAGTATTGAGGTCTTATTGCTAATATTTTGGAAGGTTAAAAACTAGCCTACATAACACATGCTTTTATAGTAAAGTCATAGACTAATTAGATGGTATTTTAAATTCTATATTTTTATAGATCATAGAAACACTATAGAACTAATTGAACCATTTAAATTTTTTAATCTAAATTGCTCTCAAATTATAATAGATACATAATTTTGTTTTGTTTTCTATACAGTACCACCAAAACTGGACAATGGGATGGGAACAGAGGAAATCACAATTGTCAAGGGTAGTTCCACCTCCATGCCATGTTTTACCGATGGAACCCCAACTCCCAGGATGTCCTGGCTTAGAGATGGCCAGCCTCTGGGGCTTGACGCCCATCTGTCAATAAGCTCTCAAGAAATGGTCCTTCAGCTCATCAAAGCAGAAACTGAAGATTCAGGAAGGTACACCTGCATTGCCTCAAATGAAGCAGGAGAAATCAGTAAACACTTTATCCTGAAGGTCCTAGGTAAGTAAAATAATTGGGAAATAAGTGATAATAAAGACAATAAGTAAGTATAATTCTTAGAATCATTGGCTATAGGACAAAATTTGTAAAAACTTCATTGTACTTCATATTTCTGTTCTGTAATTCACCTAGCTTTACTTTTAGTATCCGAAGCCTGTTAAGTTATTGTGTTTCTTATCTGTGTAAAAGGATGAACACTCCCACTTGTAAAACATTATTCATTGACAATGCCATACAACCAATTGATAAGTAGCTTTTTAACTTTTTCGAAGAACTGAAATCACTTCTGATGCTAGTAATTTAATGGAAAAGCATGATATTTATACTATTATGTTATTCCAAACAATCTTTAAACGATCCAGTCTGTAGATTATAGTTGTAATGGTCATTTCAAATAGTCTAGTTCTATTTACTCTTTTGTGCATTACAATAAGTATTTTAAATAGGTATTCCAGTGTTCTACATGCAAATAAATAGTATAAAGGGAAAACATATCTTTTCCTTGAAGTAAAACAGTTTGACTTCGGAATAGAAATGAAAATGAATGAAATGAATTATTTCAATAATCAATAATTTTTTGGAGGTTTTTTTTTCACGATGATTGAGGTAAAACCTCAGACTCTTTACATTTTTTCTAACAAAATGCACCCCACAAGGAAAAATAAGAATTTTGGCAAGAGTCTAGCCAAATGTTTTCAGGACATCCTATAATATTTCTGGTAGCACCTATTACAATTTTAATTATTTGTGTAACCTTAAAAGTCTGTTTCATCCTTAGTTAAACTCTGTGATGATCAGTACCCTTTTTACTTATTGCTGTATTCCCAGGGCTTAGCATGGCATTTGACACATAATATTTATCTGTTGGCTTGAACTGAATGGAACTAGGTACTTATCAGGTGGATTGAAGTGAGTTTTAACTGTAGCAGGAGACAGAACAATATCTAAATAAACAAACAGAAATACTGTGGTGTAGATGAGTATTCCATAGAATGAAAGGTAGTAGTGGAGGCAGTACACCAGAATATTCAGAGACAAAAGGCAGGAGAAAGCATGTGTTTGTAAGGAAGGATGGAATAACAAATTCCCATATACCAATTCACAGAATATGAGGAATATCAAGAGATGACATCTTGTACATTAATTATTCACCTATTAATTGTTAATTATTGACTATACATTATGTGCCAGGCATGTTTCTAGTCAACATGTAACAAATAATTATTGGACACCTACTGTGTGACATATGGTATGACAAGTACTTGACTGCATCACTGAATAGGAAGGATGTGGTCTCAGCCCTCAAGTTCCTGCATTGGCGGGGAACATGGATATTGAAAAAGTAATTACTTATGAGTGTGATAAGGATGATATGGCGAAAATTAAATTCTGTGGGAAGGTTCGAAGAAGGTCTCTTCAAGGATACATCTAAGCCTTAAAAAGTAAGACTATAGAGATGAGTGAGGAGATGCCTACATCTTTTACCTAGAAATGATAAACCCTGAGTTGTCTATCTGTGCTTACTGAAGCTGAGTGTAACAGCAAGAGTAGAAGACAAGACTGGAAATATAACTGGACAGAAGCCATACTGTGAAGAGCCTCAGTTAGAGAATTTGGGCCTCATTACGAAGGCAGTAGAAGAAGCTTAAGCAGGAATATGTTACAGTCAGATTTCACTTCCAAAAAATTCCCTCTAATGACAGAGTGAAGAATGAATCGAAGAGTCTGTTATACTCACAAAGGCCTAAAAATACAGGGGCCTGGTGTAGCATGTGGCAGTGGAGAAAAAAAGAAGGAAGACTTCTGTAGGAATTCTAGAACCCAGGAGCAGAATCACGGCCCAGTACATTTCTGGATGTAGAACACAAAAAAAGAAAAATAACACCAATGTTGTTAGAGTCACATACAAAGAACAACCTTCCCACCTGCAGGGTTTACAAGGATATTCTCTTAAAACAGATTTGAAAACTGGCTTAACAGAAGGATGAGCAGTTTTAGCATTTCAGCATCTGTTGAAACCTAATTCCATTAAAACCTGAAAAACTTCACTCTGATCTATATTACAATAGAAATGTGAATTTAAGTGTCCTAATTTGGTGATGCGCTAATCTCAACTTAATTCTATCCACCTGCCGGGAGGTGTCATGGTGTATTAGTGGTTCTGAAAGTCTACTATGGGTAAAATACTAAAAACAAAGGAGAAGATCATGCAAAATAAAGCTAGTGGGTACGGGAGCTGACAGGGTTCAGGCTATGAAAGGACTGTTGACCACATTAAGGATTTTGTGTTTTGTCCTAGAACAATGGGAAACCATTAAAAGTTCTAACAAGTGGAATGCCATGAGTAGAGTTGCAGTTTGGAATGACCACTCTGTGATTGCAAAGTGGAGAGCGGCTTGGAGTGGGTTCTGGAGACAGTGTGTTATTAGGAATTGTGTCTGGCTGTGATTAACAGAGAGTCTAAACATGGTGACTTAAAGAACTTTTGTTTTTCTCACTGAATGAGGTGTCTGGAGGTGGGCAGTAGTTGCATTGGTTCTGCAGTTCAGATCTTAACAGTTCTCCTGGCCTTTGGCCTTTATATCATAGTCAGACCGTGATCATGCATTGGCTCCTCACCCTCAGCATCACTATAGGCAACAATAGAGCAGAAAAAATGGGAAAGGCAAAGAACTGCCCCTTTCAGTGTTTTCTTAGAACCTCCACAAAACTACCTCTACTTATATCTCACTGGTCAGAATCTTCACGTGCCACTCCATCTACCATCTACTAAAGAGGCTAGGAAATGTAGTTTTTAGCACATTGACAGCCCTAACAAAATTGAGGTCTGTTAATAAGAAAGAAACAAGTAAATGATATTGGGTAGGCAGCTACAGCCAGGAAGGAGGAGATATTAGTCCAAGTAAACAGTATTATAGCTCAGATTAGTGATGCAAGTGAGAGGAAAAGATGTATTCTAGAACTAGTTGCAGGTAGAAGTATTAAGACTTGGTGGTGGATTTGGCCATATGAGAGTGATGACAAGGAAGAAGATACCGAGGATGACTCCCAGCTTCTGGTTTATGTGACTGAACAGTTGGTGGGTTTCATCACGTAAATGCAGGGAATGCTGGAAAAAGACCAGGTTTTGAGGGAAAAGGTAACAGGTTCAGTCTGAATACATGATGAGTTTGAAGTTGTTTTCAAACAACCCACTGAAGATGCTTATGTGATAATTATATATATGGATCTAGAGCCCAGAGAGAGATCTAGGCTAGAAATAGAAGTTTTGGAGTCATCAAAGTATGGACAACTCCTATTCTGCTCAAAGTACAAGACTTATCGACAAGATACAGAGTAAAATGGTTCACAATCACTTAACACATGTAAGATCTGATGACTGGTATTTGAACCACTTGGGTACATGTTGTTATTTTAAATCTAGTACTATAAGCTTTTGAGGTTAAGGGCATGCTTAAATAATCTTCGTATCCACAGGGACAGACACATAGTAAATAACCAATAAGTGAGAGGAATAAAGAATTGACTGTAGTCAAATGTGCTATGGAAATTAAAAGGGATAGAAATTTTATAGTTTGTTGAGAGAATCAAGAAAGGACTTATGGTTTTTACAAATGAACATAATGATACTAAAGTGACCTTGAGAGTACTTGAACATGCTCAGTTAGGGGATGGTGGGACTATTGGAGATATTCCAGTAGAAGGAATAGCATTAGTAAAGTCACAGAGCAAGAAGGGACTGAACTTGTTGAGGGAGAAAAGTAGTCTAGTTTGAAGTCTAGGTTACATAAAGTGTTTTAAAAGTAAATAGTGTTATAAAGAGAGATTGAGGCTATGTTGTGGAAGGCTTGGAAGCCATGATGAGGAGTTTGTATTTAATTCAATGAGCAACATGGAGACACTGACATCTTTTAACCAAGAAATCTTGGATTGATCTAAAATGCACTTAAGAAAATGTATTTTGACAGCAAAACATAATAAGATGCATGAAAGTGAAAAAGAGTAGTCATGTGGGACCATAGTTAAGAAACTCTGACTTCTTAATTATAATGTATTAAATATATTATCTTTTTCCAGTAAGGAAAACGAGGACCAAAGATACAAATTTTTAGGAGGCAGTTTTTAATAATAACACCAACAGATGTAGTAGACTTAGTAGTAGTTATAACTTTCTTAAAACCTTTAATTATAAAATAAAACAGATTCAGAAACACAAAAGAAATGTAGTTTATAGATTATTTCATTGAATCCTCACAATTCTACTAGTTAAATAATAGTACTATACTTATTTTAGGGATTTGCCCAAATCCACTAACCTAATAATTGTTGGAGCTAAGATCCAAATTCAGGCTATTTGATTCCAGATTCTCTGCTGTGAACCTCTGCTCTAAACTATGTGCCTGACTTTAAACACACACACACACACGCGCACGCGCACGCGCGCACACACACACACACACACACACAGAGCTAATCCTTGGAGCTGTCCAACAGCTATTTTTGCTGCCTTGTGAAATAGTAAGCTGGAAACGTTAACAGAAAATTTGAATGATCTATGTAAGGGAAATCTGTTTTAAAGTGATTCCTAAACTTAGGAATAGTTGGACTAAGAAACTTTACTGTTTGCTCCAAGTGTTTAGATTCCGTAACATCCTCTTGAGAAAGGTAATTTAGAAGTATAAATAACAAAAAAGGAAGTTATTTCTGCCCAGACATAACAAATGTGGTTTATGCAGAAATGGTCTCCAAATGTAACTCTTTTTTCTTCTGCTTAGTCATTGTTTCCTCTTAAAGTTCTGCACGGAAAAAATGATTGCAAAATTCCATAGCATTTGCCCATTGCTTTTGTAGAACCAATAGATATTTAAAAGGTGCAAAAATACACTACTATATTTAAGTAACTCTCTTTTAAAAATAGTACAAGATTAGTTTAGTTTTTATAGTTTTCAAATCTTTACAGTTAAGTAAGACTGCTCTAATTATCTGAATCCCAACTGCTGAGCTATAATTACCTTAAATAGCTTGCCATTTACTTCATGATCTATTACAGGCATGATCCATCTCTTTTAAAATAGTGCCAGTAGGGACTTCCCTGGTGGCACAGTGGTTAAGAATCTGCCTGCCAGTGCAGGGAACCCGGGTTCGAGCCCTGGTCTGGGAAGATCCCACATGCCATGGAGCAACTAAGCCCATGTACCACAACTACTGAGCCCACAAGCCACAACTACAGAGCCCACGGGCCACAACTACTGAAGCCCTTGCACCTAGAGCCCGTGCTCCACAACAAGAGAAGCCACTGCAATGATAAGACCGCGCGCCGCAATGAAGAGTAGCCTCCGCTCACCACAACTAGAGAAAACCAGCGCTCAGCAACGATGACCCAACACAGCCAAAAATAAATAAATAAATAAATCTATTTTTTAAAAAAATAGTGCCAGTGAAAAGATAATGCACAAAGACTTACATAGTGCTGGCATTTAATAAATTGTCCCTCAATAAATTGCAAAAAAAATAAAATAGTTCCAGTGACAAATGATAACAACATCTAGGAATTATTTTGGTATCCTTGTTCAAATCAATTTGCATTGTACGAACATATTTGTGTTGAATTTTAAAGTTTTTCTGATCTGCAGTATTTTATCAAACAGCAAGTTTATTTTGTTGTTGTTTTTCATTCTTTTTAAATAGAACCACCTCATATCAATGGATCTGAAGAACCTGTAGAGATGTCAGTAATTGTTAATAATCCACTTGAACTTACCTGCATTGCTTCTGGAATCCCAGCTCCTAAAATTACCTGGATGAAAGACGGACGGCCCCTTCCACAGGTGGATCAGATGCAAACTCTTGGAGGAGGAGAGGTTCTTCGAATATCTAATGCTCAGGTAAGTTCAGAGTTCATACAATTATTTTCCAGGTTAAACTTCTTACTTGCTAATCTATGAGAAATGTTGGAGAAGTTGTCTTGGAGTCAGTATATCACAGATCTCTGTAACGTTAGCAAGGGGAGATTGGTTCTATGACATGCATGATTGGGTAGACACTTACAAAGTAACATGCCTAGAAGGAAGAAGTGAAATTATCATATTAAACACAGAAGAAAGCAAGTTACCTTCACATTAATTTTTGCAAGTTTTCACAGTTCTATAAGTGATAACAGATTTCCGAAGCCCTTAATTTGTGCCGTGTAGCCCTTTACAGAAATGGCAAAAAGCAATCCAACATACATATATGTGAGGCTTCAGAGAGCACTTTTGATCTCTAGAAAGAAATCTCAGACATGAAAATCTGAAGAGACACAATTTTTCAAAAAATGCTCAATTCAATAAAATTGTTCTTTTAGTTTGTGTTTAAGGAAATTAATCTGAAATGTAAATATATTAAAGATAAGTATGTCTGGGATGTCTTACTGTAACAATATGCTGTTCTACAAACAAAGGCAAACCTTATATTACAAATATCCATGTGTTCCTTAACACCCTCATCTGTAAACTGGGGATAGAAACAGTAATAATACTGAACGTATATACTTGGGGTTTTAGAGACAGTCTAACTTGATGTGCTTAGACTGGTGCCACGGGCATGAAGTGATGCTAAAACGGAGTTAGAATGATTGCTGTTGTTGCTGATTTTATTGTTATTATAATCATCATTTCTTTAAAAGTAGAATAATACATTATTTAATCATATTTCATGTACATTTTCACTGAGGAAACAAAAGAACGGGAGCTGGAAAAGAGAGCTAAGGGTTGTAAATCGTGTCAGTCTTATGTTCAGCTATGGGCGCTATCACTCCCGTGACCATCATGACAACTCTGTGAGGCAGTGTCTTTATCCCCTTTCTACAAATCCAGAAACAGACACAGAAAGATTAAGTATTCACCTGCCAAATACTTAACCACTGCTCGGTGATGGAGCTGGTCTCAATGCTGGGTGTGGTTCAAAAGCGTAGCCAAAGCACGGGTCCGGCGGAGCGCGGCAGAGCGAGGAGACTGCGAGGCGCCCCCCCCACCCCCGCACCGCCACCCGGGAGCGGCGGGGCCCCCGGAAGCGCACCCCTTGGCCAGGGCCGGGAGCCGCCCCAGTCAGTGCCCCAAGCCGAGGACGGTCTGCCTCCCTCCCAGCGATCAGCCATCCGGAGTGCGACCAGAGGGCATGCCAGATCCACCAGGGATGCCGCTTGCAGGCCGCGGGTGTAGAAGAAAGCATGGCCTCGCTCGGCCCCGAGCGAGGAAATGGCAGCTGCCGAGCCCAGCGGGACCATCACCCGCATTAATGAGAAGCACGATCTTCAAGTTATCCTGCAAGAGGGCTGTAGTGAACCAATGGTCCAAGACCTGGCCCAGGTTTTTGCAGAGGCCTCAGGGGTCCCGCTGCCTTTTCAGAAACCCATATTTAAGGGAAAATCTCTGAAGGAAATGGAGACGCCGGTGTCAGCACCTGGAATACGAAATGGTTGCCGGGTCATGTTACTTGGGAAAAAGAACAGTCCAGAGGAAGAAGTTGAACTAAAGAAGTTGAAAGATTTGGAGAAGTCTGTGGAGAAGATAGCTGACCAACTGGAAGAGTGGAATAAAGAGCTTTCCGGAATCCAGCAGGGTTTTCTAGCCAAGGATTTGCAAGCTGAAGCTCTCTGCAAACTCGATAGGAGAGTAAAAGCCACAATCGAGCAGTTTATGAAGATCTTGGAAGAGATCGACACACTAATGCTGCCAGAAAATTGCAAAGACAGTAGAATGAAAAGGAAGGATTTGGTGAAAAGGATTCAGGCGTTCCCAGCCGAGTGTGACACAGTGGGGCAAAGCGCCCCAGGAGACGGAGCGACTGCAGGCCACAGACTTGGCCCCGGCTGACTGAGGTGAGGCGGAGAAGGCTGTGCTGCCCTGAAGAACAGCTCCACCAGCTCTGGTCTCTCTGGAACAGAAGTTCCTTCCGTGCTTTCCCCGGGGCAGCTGGGGACAACTGGCCGATTGCCAGTTTTCCTCCCCTTATTCCCCCCCACACACACACCGCCAGTGAACAAGTATTGTCTGTACAGTCTAGCGCTCCTGTCAGTTTCTTGTTTTGTCTGTGTATATCTGTGCTGTCCAGCAGCCCATCTTGTCTGGAGAGGGCCTCCCCTGCCCAAGTCTTCCCAGCTTTTTTGACCTTTGGGCTGGTGAGAGCTCTCATTTGTCCTGGGGTAGTTCCGGCTTTATCAGCTATCCTGGTCTTCAGGTACGTGAGGCCGTTTTGCCGTTATGATCCCATAGTCCCATCTATGTAAACCAGAATCATCAGGAGGCTGTGTCTGGTCAGGGATGTTGGGAATGGCTCAGGACAGGTGTTTGGCACACAGGGACTCCAAGTATCTCTCATTGTGACCTAATTCTGGAACAGCTGGCTGGGTTGTGGGTTCATAGACCCTGACTTCACCCCCCAGTGACCCTGACCAGCCACAGGCCGTGAGGTCTCAGGGGGCCATTCCTGCAGTGGGACCTGTGTTTGATACATGGACTTCCTTGTCCCCAAGCAAATCTCTAGGAGGTTAGAACCCAGAGTTGACTAAGTCTCTGCTCGAAACCGGATCAGAACCATGGCTTAGGAGGGGCAGAGAGGGGAGACAGAATGAATAAAGCAGGCAGGTAGTGAGAGCCACCATAAACTTCTCAGGAGTTCCTTCAAAGACATTTCTGTCAACCGTACCCTTCTGAGATCTACATTTCCTTCGAGTTCCTTCGAGGCTATTTTTCTCTGTTTCGTGGCCTTTTTCCCCTTCATCGTTATTTAAAAAATAAAACAGTTTATATATACGTCAGCAAGCAGAAGAGTGTTTAGACTTTTTTTTCCTTTTGGTAGATGAAGTAAGGGAAGCAAAAGCCTTCTGAGGTTCTACTCTAGTTATATTATAAAGTTGAGCGTGGCCCTGCGTGCCAGAACTCTTAAACGGGTCAGCTGCTGTCACCCCATTTTTTCACACAGTGCCCAGGAGACAGGCTCCCAACAGGCCACTCTGAGGCCAACCTTATTTGGCAGAGAGGGAGTCTGTGAAGTCCCAGGCATTTAGGGCTGCGTGGGTGGGACTAGGACAAGGTGGTGGTTAGGGGTGGACAAGTGGACGAGGCTCGGGGCCCGGCCCGCCCACCCCCAGCTTTAATCAGAGCAGTCCAGTATTTCTCTGTTTCTAGTAGTAGCTGTGTGGCCTTGGGCCACAGCACGTTCCTGTGTGCCAGATACCGTTCTGAGTTCTTGAGGTGTATTTGTCATTTAATCCTCACACCATCTAGGACATAGGCAGATACTATCCCTGTTTTAGAGATGAGCTTAGGTAATTTGCTCAAGATTGTAGAGTAAGTAACAAAGTCAGGACACAAACTGGGCAGCTTGATTCCGAGCCCATGTTCTTAATCTCTACCGGTTTGCCTCCCGACTGACAAGGTGTTGCTCACACCCTCTCATTTTCTGTTTTCCTTCTATTTATCTCCCATGTTGGCCTCTGCACTTCCCCTCTGGCCCTCTCCAGTTCATTCTCCACAGAGTGGCTGAGTGATCATGAAGTACACATCTTATCATGTCAGTTCCCTGCTTAAAAACCTCAATAGCCCCCATTTCTCTTGGGATAAAGGCCAAGGTCCTTACCCTGCTCCCTCCTCATCTCGGGCCACTCTCCTGTTTGCTCTCTGCTGTCAGCCACTCTGGTCTAGTTCAGGCCCTCAGGTGCTCTGTACCCTCTCCCGCACTGGGGTCTTTGCACACGCTGTTCCTCTGCTTGGACAGTTCCACGCCATCCTTCCCCTACCCCTACCCCTACCCCTGTCCTAGGCGACTCCTGTTCATGCTTCAGAACATAAATGTCTCTTGCATGGAGAAACCTCACCTACTACTGTCTGAGAACATCAAGCCCTCGGGTGGTATCCTGTCACAACTTGTCATGACTTTTTACAATAAAGAGCACTTATCATGATCTATGATGATTTATTTGTGGGATTGTTTCATTAATATTTGCCTTTAGGCTAGACTGTGAGTTCCTTGGGTTAAGGAGCTTCTTCATCCTGTTAACAGTATATTTCAAGCACCTTGTCTGGTTTATATTAGGTGCTCAATAAATATTTGGAGAATGAAAAAAAAAAAAAAAAAGCATAGCCAGTAGAACTCAGCCCAGTTCTTTTCTAACATCAAGGAGAACACACCTTCCATTCCCCTCTTCCCTCTGTCAAGCACTTCAATAACCCAGAGAAAACTCAGGTCCAACTGTCAAACCACATACTGAATCAAAACCCTTGAATGTTATAATTTCAACAGACCAAAAAGGAAGCAAAAGAATTTTGTAACATAGGGAATAGCATGGAGACAGGGAAATGTGTGCACTAGAACCATAAGTATAAAGGAATCATGGTAAATAAAGCTTTAGAGGGAAATTAAGGCCACATTACACTAGGTCTTAAATGTAAGAATGAAAAGTTATGTTAAAACAAGACAAAGGTTCCATAGAGTGTTAAATGGTGACCCACACATTCTAGCTTTTGTGGAGAATACAAATCTAATACATAAGACGTTTCTCAGCCTTCAAGGAATTTCCAGTTTTCTAAGGAAAATAAAACTACATAGGACCAAATTAGGAAAACAATAAGAAAAACATTATAGAATTGAAAAATTAAATATTATCAAGTCTCAAGACTGCTCTTGGTTCCTCTGGTCCTCTGTGTTTTCACATTTGGTACATCTCTCTGTTAAAGCACTTATTACTAAATTATATCTTAGTTACCTGTGTCTTTTTGTGTATGTATCTATAGCATGTAGTTATGCCTACTACCTAATGGATGCTTTGCAAATTCCAAACTGTGTGGTAAAGACAAGAGTTTGCTAACACATTTTCCATCAAACCCTCATTCTGTAATTTATTCCAAAGGGAGAAAAATTCTGTGATTAAGTAGATCTGAAAAACTCTATATACTGTACCTTCCTCTCCTTTGTGAGCCATAATGCATGTCAACAACTCTGCAAACTCTTACTCCAAAGAAACCTAACTATAATTTTTTAAACACCCTATTAACAGAACACTCTTTAGGAAATGTAGCTACTAATAGTAACTGTCAAGATTCAGAAGGGTATAAGTTGTCAGGAAATGTTTCTTGGAGAAGGCAAGATCTCAAAACAGTCATGAATGATAGTGCAAGTTTGGCTAAGTCACGACAAGTGGAGAGGGCAATATGATTTGGGAATAAACTGAATTGGTGGAGTAAGAGTTGACTTTTAGAGGTTTGAAAGATATGATGAGAAATTTAGAAATTATTCTCTAGGCAGTAGTGCATCACTTCCAATTCTTAATTGAAGGACGATGAGTCATTCTTCTAAAGTCATATTAAATTTTCCAAACATACTAGGCTTAAATTTTTTCAGTGGACTTTTTGCAGCCTACCAAAACGTTTTTCCATAAACTATAAAGTCAGTTTTGAATGTAAGAAGTTTAAAATTCCCAGTGTTCTAGGAGTATTCAAGTAATAAAATAAATGAAAACAGGATTTCCTACTTTTCAAAAATATATTTTTCACAGTAGTAAGATCATCTGTTTTTCAGTGTATCCTTTACACATACATAAGACATCCTCTACACAATGTTAAATATGAATGAAGACTAACACTTCCAGTGGAAACTATGTATGGAGATTTTTAAAGAAATGTTTCTGGTTTTTGTCAGAAAATAGTAGATTTTGCTGTCAACCTGACCTATTTACAGCCAAATTACATAATATAGCTATTTTGTTTCACCATGTATATCAAAGGTAGACTAAAAATGTGCTTTTATTATTATTGTATTAATGTGCTTTATTAAAATAACCTGATATTTTATTTACTTTTTTGGTTGGTTAATGTATTTTATTTTCTTCAGGAAGACTCCAGTAGAATTTTCAGTCTGCAATTTAAATTTATAAATACTTATTTCTTCAATAAATACTGTAGTATCTAGTCTGTCATGTATGGTGGTAGACCTTATATGTATCTGCCCTTTCTGAGATCATTAAATATACCTAATATGCAAACATTCTGAGATCAAATACCAAAACCCTGTTAAGTCTATGTCAAATACATAGATTTACATGTAACAGATGTCAAGCCATGCTCAGTATCAGTATCAAATGTAACTGATACACTTAACTGATTAAATGTATAAGTTACATTTAATCACAAATGTTAAAACCATTCATTAAGTTTTACTACTGTACTCTTAATGATATCTTGCTTTGTGTGAGACTTCTGTATTCATCCTAATAGATATTTATTCTCATCAACAAAACCAGCATGTTAACATTGTGTCATTCACTTATTCGAATTTTATAGGTGGAAGATACAGGAAGATATACGTGTCTGGCATCCAGTCCTGCAGGAGATGATGATAAAGAATATTTAGTGAGAGTGCATGGTAAAGTTGGCAAAATGTCCTGCAGTCCATCATACATTAATACCTAATTAAAAGGCATAATTTATGGAACATAGAGCAACTGTCTAACATCATAAAACTATGTTTATATATTAGGAAAAATGTATTTTGCAAATCTGATTTTTATATTTGATCACAGTAGTCCATTAAACTATTGTTGGGAATAGTTTAATGGATTTTTTGAGTTATTTGTTTTGTTCCTGCACAAATAATTCATATTCATTGGTTTTAAATCATAGAGTATAAATTATATAAATCAATCATAATCTCATCACACAAAGATAAGACCTTTTTACATATAAATATTGTCACAGAAATGTGATCATACAGCATGTAGTATTTAACTTTTTTATCTTATTTAGTGGTATGGTGAACATGTTTTCATGTCAAAAAATGTATTTTTATAACATTACTTTCTAGTGATTCCATGATGTCCCATTTTATGAATATGCCATTATTTATTTAATACATTCCTTATTTTTGGATATTTAAGCTGTTTTGTATTTTTACCAATATAAGCCACACTGTTATAGACATCTTTGTACATGTGTGTTGGCCTCTTCCTTTAATTATTTTGTTTTGATAAATTTCTGTAGGTATATTTACTTGATTATATGCAAGTACACACACATGCATGTACACACACACACACACCATTTAAGGCCAAATTACCTTTTAGAAAAGTTGGGCAAATTAGACTGTGGCCGATACTATTTTGACATAGAAATGGGAATTACTCTTCATGGAGAGGTGATTGAAAATTTGTATAAATTATACTCCATTTAAAGTTATTATAAAATATTGACTGTATTCCCTTTACAATATATCCTTGTAGCTTATTTATTTTATACATAGTAGTTTGTACCTCTTAATTCCTTAACCCTATTTTGCCCCTCCCCCTTTCTGCATATTAAGAAAAATGTACATATTTCTGTATATTATAATGGGCAGACCCTAATTTAGAAGTTTTAAAATATGATGTTCAGAGAAAATTATTACCAAGTGTAGAGCTAGACAAGGAATCCCTTCTTTGTACTTAGACTCTGATTATATTACTTATCCTGTCATTTACGTGGCCATTGGAAGAATTCCATTACTTGATGTATGTGAAAGTACTGAGAAAGGTAAAAAATTTTTCACTATTTGTAATCATTGTACTATAAATTGAATGAGTAATGTTTTAAGTTTATGCTTTTTATTTCATACAGCAGAAGCAACATTCGTTGAACACCTCAGATAATCCAGATCATTTTATATCCTGTTTATTAAAAGCCTTTGGTGTATTTGTTCTCATGCCCAGTCCCCCCTAATATTGCTGGAACTGATGAGCCCCAGGATTTCACTGTGTTACGGAACAGACAAGTGACATTGGAATGCAAATCGGATGCAGTGCCCCCACCTGTAATCACCTGGCTTAAAAATGGAGAACGGTTACAGGTAAATCTTGCTAAATTCCACAGATTCATTGTGAGACAAAAAAATCAGCAAGAGAGTCCTTGCTAGGGAGATAAAACCAAACAGTGTCAGACTACTAGTTATTCAACATTACAGGGGTGGGCACAGGGTCCTTTAATCAGCCTTTTTCTCAGCCTTCTTGGAGTAGTTAGTAGCTAGTTATGAGGCAAAAGACAGGTATTTTGATTTATATACTCTGTAAATTGTCCCAAGTATATATCTCCTGGAGCCCGTGGATTAAAGTTGAATTAAAACACTCAGCTATGTCTTTTTTTTTAATTGGAGTATAGTTGCTTTACAATGTTGTGTTAGTTTCTGCTGTACAGTGAAGTGAATCAGACATATATATACATATATCCCCTCCTTCTTGGACCTCCCTCCCCCCAACATCCCACCCATCTAGGTCATCGCAGAGCACTGAGCTGAGCTCCCTGTGCTATACA
Source organism: Globicephala melas (assembly GCF_963455315.2). NCBI lineage: Eukaryota > Metazoa > Chordata > Mammalia > Artiodactyla > Delphinidae > Globicephala > Globicephala melas. The sequence continues at coordinate 44,326,816 of NC_083314.1, read as the reverse complement.
GCAGATTCCCACTAGCTATCTGTTTTACACATGGTAGTGTATTTATGTCAAACCTAATCTCCCAGTTTATCCCACCCTCCCCTTCCCCCACTGTGTCCACATGTCCGTTCTCTACATCTGCCTTTCTATTCCTGCTCTGCAAATAGGTTCATCTGTACCATTTGTCTTTACTTGAGAGGGAAGAAACCATCAGAGTCTCAAAAGACCTGACCTGTCCTGCCAACTCCCTAGGGCAAACCTATTACTGAATTTCCCTAGTCTAAACTTGGTCCTCAGGAGTGACCCCAAGGATCTGTGCAACACCAGAAATATGGACTGGAATCTTTGAAAACACAGTTACTGGCTCTTTAAAGGTTCCCATGCTCAGGTGATATCTGTCTGCTGCCCTATAGTGTCACAGCCCAGGATCCTAAGTAGGCTTTTAGGGTTGGCTCAAAGCCGTGACTTTGAATGCTCTGATTGTCCTTATCCTAGTACTCACTTATCCTTTTGTTTCTCCTTTGTTCTTCCTCATCCTGTTAGTATAACCTATTGTGGTACACTGTGCCTAAATAAAAGGAAATTGTGTCCCTAATACATAAGGCAGAAAGACTTTCACCATCATCAAATCACACAAATGCCAAACACAGAGAGACTGGGTGCTGAGAGTTGCTTCCTTGTTAAATCATCATGCATATCACTTAACAGTCCTGTGCCTCAGTTTCTCTATTTATTGTGTGCCTATTATAATGCTAGGCACTATGATTGCCCCTGAGAATAATCTTGATCCTCAAGGAGCTCACAGACTATCTGAAAATATACAGAAGGATATCAAAGATTGTAGAAAATTGATACTGTTGATATTCAATAAACAATATCTTAGAGGGATATACAGCATTTTATGGAAACACAGGGGAGAAGCAAGTAATCCAGACTGAAGGGTAAGGAATAGCCCAGGGGAGCCTCTTGGAAAGGGTGAGTTCAGTTTAAATGTTGGGTAGATGTTGGGTGAGAAAGAAGAAGGGGATTCCAAACATAAGTGATAGCATGTACAAAGACATTACAGGAGAAGGAATGCTGCTGTCCCAGGAACTGCAGGTAGCTTGGTATGGTTGAAGTAGACCTTGATTAAAATCCTTTGATGATTCTCCATAGATTTCAGGATTCGGGTTAAACTGCCCAGCTTAGCTCACAAAGCCCTTCATGCTCTGACTTTTCCTCCATAGTCTTATCTCCCATGTGTGCATTTCACTCTAGACCATTAGGTGTTCAGATAGGGACTGAGTGAATGTTGATGATACAGACATTCAGGCTAATCTCATATATGACCAAGTGATGTCAGTACTGGGACAGACTGATTTCAACAGTTATGGGGGAAAAAGAGTCCAGTTTTAGATATTTTGAGTTTGAATTACCTATATATTATCTAAGTGGAGCTTCTAAGAAGCACTAAGACATATGGGTCCATATTTCATCAAAAACATCTTTGATTTGGTGGTCCTCAATGGTGTAACCTGTTGCTGAAGCCATCAGTTTGTATGAGGTCAGCCAGAAAGCACACCGTGTGAGAAGACCTGTAAATGAGAATAAAGCCTAAGGCAACATTGACAATTAAAAGGTGAGCAAAGGAAGAAGAGAAGAATGGGACTGAGAATGAGGACTCAGAGAACTAAGATTAAATATAGGAGACATTGGTGTACTGAAAGCCAAGGAAGAGAGTGGGAGTGGTTAACAGAGTCCATGTTAAGATACAAATTAAGTTGTATTCACTGGCTTTGGCAATACATAGACTTGATTAAAGATCTGAACAACGGTTCTTCAATACAGTGATCAAAGTAGAAGACAGGTTACAGCTGTCTGGGGGAGTTAAAGAAGAGGAAGTGGAAATGATTGTGGACTGTTACTTAAATACAAAAAAGACTTGTATATGCTTATTTACTGAAAGAGATGGAAGATACAGGACTAAGTGTGTCCAGTGGGGAAGGGTTGGGACCCTGGTGACAGGTGAAGACATTAGCCTTGGACAGAAGCCTTGACCTTTTTCCACAGAGATGGAAAAATAGGAAGGAAGGTTGCATTCATATGCAAGAGATGAGAGGGAGAAATTGCAGGCACCTGGCTTTGATTTTCTCAATGAAGTAGGAATTAAGGTCATCAGCTGAGAATGATGTTCTATCTGAGGAAAGAAATCAAATTTGGAAGAATCACTGGCAGTAAATGAGAAGAGAACCAGAGAAAATGGTAGTGAGACTGAATAAGTTGGCAGAACTTACTGATGTTCATAGAAGAAAGACATGAGAATCAACTCAGAATTTTTTTATTAGCCTAAAATCCTGCTATACCCATATCAAAATTAAAATGTTGCGTAGAACTTACCATGTATGTTTAAGAAATCACTTATTCTCATCAGAAGTAATAAAAGTTTACCATTAATAGCCCCTGTAGCAAGGAAAGGCCTAGAGAAAATGTGTGGACTTTCAAGATAAATTGACCTGAACTGTCTATGTTAGTGTGAACAACTTTTTTCATTAGAAATATATGTTTATCTGGGACAGAACCCATATGGTAGAAAAATCTTATTTGGGCTCTTCCTGAAGTAGTTCCACTTAGGCACAATCAGAAAATACCAGTCTTTGATGTTACCTGGCATTTTTTAAAGCCTATGAACAATCCCCAATTGGACATTATAGCAGAGATTAGATTTCATTATATTTCAGTATTTCATTTCAATATAGGTCTCTGAATTTTCATAATTCTTGGTCCCATGCCTGGTCGCAAAATAAGTGCTTAATAAATATTTGTAGACTAAAATCATTTATTTACTTATGTTAAATATGTTGAAGGATAATTATTTCCTATAAGTTAACCAAAGTTAATTTATTAGTCAGGAAACTTTCAGCTTTAAGTGACAATTCAAACTCAAAATAATTTAAATGGAAAAAAAAGATATTTATTAGCTATAGTAATTGGTGAACTTAAGCTTTAGGCATTACTAGATCCAGAGGCTCTAACCATGTAGTCAAGCATCTCTGTCCTTTCTCTGAATCCCAACTCTGCTTATGTCTTAGATTCAGAGCAAGCTGTCCCCACATGGTGGTATGACTGCCACCAAGCTATGTCATCCTCACTACCAGTGATTCCAGTAAAAATATGCCTTATTCCAACACTTCCAGCAGTGTCTTTCTGGGGAGCTCGAATGGGCCCAACTTGAGACACCTTTTCATCCTTGAGAGGTTCATTGTGGCCGTCACTGTGAAGAACTGGAGACACTGATTGTGCTCTTGCTTTAACTACACTCATAGAAATATTTCCCAAGAGTTTTTGATACCAGGATAGCGGTGGGGGGAGCAGACAAAGATACTGGGAGACAGGTGCACTACAGTTCACTATAGTTACTTTTGATGATTAATATTTTATTTTATTTTATTGTCCAACATTTTAATGGTAAATTTTACTTACTGAATCCAGGCAACACCTCGAGTAAGAATCCTATCTGGAGGGAGATACTTGCAAATTAATAATGCAGATCTAGGTGATACAGCCAATTATACCTGTGTTGCCAGCAACATTGCAGGAAAGACTACAAGAGAATTTATTCTCACTGTAAATGGTAAGAAAAATTAATCACTGTTTCACAATTTAAAAATTTAGATAAGGGCATTTAAAGAGATGATAACGTTTTTATTTTTTATGAGCATACTAAACAAATTCTTGTGCTTATCTTATTTCTTTTCATAAAGACAACACGTGATACTTGTACTATCACTATATTCAAACTAACTCAATTTCAAAAGAAAAAGATACATTTCTCTTAGAGGACAATATATGTCCAATTGTTATCAGTATATCCTGACGTTTTGCATCATTCAGATCAGAGCCATTGGAGAAGTTAATACACTAAATCTCTGGATAACAAGTAGCCAATTAATTAGTCACCTTTGTTGATGTTGGTGTTTGATTATATATGTGCTAGACAGGGACTGCCATGGGACTGTAATTTTCTCAAATATAAAATCTAAACACTAAGATCTGCCAAATTTCAAGAATATGAACAGACTTTTTCAAAACCGTCCCTTTGGATTTTTAATATACGAAACTTTACAAGTTGAGTGACCCAGGCAGCTAATATCTCTAACACTAAAATTAAAATTCAAGTTTTCTATTCCCATATGAACTCAATGATTAATAAAATACACACTCTGAGACTTGCATAATTAATCACAGATGTGCTTTGTTATAACACCCCACTTTCTAGCCTTTATTTAAAGTGAAGTTGTTCCAGTATTAACATTCTCTGACCATTATTTGGCCAAAGAGAAATAAGAAATATCATCTTTAATTTGTATCATACCAGAGATGACTTTTATTCTATTCAAGCCTCTTTCATTAGAAAGCCAGATTTCATACACCATATCAGGGATTTAAAGCTTCCCCACCCATTTACTCTTCATTTTTAAGTAAATTTTTAAATAAAATCTTACCTTGAATAAGACTTTAGGAATTAAACCCCAATTCTATTTATACTAACCTGAATTAGCTGTAGGCAAAGCCATACATTTAACTCAAATCTCACTTTGTATTACCTCTTAAGAGTCTTAGTTCAGGCTATGTTATTGATATAAAGGAAGTTTTCCACATGCATCTCTTGTGCAGTTCCTCCAAGCATAAAGAGTGGCCCCCAGAGTCTTGTCATTCACTTAAATAAGTCAACTGTATTGGAATGCTTTGCGGAAGGTGTGCCAACCCCAAGGATAACATGGAGAAAGGATGGAGCTGTTCTATCTGAGAATCATGCAAGGTAACAATTCTGGAAAAGGATAAAAAATACTGTAAGAACTGAAATATAAGTTTTAAAATCTTTGATCCAGTGCATTATTTGGGTCTTTTCATTCTAAAGTGAGTCTCTTCATCTTAAATGAGGATCAGAATATAGTATTTTAGAAGCATAATTCTTAAGGCTTATGTTCAAAATGTAATGATTATAATCTGTCCAAGATCACAAGCCCATCTGCTATGCACCTTTGCAGAATATCCTTTTTTTTCCACCAAGGGTATTATAAATTTCTGAAGTAGGAAAGGACTAAAAATGGATTTAACTGGGTATTTTATAATGTTCTCAGTCAAAATGTGCATAATCAGAAAGGCTGATCTGGAGGAACTCACTTGTGATCTTTCTTATAGATACTCCGTCTTGGAAAATGGATTCCTTCACATCCAGTCAGCACATGTTACTGATAGTGGGAGATATTTGTGTATGGCTACCAATGCTGCTGGAACAGATCGCAGGCGAATAGATTTACAAGTCCATGGTAAGTGTACTTTTATGAACAACATCCAATCTTTGGGTCAGATATTCTTTGGTAGCCTAAACCAGTGAGGTCATAACATAAAGACCTTCATATCTAGTGCTATTTAAATGTATTACACTATATTATAAGCATCATCACGACACGGTGTAAATTCACAGAACCTTATTGTGTTCATGACTATAAAGCAAGTTAGCAATGATTAATTTCAGTTTGGCAGAGATACTTCGAATGGCATACTATTTACTGAACCTGTTTCTTACTTGGTGACTTTGTTTTAGTTCCTCCATCTATTGCTCTGGGTCCTACCAACATAACTGTAACAGTAAATGTTCAAACCACTCTGGCTTGTGAGGCTACTGGGATACCAAAACCATCAATCAACTGGAGAAAAAATGGGCATCTTCTTAATGTGGATCAAAATCAGAATTCATATCGGTAAGGAATAATTTAACTGGAAAATCCCACCTATTATTTAGAAACATAAGTTTTAAAAGAATTAACATTTAAACTCTATTCATGGAGACAGCAAATATATAAAGTATGAAGAATTAGCTAGTATGTAGAGAGCGTATTATTTTTTCTTAATGTAGAATTAGTTTTTCAACCTAAAATCTTATTTCTGAATTATAGGTGCAACTTCTGTATTCATAAGTCCTGTAGATAACTGTCTGAGCTCTAAAAAATTAGATTTCCATTCTGCTTTTTTTTTTTTTAGTATCTTTTGGAATTTTATAAAGACAAAAGATAAAAACATCATTTGGTATAAAAGAAAAACTATTCTGTAGAAATAATACAAGTTTTAGTTGCAGAATAAAAATCAAATTTTATACCTTGAAATACAGCATAGGTATTTGGCAGCATGTGGAGGGAGGAAGAACAGCATTTTCTCCCAGTTTTTTGTATTCTTCCAGCTTGACTACCATTGCTCTTAATATGATATCATACTTTTTAAAGACTAACCTTTAAAAAAGAAACTAGGAATTTCTGATACTTTAGATAAGCATCATTTCTTGTATCTCAAGTTAATAGATATCTTGCAAAAGGTTTGCCATAGTACTGAAAGCAAATGTTCTCATAGACCTACCTTAACAAAAATCAGTTCTGATATATCAGGAAATATGAAACTAGGAGTGTTTCACTTGAAACTCTGTTGCTTCTCCCTCTTTCTCACCCTCTTAATCTTTTGGCATTGGGCGTTTAGTGACTTGAAAGCATATACTATGGGGAAAATGTACAATGCCCTTGAATAAAAAAGCAGGTCAAGTATGTTTCCATTGAATCAAATCATTTCATCATTGCACAGTTTGAAGTAAGAATACAGATATTCTTATTTAGATTATTTTAATTTTTTTAGTATGTTCAACCACTAGAAATTTTAAAGATCTATTGATTTTGATACATATTTTCTTTAATTTTTATTTTATATTGGAGCATAGTTGATTAACAATGTTATGTTAGTTTCAGCTCTACAGCAAAGTGATTCATGAGGTTACTTTAAATAATGTATGTGTATTTACTCAACCTTCTGAACATTTGAAGTGATTCAGATCACTTTAGTTTTGAGTTGATTCAAAGTTAAGGAAAAGACTCTTTGATTTATGTACTATGCATCTCCAAGGTATCCACCACATGTAAGGAGACGTGTGAAGTAGGGAAAGGTGCAAGACAGACAGACTTGTAGTTACCCATCTGTCAGTAGAAATAATCAAATACCAATCTGCAAAGTTACTGTGAAATTTAGAGATGATTAATGTGAAGCATTTGAGATGGTGCCAGGAATGTATTCAATGGCCAATAAACAATGGCTATCATCAGTGTGCTCATTTCACTGTATTTCACCTGGGAGAACATGGTGGATTATGCCATAAGCATTCAGAAAATTCAAGATTCCCTCTTAACACAATCATTCCACACCACTGCTTCCTGCAGATGTCAAGGTTGAGGTCCTATTAACCCACTGCCATATAAACTTAAAGTCTGATGCATAAAATGATGCTCGTTTTAACATGAAGAAAGAGTTCCATTTCCCTCAATTCACAAGATAGTACCACGTTGAACCAACTAGAAACATTTATGAAAATTGATATATAGCACCTCATTACTTTGAAATCTCTCTTCTAGGCTCCTTTCTTCAGGTTCACTAGTAATTATTTCCCCTTCTGTGGATGACACTGCAACCTATGAGTGCACTGTGACAAGTGATGCCGGAGAGGATAAGAGAACTGTGGATCTCACTGTCCAAGGTAGAACTGGCTTAGTATGTGGACTGAAAGTTATTATAATGATATCATTCCATCATTCCTCTACTTCACAAGAGACCTTCCTTTTCCACTGACCAAGCATTCACTTTCAGTGTAGAAAGAGAAGGATATATGAGAAGGCTTTGGAAATCTGTAAGGGTTGGGAACATGTAGTTTTCTTTCTTTTTGTTGTTTTCCTTTTAGTTCCACCTTCCATAGCTGATGAGCCTACTGACTTCCTAGTAACCACACACGCCCCCACCGTGATCACCTGCACAGCTTCAGGAGTTCCATTTCCCTCAATTCACTGGGCGAAAAATGGTATAAGACTGCTTCCCAGAGGAGAGGGCTATAGAATTCTGTCCTCAGGTAAGACCCAGCTCAGTGATTACACAGCTATTGATTGGATTCGTTTTTACTGGATGGCCTTACTTGGACTTCTGCTGCACCAAAATAAAAGAATAAAGTACATCTGTATTCCTGGGCTTAGGCATCTGGGAAAAAATGCACTTAAGAGTGGGGAGGGGGAACTTGGGAAAGGGATAGAAAAAAAGTCTAAAAACAAAATAACAAATAATATCTAGGACTGATATGAATATATTAAGCATGACCACTGGGATTTTATGTGCATATTTACTAAACCTAAGGCTTAACAAATTTACTGGTTGCCTTTGAGTGAACCACACGTCTTTTATTGGCCAAATAGAATGTCCATTCATTCAACAAACATTTAGTACCTAAAATAGGCTAAATACTCCACTGAGTTTCTGAGATATAAAACTAAGACAAGGTTCTTGCTTTTAAGGTTTCAATAATTTAGCAAGTAGGGCTGGGTGTTAAGTGCTATGATATGGATAATTTTTGAGGGTGGTAGTAACCATCATTTATAGAATTTAAGTATTGAAAATTTTATAATATTAAAGAGAAAAAAATTCACCCAAATGGAAGTATAAGTGCTTCACATTTGTGTTTCTGGAAATTCATCCTGCATTGGGGAGGTACACTGGAGATTAAAGTAGCAACTAACATCCTGAGGGTTTATGAGTGTGGGCATATTATTCAAAGAGAATTTGTTTATTTCTTCAGTAGAAGGGAAATAATGAAAGATTTGTTCTCAGGATAGAACTTGGCTTTCAAAGCATAGTATTTTGGCTATCTCAGAAATCTGCATAAACGGGTAGCAAGTAAAATCATAAAATGTAAATTAACTACTCTTGGGCTTCCCTGGTGGCGCAGTGGTTGAGAGTCCGCCTGCCGATGCAGGGGACACGGGTTCGTGCCCCGGTCCGGGAAGATCCCACATGCCGTGGAGCGGCTGGGCCCGTGAGCCATGGCCGTTGAGCCTGCACGTCCAGAGCCTGTACTCCGCAACGGGAGAGGCCACAACAGTAAGAGGCCCACATACCGCAAAAAAAAAAAAAAATTAACTACTCTTCAGCACAAAGTACTGTGCTAAGAAAACAGTTTAGAACTTTTCTCAAAATGTCAAACAGTTACCATATGACCCAGCAACTCCATTCCTAGGTCCCTACCTAGAGAAATGAAAGCATATGTCCACCCAAAGACTTATATGCAAATGTTCGTACAGCATCATTCACAATAGCCAAAAACATAGAAACAATGTAAATGTCCATCAACTGGTGAATGGATAAACAAAATGTGGATAATTCACAGGATGGGATTCTATTTAGCAATAAAATGGAACAAAAATATTGACACCTGCTGCAGCAGATGAAACTCAAAAACTATGCTCACAGTAGAAGTCAGACACAAAAGCCTTCTGTATGATCCCATCTATATGAAATTTCCAGAAAAGGCCAATATATATAGAAATTAGATTACTGATTGCTTACACTTGGGGTTGAGAGTGAGGCAGGACTATAAGTGGACTGAGATTTCTTTGGGCATAATGGAAATTTTCTAAAATTATAATTGCACGACTCTGTAGATATACTAAAAATCATTGTATTGTACATTTAAGTCAGTGAATTTTATGGTCTGTAAGTTTTGCCTAAATAAAGCTGTTAATAGTGATTTTTAAAAAAATACTGTGGTAGGTAAGCACAGGGGGTACAAGTATGAGTACAAGCCACGCACTATGCTAGGGGGCAGACTCACACAAAATCAAAGAGACATGGTTTATCAAACCAGAAAAACAGGGATGCACTGTGCATGAAAAATTTTTCCTTTTTAGGAGCAATTGAAATATTTGCCACTCAATTAAGCCATGCTGGAAGATATACTTGTGTTGCCAGGAATGCCGCTGGCTCTGCACATCGACATGTGAGCCTTTACGTCCAAGGTATGAAAGGTTATTTATTCATTAAAATTTTGCTGTTGTACTTTTCTAAGTCATGTTTATTCTTGACAGGTGGTACCATCTAGAGTCATAAACCACAGTAATATTTGGGGAATATGAAGCCTGATAGATGTTCTTCAATAGACTAAAGAAAACATACAGATGACAAACCACACAAAACAACCCCTAAATTATTTGTCTTCTTGAATTTTTATGATCTGTTTCTGACTTTAGTCTTTTCTATGGAATTCTTCTAATGGAAACTGGCTATAGTAACAAGACTCAAAAAATGTGATATGACCTCTATTTGCTTTTCCCTGGGACAATGAAATCACTAATATTTTGGAATTTTGAATTCAGTCATGTGTAACCTCATGGCTACTATAGACATTTATGCTACTAACTAGAGCCTTTGCTTATTTCTGCTGATTGGTTCTTATAGAGCCTCCAGTCATTCGGCCTCAGCCAAGTGAACTAGCCGTCATTCTAAACAATCCCATTTTATTACCATGTGAAGCAACAGGGACTCCCAGTCCTTTCATCACTTGGCAAAAGGAAGGTATCAATGTCATCACTTCAGGTACCGTTTCAATCAAGAAAATAATGGCAATTCAGTTTTATAATTCAGAAGTCGGTATGACTTTTTAATGAAAATAAAAATTCTTCTCACTCTGCTTTTGTAACTATGATGTAGGTAGAAGCCATGCAGTTCTTCCTCGTGGTGGCTTGCAGATCTCCAGAGCTGTCAGAGAGGATGCTGGTACTTACATGTGTGTGGCTCAGAATCCAGCTGGTACAGCCTTGGGCAAAATCAAGTTAAATGTCCAAGGTACCTAAATAATAAATCTCTATGTCTTCATTGCAAAGATGCTTATAATAGTGTATATCAGAATTCATATATCTAAAGTAATGATGCCACCATAGTTCTTAATTAACATTCTTAGTTTATATTATCCTAGATGTTTTTCTATTAACCTCATGAAGGAAAAAATTTAGTGCTTGGGTGTTTTGGGGCATTATTTGTATAAGAAAACTGAGGCATCTCATGATATTTTGAATTTCTGTGAACCTCTCTTTGGTACTTTCATTGTAGCACATATTTAAGGTGATTTTTAAAACTATTCTCTCTATAATACTACGTTGTATGCATTACAAAATACTGGATTGTAATATCCACTTAAAAAACATCGTAAATTTTTAAAATTTTAAAGAATCACCAATAAGAGTCATGAAACAAAAAAATAAATCATAATTGCAATTAAACCAGCTTGATGGAAAAAAATATTCTGAAGACAGTGGGGTCTTTTTTCACATTTAACTTATATTTTCTTGATGTAATATTCATATCTTACATGCATTGTTTTTGTGGATCAAGACGGGACCTAGAGATGGGTTCCGAGCTGCTCAGTTTGCATGGCTGATTTGAATTTTCTTGTAGTGTGATTTTCTTGTGGTGAATTAATAACTGTAGTAAAGCTCACTTACCTGCAGATTGTAAATCTAATTTATTTGTATTTTTCAACACTTCTTTAACAAGTGTTTATTGGGATAATAAGTAGAAATACATTGACCATTATAGATATGATCCTTTCCTTATAGTGTGGAGAAGGAAAAAAATGAAACTACCAAATAAATGAAATTATGATAAATTCTGACATATGCTATGCAGAGGGAAAACAAAAGGCTGAGATGGAGACTAGTGGGAAAATGTGGGGACCACTTTACACTAGTGGTTAAAGTAGGCTTTAACCTACTGATGGGGGTACCATTGGAGCTGAGGGGGGTTACCATTGGAGCTGAGACCTGAATGATGAGCTAGGATGAGCCATGTAAAGGTAGCAGAGTGTCCAAGGAAGAGCGGGCAGCACGTGCAATGGCCCCAAGGCAGGAAAGGGTAAGAAAAGGAGCGTGCCAGTGTGGCTGACAGTAATGAACCTGGGAAGGCTGGCAAAATGTGAAGGAGGTCAGAAGAGAAAGTGGGACCAGTGCACAGAGTGCCCAAAGGACCAGAGGAGGGGTAAGATTTCCTTCTGTGTGCAATGTTGAAGCCTTTTAATGATTTAACCAAGACTCTTGTTTGGTTTTAGGAAGACCTCTTTTGCTGGTATATAGATAATGATTTGAGAAAGCACAAGACTAGAGCTGGAAGAACTAGTAAAGTGCTCTAGGCATCATGTGATACGGTCTGGCTGGGAGTGTGAGTGGGTGTGTGAGTTGCAGGGGAAAATGAACAAGAAGTGGTGGATTCAAGAACTCTTTGGAGATGTAATTGCCAGGATTGCTGATTAATCAGATTGGGAGGTTAGGAAAAGAGAAGAGTTAACGATGTTTCCTGGGCTTTGGGCCTGAGCTAGAGATGGGAGATAGTGCTGTGAGGGATGCAAGGGGAGGAACTGGTTTGGGAGGAAGGAAAGCGTGACTTCTGTTTAATCATGTTAGATGTGGGAAACTATTAGAAATCCTAGCAGAGATGTCAAAAAGTGTTGAATATTTATGAATTCAGAACTCAAGGGAGAAGTATAGTCTAAGATATAAATTTGGAAGTAATCAGGGTATTTCAGTCTATAACACTGGATGAGAATTTGGACCGAAAATATCTTAAGGACAAAGCCCCAGGACTCTGCATTGTTAAGAGGTCTGAGAAAAGAGAGAACACTGGAAAAGAATACAAAGGAGAGGGAAGAGATGACAGAGGAAAACTAGATGGAGGCTAGGAGAGGACAGTGTTTCAAGAAGGGAGTAGACAGCTTTTTTAATGCAAGCGAAAGGTCAGTTAGGATGATGACCAAGAAATATTCATTGGTTTTGGCAACACTGAGGGTCATAGAAAAGAATTAGTGAGGGTTTTTCCCTTCACTAATTGATTAAAACTATTGATACGAAAAAAAGAAACACTTTTTTTCAAAAAAGAAAAAGAAACACTTTGAACAATTAACAGCATTTCAATATTCCAAAATGGGAAAATGTGGGGACTACTTTACACTAGTGGTTAAAGTGAGGTTTAACAACTGCTTGGTGTGGGGGGGATACTATTGGAGCTGAGGTGGGTACCACTGGAGCTGAGACCTGAATGATGAGCTAGGATGAGCCATGTAAAAGTAGCAGAGTGTCCAAGGAAGAGAGGGCAGCATGTGCAATAGCCCCAAGGCAGGAAAGGGTAAGAAAAGCTCAGTAGAATATCCTTAGTGTAATCTATTGTAAACACTAGGAATCTGTTGTAGACACTAGGAAGAGAAATTCTAATCATAAGCCCTTCCACCATTTTCTGAAGAAGTGCGAAGAGTTCTATCTATATACCATCAACCCTTGACCAACACGGTTTGAACCGTGCAGGTCCACTTATACATGGATTTTTTTTCAGTAGTAAATACTACATTACTGTACCATCCAAGGTTGGTTGAATCTGCAGATGCAAAAACCACAGATACAGAGGAGACAAGGATACAGAGGGCCAACTATAAGTTATATTCAGATTTTCGGTAGCACACAGGGTCATCATCCCTAACCCCTGCGTTGTTCAAGGGTTAATTGTAATTCTTTTCCATATTCTACTTCTTTATTCCTTTATTCATTAACAAAATACCTTGTTAAATATGGCCACTGTATATGAGATCATAAGCACTGTAGGAAACGCATGAATAAAAGGATCTTTGAGCAGGTGAACAATTTCCAAACCTTGAAGGGGTCTATTTTGGAAGTTTTAAGTAGCTGATGAATCACAATACATGTATGTTAAAGAAAATACCTCTGTCAACACAGTCTAAGTTTTCTGGACATGAAATCCCTCATGAGTACATGTTTATATCCTTATTTAAAATTGATTATCATTTATATTTGTTAACTAGATAGAGAATAATTTTCTACAATGGGGTCAATGAATTTTCTTTTCCAACACAAACAAGCTATAGCAATCCTTTGGTGATGATGTGGTAAAGTCAGGGCTTTGTTTCTTGTCAATGTGACTTCACTTTGCTAGAGTAATACTGTAGTGTGTAAATGGTACATTCCTGCTTTTAAGGTAACATTCAAACCTTGTATCTTTTAGTTCCTCCAGTCATTAGCCCCCCTCCTAAGGAATATATCATTGCTGTGGATAAGCCCATCATGCTACCCTGTGAGGCAGATGGCCTCCCACCACCTGACATTACGTGGCATAAAGATGGGCATGTAATTATGGAATCAGTCCGCCAGCACATCCTCAGCTCTGGAGCTCTGCAAATAGCATTTGCTCAGCCTGGTGATGCTGGCCAGTACACGTGCACAGCAGCTAATGTGGCAGGATCAAGCAGCACGAGCACCAAGCTCACTGTCCATGGTAGGTTGTTTAGCATAAATCATTTTTAGTGTGCTACATGACCATGGCAAAGAAAAAAAACACCAGGAAAAAAAATACGATGAAAATCAAAACAATGTAAAACAGTAATGAAGAGTGGAGTGTGTGTGTTCATGTGGTATGTAGGTACACTTGCCCTTCAAATATGTTTTTGGTAGGCTATGTTTATTCGTGTGTGCACATATGTGTGTGACAAAGAGAGATTTTATTAATAAAGCCAGGATAATTAATGTGTTGCCAATCCCCTCATAATGTGATTATTGGGATCTTTAATTGGGCTTATGAGGAGTCCATTTGTTTTGTTATTCTTATGCTTTACTTTTCAAGTTGCAAGTCATCTTGGCTCAAAACTAATCACCATGTGACCTACATTATAAATGTAATGTGACTCTAATGAGAATTGGAGATCTATTTGATTCATTATTTTAAAGTATGTAGCAAAATATTTACAGGTATATTTGAATAATAGAAAAAATACGATTTTTTCCTTTGCATTCAGACAACTAACAAAATACCTAAAGATCAGCATTGAAATATTTTAGTTGTTATTTTGTTATTTTTTTAATTGTATACTTTTAAGACTAAAGGTAGAATACCTATTAATATCAGTGGTAAGAAACAATAAGTAAATTAAACTATTTCCAACTACTATTTTCAGAGGTAACTCTTGTTTTAATGATGAGTTTCTACTTTTTCCCTTTTTAAAAAATGTGTGAAAGCTGTTTTTTATCTTTCAGGTGTATTTGAATTTTCTACAGTTTTATACCTGCTCTCAGTTAATATAATTGAACTAATTAATACACATTAGTCCTTTAGTTTTAAGTAAATAATATTCCTTCTTTCAAGTGTTCGTAGAAAATTTACCAAAATTGACCATATACTAAACAACAAAGAAATTGTTAATAATAATTTAAAAGTATAGGCCACAATTCCTGCCCACAATGCAATAAAGCTAGAAATGTGTAATGAACTTTTAATGCCAAAACCCCAACCCCAGCCATATTAAAAAAGACCATTCTAGTCAACAAGTAGGTCAAAGAATATGGTTTTATTTTCAGATTATTTAGAAAATAATAAAAATAAGGACACCACATATCAAACTGTATGGTGTGTGGCCAAACTATAATCAAATATAAAGTCACAGCCTTAAAATTTTCATTTTGAAAAAGAATGAATTCAAGTAAATGTACTAATGCTGCAACTTTGTAACCATTAGAAGAGTTGAAGTATAAACTCCAAGGAAACCAGGATAAAGGAGATAATAAAAATATAGCATACATTAATGAAAAATGAATATTTGTGACATACCATTCAGCAAAATAGATTTTTGATTTTCCGTATTATCTATTGTTTATGCATATAATCATTCACATAATCTTTGTATATTTACTCATGATAAAAAAATAATTTTTGCTGAAACCAATTGTTCTAAAAAATGTCATTAAGATTGATCCATTTCTCAGCAATGTATTTGAATAATTCCAAAATTTATTGTTTTGTGGGAAGTGTATTTTTACTTTTTTGTTTTTTTCTTATTAGTCATCCATTTTATACATATCAGTGTATACATGTCAATCCCAATCGCCCAATTCATCACACCACCACCACCACCACCCTGCAGGTTTCCTCCCTTGATGTCCATACGATTTTTTTCTCTACTTCTGTGTCTCAATTTCTGCTCTGCAAACTGGTTCATCTGTTCCATTTTCTAGGTTCCACATATATGCGTTAATATACGATATTTGTTTTTCTCTTTCTGACTTACTTCACTCTGTTTGACAGTCTCTAGATGCATCCACGTCTCTACAAATGACCCAATTTTGTTCCTTTTTATGGCTGAGTAATATCCCATTGTATATATATACCACATCTTGTTTATCCATTCGTCTGTCGATGGGCATTTAGGTTGCTTCTATGACCTGGCTATTGTAAATAGTGCTGCAGTGAACATCGGGGTGCATGTGTCTTTTTGAATCATGGTTTTCTCTGGGTATATGCCCAGTAGTGGGATTGCTGGGTCATGCGGTAATTCTACTTTTAGTTCTTTAAGGAACCTCCATACTGTTCTCCATAGTGGCTGTATGAATTTACATTCCCACCAAGAGTGCAAGAGGGTTCCCTTTTCTCCACACGGTCTCCATCATTCGTTGTTTGTAGATTTTTTGATGATGCCCATTCTAACTTGTGTGAGGGGGTGCCTCACTGTAGTTTTGATTTGCATTTCTCTAATAATTAGTGATGTTGAGCAGCTTTTCATATGCTTCTTGGCCATCTGTATGTCTTCTTTGGAGAAATGTCTATTTAGGTCTTCTGCCCATTTTTGTTTTGGGTTGTTTGTGTTTTTAATATTGAGCTGCATGAGCTGTTTATATATTTTGGAGATTAATCCTTTGTCCGATGATTCATTTACAAATATTTTTGTCCCCTACTGAGGGTTGTCGTTTCATCTTGTTTATGGTTTCCTTTGCTGTGCAAAAGCTTTGAAGTTTCATTGGTTCCCATTTGTTTATTTTTGTTTTTATTTCCATTACTCTAGGAGTTGGATCAAAAAATATCTTGCTGTGATTTATGTCAGAGTGTTCTTCCTATGTTTTCCTCAAAGAGTTTTATAGTGTCCGGTGTTACATTTAGGTCTCGAATCCATTTTGAGTTTATTTTTGTGTATCGTGTTAGGGAGTGTTCTAATTTCATTCTTTTATATTAGCTGTCCAGTTTTCCCAGCACCACTTATTGAAGGGACCGTCTCTTCTCCATTGTGTATCCTTGCCTCCTTTGTGATAGGTTAGTTGACCATAGGTGCGTGGGTTTATTTCTGCGCTTTCTATCCTGTTCCATTGATCTATATTTCTCTTTATGTGCCAGTACCCTACTGTCTACATTACTGTAGCTTTGTAGTATAGTCTGAAGTCAGGGAGTCTGATTCCTCCAGCTCCGTTTTTTCCCCTCAAATCTGCTTTGGCTATTTGCAGTCTTTTGTGTCTCCATACAAATTTAAAGATTTTTTTGTTCTACTTCTGTAAAAAATGCCATTGGTAATTTGATAGGGATTGCATTGAATCTGTAGTTTGCTTTTGGTAATACATTCATTTTCACAATATTGATTCTTCCAATCCAAGAACATGGTATATCTCTCAATCTGTTGGTATCACCTTTAATTTCTTTCATCAGTGTCTTATAGTTTTCTGCATACAGGTCTTTTGTCTCCCTAGGTAGGTTTCTTCCTAGGTATTTTATTCTTTTGGTTGCAGTGGTAAATAGGAGTGTTACCTTAATATCTCTTTCAGATTTTTCATCATTAGTATATAAGAATGCAAGAGATTTCTGTGCATTAATTTTGTATCGTGCAACTTTACCAAATTCATTGATTAGCTCTAGTAGTTTTCTGGTGGCACCTTTAGGATTCTCTATGTATAGTATCATGTCATCTGCAAACAGTGACAATTTTGCTTCTTCTTTTACAGCTTGTATTCCTTTTATTTCTTTTTCTTCTCTGATTGCCATAGCTATCCAAAACTATATTGAATAATAGTGGTGAAAGTGGACATCCTTGTCTTATTCCTGATCTTAGATGCAATGCTTTCAGTTTTTCACCATTGAGAATGATGTTTGCTCTGGGTTTGTTGTATATGGCCTTTATTATGTTGAAGTAGGTTCCCTCTATGCCCACTTTCTGGAGAGTTTTTATCATAAATCAGTGTTGAATTTTGTCAAAAGCTTTTTCTGCATCTATTGAGATGATCATATGGTTTTTATTCTTCAATTTGTTAATATGGTGTATCACATTGATTGATTTGCATATATTGAAGAATCACTGCATCTCTCGGATAATCTCACTTAATCATGGTGTATGATCCTTTTAATGTGTTGTTGGATTCTGTTTGCTAGTATTTTGTTGAGGATTTTTGCATTTATATTCATCAGTGATATTGGTCTGTAATTTTCTATTTTGTAGTGTCTTTGTTTGGTTTTGGTATTAGGGTGATGGTGGCCTCACAGAATGAGTTTGGGAGTGTTCCTTCCTCTGCAATTTTTTGGAAGAGTTTGAGAAGGATGGGTGTTAGCTCTTCTCTAAATGTTTGATAGAATTCACCTGTGAAGCCATCTGATCCTGGACTTTTGTTTCTTGGAAGAATTTTAATCACAGTTTCAATTTCATTACTTGTGGTTGGTCTGTTCATATTTTCTATTTCTTCCTGATTCAGTCTTGGACGTTATACCTTTCTAAGAATTTGTCCATTTCTTCCAGGTTGTCCATTTTATTGGCACAGAGTTGCTTGTAGTAGTCTCTTAGTATGCTTTGTATTTCTGTGGTGTCTGTTGTAACTTCTCCTTTTTCATTTCTAATTTTATTGATTTGAGTCCTCTCCCTCTTTTTCTTGATGAGTCTGGGTAATGGTTTATCAATTTTTTTATCTTCTCAAAGAACCAGCTTTTAGTTTTATTGATCTTTGCTATTGTTTTCTTTGCCTTTATTTCATTTATTTCTGATCTGATCTCTATGATTTCTTTCCTTCTGCTAACTTTGGGTTTTGTTTGTTCTTCTTTCTCTAGGTCCTTTAGGTGTAAGGTTACATTGTTTATTTGAGATGTTTCTTGTTTCTTGAGGTAGGCTTGTATAGCTATAAACTTCCTGCTTAGAACTGCTTTTGCTGCATCTCATAGGTTTTGGATCGTCATGTTTTCACTGTCATTTGTCTGTAGGCATTTTTTGATTTCCTCTTTGATTTCTTCAGTGATCTCTTGGTTATTTAGTAACGTATTGTTTAGCCTCCATGTGTTTCTGTTTTTTACATTTTTTTTCCCTGTAATTGATTTCAAATCTCATAGTGTTGTGGTCAGAAAAGATGCTTGATATGATTTCAATTTTCTTAAATTTACTGAGGCTTTATTTGTGACCCAAGATGTGATCTATCCTGGAGAATATTCTATGCACACTTGAGAAGAAAGTGTAATCTACTGTTTTGGATGGAAAGTCCTATGAATATCAATTAAATCTATCTGGTCTATTGTGTCATTTAAAGCTTCTGTTTCCTTATTAATTATCTGTTCAGATGATCTGTCCATTGGTGTAAATGTAAAAAGTGTAAAAAATGTAAAAAGTCCCCCACTGTTATTGTGTTACTGTTGATATCCTTTTTTAGAGCCGTTTGCATTTGCCTTATGTATTGAGGTGCTCCTATGTTGGGTGCATATATATTTATAATTGTTATATCTTCTTCTTGGATTGATCCCTTGATCATTACGTAGTGTCCTTCCTTGTCTCTTGTAACATTCTTTATTTTAAAGTCTATTTTATCTGATATGAGAATTGCTACTCCAGCTTTCTTTTGATTTCCATTTGCATGGAATATCTTTTTCCATCCCCTCACTTTCAGTCTGTATGTGTCCCTAGGTCTGAAGTGGGTCTCTTGTATACAGCATATATATGGGTCTTGTTTTTGTATCCATTCAGCAAGCCTGTGTCTTTTGGTTGGAGCACTTAATCCATTCACTTTTAAGGAAATTATTGATATGTATGTTCCTATTGCCATTTTTTTAATTGTTTTGGGTTTGTGTTTGTAGGTCCTTTTCTTCTCTTGTGTTTCCCACTTAGAGAGGTTCCTTTAGCATTTGTTGTAGAGCTGGTTTGGTGGTGCTGAATTCTCTTAGTTCTTGCTTGTCTGTAAAGCTTTTGATTTCTCCATCGAATCTAAATGAGATCCTTGCCAGGTAGAGTAATCTTGGTTCTGGTTCTTCCCTTTCATCACTTTAAGTATATCATGCCAGCCCCTTCTGGCTTGTAGAGTTTCTGCTGAGAAATCAGCTGTTAACTTTATGGGAGTTCCCTTGTATGTTATTTGTCGTTTTTCCCTTGCTGCTTTCAATAATTTTTCTTTGTCTTTAATTTTTGCCAATTTGATTACTATGTGTCTCTGCGTGTTTCTCCTTGGGTTTATCCTGTATGGCACTCTCTGCCCTTCCTGGACTTGGGTGGCTATTTCCTTTCCCATGTTGGGGAAATTTTCAACTATAATCTCTTGAAATATTTTCTCAGGTCCTTTCTCTTTCTCTTCTCCTTTTGGGACCCCTATAATGTGAATGTTGTTGCATTTAATGTTGTCCCAGAGGTCTCTTAGGCTGTCTTCAGTTGTTTTCATTCTTTTTTCTTTACTGTGTTCAGCAGCAGTGAATTCCAGCATTCTGTCTTCCAGGTCACTTACCCGTTCTTCTGCCTCAGTTATTCTGCTATTGATTCCTTCTAGTATAGTTTTCATTTCAGTTATTGTATTGTTCATCTGTTTTTGTTTATTCTTTAATTCTTCTAGGTCTTTGTTAAACATTTCTTTCATCTTCTCGATCTTTGCCTCCATTCTTTTTCCAAGGTCCTGGATCATCTTCACTATCATTATTCTGAATTCTTTTTCTGGAAGATTGCCTGTCTCCATTTCAGTTAGTTGTTTTTCTGCGGTTTTATCTTGTTCCTTCTCTGCTTTTTCACCTGTCTATCTTTCTGTGAATGTGGTTTTTGTCCCACAGGCTGCAGGACTGTAATTCTTCTTGCTTCTGCTGTCTGCCCTCTTGTGGATGAGGCTATCTAAGAGGCTTGTGGAAGTTTCCTGATGGGAGGGACTGGTGGTTGATAGAGCTCAATAAATCTTTAATCTGCTTGTCTGCTGATGGGTGGGGCTGGGTTCCCTCCCTGTTGGTTGTTTGGTCTGAGACGACCCAACACTGGAGCCTATCCGGGCTCTTTGGTGGGGCTTATGGAAGACTCTGGGAGGGCTCACGCCAAGGAATACTTCCCACAACTTCTGCTGCCAGTGTCCTTGTCCCTTGGTGAGCCACAGCTGCCCCCCACCTCTACAGGAGACCCTCCACCACTAGCAGGTAGGTCTGGTTCAGTCTCCTATGGGGCCACTGCTCCTTCCCCTGGGTCCCGGTGCGCACACTACTTTGTGTGTGCCCTCCAAGAGTGGAGTCTCTGTTTCCCCCAGTCCTGTCAAAGTCCTGCAATCAAATCTCACTAGCCTTCACAGTCTGATTCTCTAGGAATTCCTCCTCCCATTGCCGGACCCCCAGGTTGGTAAGCCTGACATGGGACTCAGAACCTTCACTCCAGTAGGTGGACTTCTGTGGTATAGTTGTTCTCCAGTTTGTGGGTCACCCACCCAGCGGTTATGGAATTTGATTTTATTGTGATAGCGCCCTGCCTGCCGTCTCATTTCAGCTTCTCCTTTGTCTTTGCATGTGGGGTATCTTTTTTGGTGAGTTCCCATGTCTTCCTGTCAGTGATTGTTCAGCAGTTAGTTGTGATTCCAGTGCTCTTGCAAGAGGGAGTGAGCACACGTCCTTCTACTTTGCCATCTTGAACCAATCTCTATTTTTACTTTTTGAGCCAAGTATTATTAATATTTTTATGCCTTTCTTTTAGAAGTGAATATCTTAGTTCCAAGTTCACTAAAGTATTTGTTAGTACCCTGAAATAGTCAATTGTCCTTTCTATATTGCCTAAATATAGAAAGGCAGTATTTGCACAGGCAAATACTGTGCAAAGGCAAAGGCAGTATTTGCACAGAATTATGAAATCACTGTAAAAATTTCTCTGTGACAGTATAAAAACTGAATTAAATGTCTTTTCTGGTTTTACTTGCATTTGTTGTAACACATGTGAAATATTGCAATAAGTAGTTTTTTCTTTAACACTTTGTGATATTTAATATGGAGTGAGTATTTTACAGTGTTTTTAACTAGGGACTTTTATTAGTCTATCCTCACAATATCTCTGTGATACAAATCTAGCAATTATACAACTATAGAAGCATTTTTGGTTTTAGTTGCTCTTGTTTATTTTACCTTACTGCAATAAGCAAAAGAAACTCAAGTAAGGAAAAGTCAGGAAGTCAAATAAAATCTAAATATTTCTCACCAGTTCTGTCATTTTTTCAGAAATTGATATTCAACAAGTACAGATGCATTAGAATTCTTGCTAGCATCAAAAATATGGATTGCTTTCATAGTAAGAAACAAGTAAACGGCTTGATAAATTTTGTTAGTATTTCTAGCAAGTTACCCTCAAGAAAGTCTATTTTGTGTTAATTTTCAGTGTGAATAAAGATATTATTGAATTCAACATCCTGAATACCTATCATTTTTAAACTCTTCATAGTACCACCTAGAATTCAAAGTACAGAAGTACATTACACCGTCAATGAGAATTCACAAGCCGTTCTTCCATGCGTGGCTGATGGAATCCCCACACCAGCGATTAACTGGAAAAAAGACAATGTTCTTTTGGCTAACTTGTTAGGAAAACACACTGTCGAACCCTATGGGGAGCTCATTCTGGAAAATGTTGTGGTAAGTTTAATAGACACGAATAGATACATTAAGCCAGATTATTAATTCACCTTTTTACATTTAGTGACTTAGCTCGGAAATGTATATTTTAATAATGAAAGGAAAGAAAGTACTCTTACAAATTCAGGTCAAAGAATTAATTTTACACATATTTCATTTTATGTCCCCGAGAATAGTATTTAGCAGATCGTGAGAACTCATAAGTGGCCTCCTTCTAAAATTATTTTATTTTTGTGAAAATCTGTGTTTATCAGGAAAAATTCTAAGCCTCTGTTATATTCCATGTTTGTAACGATGCATGAGGATGGTTAGAAGAGTAGAGATGTAAGAATGTCTGATGTATTATTAAGCAAATACAAAAAGCAGGCTTTTTGCTCTTTTCAGGTTTTTAAATAACTCTTAGTCTTAGGGATCAGTGCAAGCTGGGGTTTTTGAATATTCTTAGGTGGTACGTCGCCAGTCCGCAAAATTGTAGCTATGGGAAGCATCTCAGTTTTTCAGTGTGAGCCCACTTGAAGAGGAATCTGTATCTATGCATACCACGTGACTTTTTAAAAAATTATCATGTGGTTTGAGAGTATCAACACTTGGTACTAAATATTAAACATGATTAAAATGTGAATCACTTTCAGAGCTTTTGTGCCTATCTTATTCCTTTTCATTACCCTTCAAAGTGCCTAAATTTCATTAGAAAGTCTTCATAGAATTAAATTTGAACAAATTAAAATGATAAATTGATCACATTCACTTCACAGTATAATTTCAGCCTTTAGCCAGACTCCTGGAATTACCAGATAAATAGCTCTAGTGATAGGTTAACTCTGTGTCATGTGCTAGTAGATAGTGTATTTATTCAAATCTAAGTTTCCATCAATTCTAAGATGCACCAATATTTTATGTGCCACTAAGACAAAAATATATAGTCAAGTAAACTAGAGAAGATCATCAATTTTTAAGTTGTATCCCAAATTCAGAGATATTAAAAGTTAAAACTATGAATTTTAGAATTGATAAAATAAGGATAAATTTGTTTGCTTGTTTGTTTGTTTAAGCTGGTAAATATCTCCAGTAGGGATTACTCCCAGGTTCAAGAATGTTGAATTAGGCCCCTTAATCACTCTTAGACCTGAAGAAATTAAGTAAGAAAAGTTTAGACTTTTAGTGAGACAGTGACTCAGATACATTAAGAAATATATCAACAATAAGGTAGCTTATAAAAACTGGATGAAGGACACAAATGATAAGAAGTCTATTTGTGAATAATACGTGCAAACCAGATTTTCAAAAGCTTTACTTCCATAAAATCCTTGATTTTAAACTTAAGTTGTTATAACCTGGGAATTTTAAGAATAGCTAAGTGGTATCAGAGTGGGGAGACCTTTACATGGAATATGATTTATTCCTGTTTGCCTTTAAAAAAATTAGTATACAACCAACCAAATTTAGATTATATCTATAATGAGTAATTACAATTTTGATGCTGCATTTCCAATCAGTTTTTTGATGCTTCAATGCAAAAATATATATTCTTAAACTTTTTGAAAGGAAGAAAAAGTCTGTAATATGGACCTTAACGCAGTCAGAAGCATTCAGTCATTAATTCAACAAATATTTATTTATCAGTGTGATCAACACTGATTTAGGCACTGGGAATAAATACATCAGGGAACAAAGGAATCAAAGATCCTTGCCCTCTTGGAGTTTATTTCTAGAGGAGGGAGATGGACAATAACAAATAAAAATAAACAATGTATTGTTTCATACCAGTTGCCAAAAGAAAACAACTGGTATGAAAAATAAAAGAAGAGCAGGGTAAAGGGGATCAGAAGTTGGAGGAGTACAGGTTACATTCTTTTTTTTTTTTTTTTGCGGTACGCGGGCCTCTCACTGTTGTGGCCTCTCCCGTTGCGGAGCCGCGCAGGCTCAGCGGCCATGGCTCACGGGCTGAGCCGCTCCGCGGCATGTGGGATCTGCCCCGACCGGGGCATGAACCCGTGTCCCCTGCATCGGCAGGCGGACTCTCAACCACTGCACCACCAGGGAAGCCCCAGGTTACATTTTTAAATAGCATAGTCAGAGTAAATGTCCTTTGGGAAGGAGATATTTTGAGCAAAATTTGAAGGAAGTGAGTTAGTTAAGCAAATATTTGGAAGAGGAGCATCCCAGGCAGAGAAAACTGGGATGCTCTTCCCCCAGATTTTAGGGGCAAAGAAATTAAGGTGGGTGCAAAGAACGCGAGAATGTAAGGTAGGAACATGTCTGATGTATTTGAGAAACTGAAGGCCAGTGAAAGCAAAGAAGAAAAAGAATGAAAAGAAAGAGAAAGAAGTCAGAAAAATGAAAGCCAGATACAGGTAGTGTCTTGCAGGTCATAACAATTTTGCATTTTACTCTGAGTAAAATCAGAATCCATTACAGGTTTTGAGCAGGGGAACAATGTGGTCTGCCTTATGTTTTTGCAACATTGCATTGGCTCCTCCTCCCCCTTCCCTCCCCCCGCCCCTCTTCCTCCTCCTCCTATTCCATGAGAATATACGGTAGGGAGGCAAGGATAGAAACAGAAAAGACCAGTTGGGAAGATGGTCTGGAGGCAGAGGAGAGATTATAGGACTCAAAGCTGAACATTAGGTCAATCCACGTCTCTGACCCAATTTCATTCCTTTTTATGGCTGATTAATATTCCATTGTATATATGGACCACATCTTCTTTATCCAGATACTATGTGTAAAATGGACAACCGATGGGAACATGCTGTACAGCACAGGGAACACACCTAGTGCACTGTGGTAACCTAAATGGGAGGGAGGTCCAAAAGGGAGGGGATATCTGTATGCATATGGCTGATTCATTTTGTTGTGCAGTTGAGGCTAACACAGAATTGTAAAGCAACCATACTCCAATAAAAAATTAATAAAAAAAAAAAAGCTGAACATTAGCAGAGAAGGGGTGAGAGGTGATTGGATTTTGCACATACTTTGAAGCTAGGATTTCCTAGCTAGATTGCAAGTAGAGTCTGAAAAAGAAAAGAATAAAGGATAGTTCAAATGTCTGAGAACAAAGGCATGAACAACTGGAAGAACAAAGTAGCCATCAACTGAGATGGTGTGAAGGCTGCAGATAGAACAGGAAGGGGAAATGGGGAGTTCAGTTTTGGACATGAGTGTGAGATGTCTTTTAGACATCTAAGCAGAGAGTTGGAATGAAAAGTTCAATGTAGTTGAAATTTGGAAGAAACATCTGGGCTGGACATCCTGTTACTCATCAGTAGATAGATGATATTTAAAGCCATAAGACTGGATGAGATCACCAAAGAGGTGAGTGCAGATATAGAAGAAAAGAGAACTAAGACTGAGCCCTCTCACATACCAACATAAAGACATTAATGTGGAGGGGAAGCCAGCAAAAGGAGATGGAAAAGGAGCAACCAGTGAAGTAGGAAGGAAACTAGGGGAATGGGGTGTCCTGGAAGCCAAGTGAAGACATGGTTTTAAAAAGAAGGAAGCCAGAATTGTGTCAAATGCTGCCAATACATCTAATAAAGTGAGTGCCAAGAGCTGGATTTAGCAGGTGAAATTTTGGAATTGCAGGTGTTATTGCCCTTACTCTTGCCATTTCCTTTGATAATTTTGGTGGACTGTGGTGCCACATTACCCAGAGAGCCAACTATGCTGTCAAGATTCTAACAGCCTTTGGGACTATTTGCTCTTTATTTGTACATTGCAGTACAACAGTTGATGTTTAATAAACTTTAAAGTTTTCTGAGATCTTATTATTATAAATTCTATAGTTCTATAAGGTATGGGCTTTTGTTTAAATTCTTATACATTTTAAATTATGTTATTTACTAGCTAGCCAGATGGTTCAGACTACAAGATGGAAATTTAAACTGTCTTTAAAGAAGAGTGCTCCTTTGGGAACCAAGCTATGTAACTTTATGTATTATATGTAGTATAATGTAAGATTATGTAATTTTAAGCCGTATGATTTTTCTTTCTTTAAGCCAGAGGATTCTGGCACCTATACCTGCGTTGCTAACAATGCTGCAGGTGAAGACACACACACTGTCAGCCTGACTGTGCATGTTCTCCCCACTTTTACTGAACTTCCTGGAGATGTGTCATTAAATAAAGGAGAACAGCTACGATTAAACTGTAAAGCAACTGGTATTCCATTGCCCAAGTTAACATGGACCTTCAATAACAATATTATCCCAGGTTGGTAATTTAATTCTTAAGAAGTGAATGGTACACCCATAGAGAACTCAAAACCAATCTCCATTTTTTTTTTAAAGCCCAGGAGCCCTCATCCCTGGGAGGACAAGTGTCTCTATTTGTTAGACTTTATGACCAGCATAAAGATATTGTCTGTAAAGAGAAATTGTTGCATCCCAAAATTGAGTTCTGAAGTACTGCATTTACAAATGCCTTGCTGGAAAATTAGTAATAAGCTTGAGTTTTCTCTGCTATAAAGATTTATGTTAATCACTAGAATTCACCAACTGTATCACCTTAACAATAATAGTATATCTTACTAAAGAAAAATAAACCCTAAAAAACTTAATCAGTACTCTTTTCTGAAGGCGTAGTACTAACTTAGCTATTTCAATTTTTAAAGCTTAATTTTCCACATAATATTCAGCAGTATGAAACTTTAAAATATAATTTGAATGGGAGAGAACATGCAAGGTAAACATACTTAACAATCAGATATTGGCTGGTCTAATCAAAATCTTATTTAGTATTGATTATTTTAGGATTAGCATGTTTATCTTATACTCTATTCCAAGTATTGTAAATACCTTTGTAAATAATTATATCATCATCACCTATGGAGAAGTTCAAATTATTACAAAATTAATCTTGTTATTATTATTTATTACCTAACTAGCGTATATTTTCATGATTTCCCCTCTGAGCTGCCAGGTCAGTTGAATTATATTTTGATGTAAATTGTTTGGGAGGAAAAGTGGTGTGAGAAATGAAATGGAAAATGTCATATTTCTGAATGAAAGATTTTTTGAAACCCAGAGAGACTGTGAGCCAGCTTTAGGCAACCCTTTGAGATGAAAGGTGTACTTCAAATCGAAAATTAATTTTGAAAGATGTTTGTTTTCATTCTCTTCTCCTGTTCCTTCTTTTTTTTTCATTCTTCAAACAAGTGTCTAGAGACACAGCAAATAGCTCAGGAAGAAATCCCTGGAAAAGGCTCTCTCCTCCAGTGTCATAATGAGATCTCTTTGGTTCAGTTGCTAACCAATTCATAAATCTAACCTGCAAAATATTGAGCTGTACTGATTATTTTCCTAGGTTACTGAGAGGCATTTACGTTGCTTTCTACCTTGTTTCCTTCAGCCCACTTTGACAGTGTAAATGGACACAGTGAACTTGTTATTGAAAGGATGTCAAAAGAAGATTCGGGTACTTATGTGTGCACTGCAGAGAACAGCGTTGGTTTTGTGAAGGCAATTGGATTTGTTTATGTGAAAGGTAGATAAAAAGTCTTCTATTTTAAATTTATTTATGATGAATGGTTTGTGTTTTGCCTCCTTATTGTATAGTAATACAATATAACTTCAATTTATTAATCCATTTAGTCTTATTTCACAGATATGAAATTCATGACATAAAAAAAATTATGAACATTCAACTCAAAAGTAGGTAAGCAGTATGTAAAGAGATCATTTGGCACAAAATGGAATCATCCACTTAGGTTACTGAAATGGACAAAATTGTCTCATTGATTAGCATGAGCAATTAATTCTGGAAGATCCCTGGGGCTCAAACGTGGCTTTTCCCCTCTTCACTAAATCATCTTTTAAATAGATCAAAATCACAAAGAAATTATTGGAGCTTCCTTTTTCTTATACTCATCTTTTGTTATTTCCCCAGAACCTCCAGTCTTCAAAGGTGATTACCCTTCTAACTGGATTGAACCACTTGGTGGTAATGCAATCCTGAATTGTGAGGTGAAAGGTGATCCCGCCCCAACTATCCAGTGGAACAGAAGGGGGATGGATATTGAAATTAGCCACAGAATTCGGCAACTTGGAAACGGCTCCCTGGCCATTTATGGCACTATAGTAAGTCACACTGGAATTGTCAGTATGCACTTTAACTGTCACAATCAATGCCTCTCTATAGGTGCCATGGATGGGAAAAGTTTCTAATGCATTCCTATTTTAATCATAAAATCTGAGTCAATGGGTTCTTTTAAAAAACTGAAACAGTGGTTCAAATTGATGATTTTTAGCCCTTCAAAGAAGTACAAGCAATAAAATAATTTTGCTGCTTTGTTCTCCATCATTGACCTATTGTTCAACATCAGTAGATAACTTCCTCAAATCTGTTTTAGAATGCGGAAATTGAAGAATTACAACATTGTAAATTACAAATAAATGTTAGATTTCATCACCAAGTCGATAACTATATTAGGCTGTCCAAAAGTTTCAGTAATTCAGACAGTGATTAGTACTTTAAGTTATTCTAATTTGGGGGTCAAGTGAATGAGATATTTTATCTGAAAAATTCTTAACTAGACTAAATGAGGGTAATTTGTTAACCTACTGTTGAATTAGTTAATTAGTATATACTATCTAATCACCTGCTCCAATGGGCCACTCTCAGTCTTTTCTTCTCCTTGGCTTTATTTCAACCTTAGATGTTATTGATCGTCCCTTCAATTTTGAGATGATTTCTACCTCTAGCTACACGAATGAGTCTCAGGCTTCTTCATTACTGCTTTACCCCCCTTTTCCTCTACGCAAACATTACTACTGCTGAAGTCCTTGGTACTTCTTCTAATATCAATATTAATACTAATTTTTTTCCACCATACAATTTCAGATTCCTAACCCTGTACCTTCAACCCTGAAACTCTTTCAGGTTCCATTTACAGTTTCCTACTAGAAATCTCTATTTGGATAATGCATTGATACCCTGATTAAACAACTAAATCATCTGTCTCTCTCCTCCCACCCTCCTCCACTTCCTTCAATTCAGTTCCTCTTAACTGACTTACTCTTTCTATTAACAAGACCAGAATTCTTCTGTTCACAAGACCTTAGCAAAATCTGTGTCTCTAGTCATCAAATCTAAACTCATGTGGTCCTTATTTTCTATAATATATATGTATAAATTTGTGACTTACATTCTGTGATTTGTCATCATTAATAATTAGTTCCTCACTTTCTTTCCTACATTTCAAGCTTTCTAAATGGAGGCTAAGCTTAATGTTTTTTTTTAACAACCCCCATAAGAAAGAACTAGATATTCGTTGATTTGTTCTGATTATTTAATGCTTTTTAAGCTATCTATAAGAATAGTGTTGGCATTTTTCTTTAATGAGATAATTTTGGATAAATGATTGTAAAAAATGTGATTTTCTGCTTAGGTTTCCTGCCAGTTATTGTTCCCTGAGAGCAATGATACGTTGTTCAGAAAAAAATTAAGCTAGGAATTTCTTTCTCTTCTTTTCTTTAAAAAAAACAATCTATGTGGTTAAATATAGGTAAGTTTTTCTATTTCCATTGAAATACCGTCTCAAAAACAAAATTGCATATAAACAAGCATCATGGTAATAAAAAGTGATTTGCGCTGTTCTATAGGCACATATTTTTATAAAACACTGCTTATTTCCGTAGAATGAAGATGCCGGTGACTATACATGTGTAGCTACCAATGAAGCTGGGGTGGTGGAGCGCAGCATGAGTCTGACTCTGCAGAGTAAGCTGCTTAATCAAACTCTAATTAAACACTTGTTTTAAGAAATGTCCATTTAATTGTTCATTTAACTTCCTAGCAAGTACATTAATGGTAGCTTTCAGAGTCTGTCTAATTTACTTTTCTGCTGCTGATGGAGCAGCTGTTACCAAGCATAAGACTGATATAATTTTGCAATATATTTTATCTAACACATGCAGCTCACACTTGCAATTGCTCGGTAGCAGAGCCTTTTGTGTTGTTTGCAATATATTCAATCGAGTACCCTTCGTATAGCTCCTCACGGTTGTTGTAATGAACTTACAAAAATATCATTTTCTGGCACTTGAAAAATAAGTGTTGAAAATAAAGACTAATGTAAGTGAACTCAAGAGTGCTCCAGCTTGGGGCTTCCCTGGTGGCGCAGTGGTTGGGAGTCCACCTGCCGATGCAGGGGACACGGGTTCATGCCCCGGTCTGGGAAGATCCCACATGCCGCGGAGCGGCTGGGCCCGTGAGCCATGGCCGCTGAGCCTGCACGTCCGGAGCCTGTGCTCCGCAACGGGAGAGGCCACAACAGTGAGAGGCCCACGTACCGCAAAAAAAAAAGAGTGCTCCAGCTCGATTGCTGTCAATCTGCCGTGAAATAACTATGTGCTCCGAGCAGGATTATCATGTTCATGATGAAGGCCCTCAGTATAAACCATTGGAAGACAGGTTTTCATAATTAGAAAAACATGAAAGACTCCAATGGCTCCCTGGACAGTCCCCAGAACCACTTCAGGGGCTGACCCGAGAACAATGTTATTCGGTTGACAATTTAAGGAAATCAGCTTATTTTGAGACTAGGCTCAGTAATTAACAGGGTGAATTTATTTACATTTTCTTTATTCACTATTGAGAGATGCTGTAGACTAGCATTTACTAACAGCTGTTTGCCAAACTACTATATATATACCATATTTTCTTTATCCATTCATCCATTGAAAGACACACTCAGGTTGTTTGTATGTCTTGCTAAGACAATGTTTTATTAAAATACATATCTACCAAATGATAACTTTGTGGGGTGTCATTAGGAAAAAAGAGTGCCATGATTGAATAAGTCTGAGAAAAAAATAGATTAAACAAGGTTTATTCATTTATTAAATATATAAAGAGCACCTAGTATATGCCAAGCCCTGCTTAGGTGTACCAATTTCTTTACTGCAGATATTTCCAGAAATGTTAATATGCAGATGTGAGTTAGTTATAACTCAACAAGAGGAAAATATAATATTCTACATTTCCCAAAAAAAATGTTATTTCCATGAAACCTTCCTCACCCCTTTGTTGGGTGAGTGTAGGTAGGTCATCTCATGATTAATCTCTCCTGGAAGACTGTTCCACTGACAGTTTAAGAAAAGCTGCATTAGATTAGATTAGCTCATCTACATACTGACAATAGATTCATTGTAGTAAATGAGGGATATAAAAAAAGCCAAAAATATAATTTGTTTAAAATTAAGATTAAAGCACCAGAAGGAATGTTTTCATTTAGATAAAATGCTCGTATTTAACTGATCATTATGTGACTGATAGAATTAATTCAACTTTGAAAGATGTACATATGGAATTTTATTGTTGAATTAATTTATAGCCTTATGTGCAGTTGGAAATGTTCAAATGTGCAATCTAAATTAAGATTCTAAGTTTTATTTAACACTTTCTTTGGCCATAATAATATGAACAGACAAGCTCATCTATTCATTTTGTTGTTATTTAGTGTTACGTGATTAGTCTGAGGCATTTACTTTATTCAGCAACAGTTTATTGAATACATTATGTAATCTCATCACTGGGAGAGAAGGAAAAGCACCAGCCCTGAAAGTTCCTAGAGTGATGTTAATGTAAACATCAAGTAAGAAGGCCATTGTATAGGATGATGTGGGCATATATATGAATAATACATTAATAACACTCACTGAGGGATTCAAACCTCATATGAAATAATTACTTTTGTAAAAGACATGTCAGTGGTACCTTTACATAAAATACTAGCATAGTAATATCACAATAAAACACATTTTACTTCTGTTTTTGTTTTATGTTCCATCATTCCAGATACATTTCCTGGTCTATAATGTGCAGCCACTGCCTTGAATTATATGATTGCATTAACTCTCACTGAGCAAATCATTCCACCATTCAGTTCAGTCTCACTAAAACACCACTGTCATCCCGACATACTCTATCAAGAATAAGCACAATCCCCTTTGCTTTACCTATTCAAACATAAACGCTTCTGATTTTCTTATAAGATTTTAACCAAATGTTTAATACCTGCATGCTACTGCTCTCCTGGATGAATCATCCTTTCAAAACTAAACCCATCTCTATGCTATTTCCTTCTCTCCAGGGAGCCTCCTTTCTGCTATATGTAATCTTACTCATTTTTAAAAATCCAGTCCAAGCTTCTTCTCCATGAAGTCTTTCATATTCTATCCTGACACTGTAGACCAGTATAAAGATAAACATTCTGTCAGCAGTTTTTTGCAATTCCTTTTACATTCTTTCCAACAGCTTTATTTGAATAGCTATCATCCAGTATAGATACTGTTAACCTCTTCCTCCTTCTTGAAACTCCCTTTGGTTGCCAGGATACCCTTTTCTCCTGAGTTTCTTCAAGGAAGAAACTCAATTACAGGCTCATTTTCTGTCCATTTCTTAAATAATGATGTTGTAATAGTTTATGTCTTTGGATCTCTTCCTCTGATTTTAGACTCACTTCTGAAGCAATCTTATCCACTCATGAAAGACTCACAAATCTATATTTCTAGCCCATATCTCTATTCTGAGCTCTGGATATGAATATCCAACTGTGGTGTAGACATCTCCATTTGAATGTCCTACAGATATCTCAAGCTCAGCAGTTCTAAATGGATGCAAATTATCATTCCTTACTCCCTCCCAACAAATCTGTTCTATCTCCTATGTTCTGCTGGATTGCCCAAAGATATACTATATTGCCCAAATCAAAACCCTGTAGTCATCAATTCCTCCCTTTATTCCATACCATTCAATGGCTAAGTTCTATCACTCCCACCTTCTTAACAATTCTTGAATATTTTCCTTTTCCTCTTCATTTCCAGTGACATGCTTTTGTATGATCTGTTGAGTCACTATTGTTATGCTCCCAGATTACCACAATTTTACCTATTGTATACTAAATTCTATTCTACTACCAAATTCTACAGGTAAATTATAGCACAGCTCAATAATGGGTTATTTGTCTGTCTTATAAGTGGACTGTTAGCTCCTTGAGGCTACAAATTATATCTGTGCCCCCAGCATCTAGCACAATGCCTGGCAAAAAGTAGGTTCTTCATATATGTTTATTAAAGAATGATGACCACTGGTGAAAGAATAAGTTGATAATGAATCCCTACCTCAAAAATAATGTAAGGGAAAGAACTGAATGTTCACCATGTAAAACACAGACAAAAGCAATGATAGTAACAGCAACAGTACTAATAATATCGTGTGCTTACCTTGTTAACAATAACAATAGTCCTAATAATATTGTGTGCTTACCTTGTTGAAGAGCTGTGCTTACATCATCTTAGTCGAGTCAAACAAGATCCTGTGAACTAGGGACCATTTTTAAGGACACAATGATTCAAAAAGGTAGTAAAGAGCAGAGACAAAATTTGAATCCAGAAAAGCATGACTGCAGAGCCCATGCTCTAGGCTAGACTGCTTGGGGATTTTAAATTTTTGCCATTTACTAAATAAAACATTCTATCAATAGCCATTACAACCTTAATAGTTGAGAAGCTACAGTGTATTAAAAAATCAGCCTAACTTTTTTCAAAATAATGTTACTATATAATATGGCTTAAAATGTTAATATGATTCCACAAAAGCTAAGAAATACTATGTGCTTTTTTCCATAGGTCCTCCTGTTATCACTCTTGAGCCAATAGAAACTATTATTAATGCTGGTGGCAAAGTCGTCTTGAATTGTCAGGCAACTGGAGAGCCTCATCCAACCATTACATGGTCCCGTCAGGGGCACTCTATCCCCTGGGATGAGCGAATTAATGTGTTGTCCAACAACTCATTATATATCACCGCCGCTCAGAAAGAAGATACATCCGAATATGAATGTGTTGCTCGAAACTTGATGGGTTCTGTCCTTGTCAGAGTGCCAGTAATAGTCCAGGGTGAGTGTGATTCGTTCGCCCTGGGATATTCATGTTAAACAGCACCTGGAGTGATCGAAATCATAAAAATCGTTAAGCATCTTAGTCCAAGTCTCCTCTACCTTTAAGATACTTCTAGATTATAGGGCTAGGACAAAAATCACATCACAAACTGAAAGGACTGAAACAATACAGATGAGAGCTGCAGAATACCACGTTAATAATTCAAAATCCCGAACTGAATTTTGTATTCAAAACTAGGTTAAATTTATTCTCAAAAATCAATGCATATTTTTGCTTTAAAGAATGACTTATTTCCAAACGGTAAATAGCATATAAATTTCTTGGTCACTGACTCTTTCAACAGCCATGTCCAGATGAGTCAGGACTGGAGCTGGGAAGAAACCCTAGTTAGCAGTTTGAAGTTCTTCTCTCTTGCTTAGGTTTTTTTTTTTTTTTTTTAACATCTTTATTGGGGTATAATTGCTTTACAATGGTGTGTTAGTTTCTGCTTTATAACAAAGTGAATCAGTTATACATATCTTGCTTAGGTTTTAATTTTACAGTAAAGAAGAGCTTCCATAAGCAATCTCTCAGCCTTCATAGATTCAGCGCTAGACCCAGTGCATATCTTAAATGAAATCTGACTTAACAATTTTTTTACTTACAAAAACAGAGACCAAGTACAATGTTTTACTTGCAGTTCATGGTGGCTTTTCCCAGTGGTCAACCTGGAGATCCTGCAGTGTCACCTGTGGGAAAGGCATCCAAAAGAGGAGTCGTGTGTGCAACAACCCCTCTCCAGCCAATGGTGGGAAGCCTTGCCAGGGATCGGATTCAGAAATGCGGAACTGTCAACATAAGCTGTGTCCAGGTAAACCTCTTTATTCACCGGACAGGCACGTATTCAGTAGATACTCATTTCTGTTCCCTAACTATGGCTTGTCTCACTATTAGTTCTTTCAACTGAAATATATCTAATGGTGTAATGTGTCACCTTTAGTGGATGGTAACTGGTCAGAGTGGAGCCCTTGGGAAGAATGCACAAGGAGCTGCGGACATGGCAACCGAACCAGGACCAGAACTTGCAATAATCCATCAGCTCAGCATGGTGGGCAGCCATGTGAAGGGAATGCTGTGGAAATAATCATGTGCAACATTAGACCTTGCCCAGGTGAGAATCCACCAATAAGCAAAACTTGCATCTTTCTAACTCCTACAAAGGAGTTATAATTACCTTTTCTTCTTTATTGTGAAGAGATGTTATGGCCTCAACCCTTGAACATATTCATTTTCTGTGTTCTTAGTCCTGTCTCATGGATGAACTTGTGAAGGTATGACATTAATCAGTGTTACATCAAATACCTGATATAACTGAACATGATAAAAGGCTCTAAACTGTGGTGTATTTTTAATCATGTAGATTTAATCAAATTAATGGAATTTTAGAGATAATGAGGACCTTAGATAACAGCGAATCCAGTCATTCGTTTTCACATGAAATA
This sequence comes from Globicephala melas, assembly GCF_963455315.2. NCBI lineage: Eukaryota > Metazoa > Chordata > Mammalia > Artiodactyla > Delphinidae > Globicephala > Globicephala melas. The sequence continues at coordinate 44,290,932 of NC_083314.1, read as the reverse complement.
AATGAAGCCTAGAGAGGTTAAAGACCTGCCCAGAAACACACAGCTGGTGAGGAGTAAAATAATATTAGCTACCATTCACTAAATATGTGTCATGTGCTAGGAACCATGCTCATCAGTACTTTATCTACATGTTGTTTTTGACTTTGTGAAACAACACTACAACATAGGTATTTTAGGGTTCTAGGTATCTTCACTGTAAGAACCTTTGCTGCAGGCAGTTTTGCTGCACAACTAAACAGACCGTAAGACAATTTTGTTGTAGAAGATAAAATAATAAAGATAAAATAAAAGAGGAACATTTAAAAGGATATAATTAAGATGAAAAATTAAAAACAAAATTTTTAAAACATTTTGTCATGAAAAATGAAAATACAGAAAATATTTGAATACATTTAAAATGTGTGTAAATTCATGTTATAGTTGTATTGGGGTATGTCTTAGAAAACGATGATACTTCCTTTCTCAGAGTTGATCATTAAGGATTCAGGATCTTTTGTTGGACATAAATTCTTTTTGATATACAAAAAATCTGCTGTAAGTCTTTTCAGATATCCCTGACTGTAAAATGAACAGACGAGGGATGCTATTTCTTATCAATATATGTAACATACATAACTGGTCCTACATATCTGGACTACATTTAAATGTTCCATCACAATTTCAGTCCTTATATTTCACCAAATCATCTAAGCCAGATTCTGTCCCAAATACCAAAATTCTGGGTACATAGTGTTCTCCACTATCAAATAGCAAAAAATTTCACCATTTTCAAGAAACTTACCGGGAAGCACGTAACCGTTTCCTTTTGCTGCGATAAGAGGAGCTTGATTCTTTTGCCTCCAACTTCTAATATTGTGTGATAGATTTTATAAAGACAGCTTGGAGAGCAATCTGTAGTATCTGAATTAGCTAAAGAATCGATAATTAATGCGCTTGAAGACCGTTATGAATTACTAGCCGCCCCTTTTATATTTGCCATAGCTTGGTAAACTTTTGCTTTTGACAGGTGAGAGTGATGACTGTGCTCACCAAAGGATTTGCAAACTGATATATTATCATTTTAGTATAGTATGCGATCTGGCTTTACACGCTCTCATTTCACATTTCCTGTAAGTTTTCTTATCACCGTATTTTCTATCAAGTCATTATACATAGTTGTTATCATCCACTATTTTAAGACCCTCACATCTGCTCGTCACTGTAGTGACCATTATGAGGCCTAAGATGTGTATAATATAAAAATGGGAGCACTGAGTCAGTGGAGAAATGAAACCACTGTCAACTAGTTGAAACCAAACTGTCGAACCTGTTGATCATTGTTTTATCTTTCACAGCAAAATTGCCTTACAGCCAATTAGTTGGTGGCAAAACTGTTTGGGGCAAATATTCTTACAGTGAATATACTGGGTGTGGTATATTAGGGCTCTTTCAGGTTAAAGTGACAGAAATCAAACTTAAATACGTAGCTTACATAGAAAATTCTACTTTCAGGTATGATTGAATCCAGGGATTTGGCTAATGTTTTTACTAGCATGTTTTCACTAGCATGTTTTCCATCTCTCATCTCTGCTTTCCTTTCTCTGCCTTTGTTTCTCCATTAAACTCTTTCCATGTGGTGGGAAATATGACTTCCGGCAGCTGGCTCACAGCGGCCTTATAATCTAAGGCCTCAGAGGAAAAAAGTTCCTCTCTCTCTCTCATAATTTGTATCAGCCTCTGCGAAAGAACCCTCTTTGATTTTGTTTGGGTCCCAGGCTCACCTCTGAACTCAGGTAGTCCAGGAGAAGGATACTGCTCTGAGAGCCAGCTTGGGCTAGTTGCCCACCTTGTATCAAGAGGGGCAAGGTTTCTTGTTTGACAGCCTGAAAGAAATCATATGGAATAGAAGAGTGGCTGTTAATTCATTCTTTTAATCATTCATTCATCCAACAGATACTTATTGAGCACCATTCTAACTGCTGTAATTAGAATATCATTCAGATATTGATAAGCATACAGGACAAACTCAAAGAGTTGAAGTGATAGAGCATAACTGGGAGAGCCACCTTAGCTGAGATGGTCTAAAAAAGGGATATTGACAAACAAAAATGAGTCGTAGTTACCTCTGCATTGGATATTGCATTCTATTGTACAGAAAAGGAAACTAAGATTCAGAAAATATATGATAATTAATTCATTGAGGTTACACACCTACTAAAAGTGAATTAAGGATTTGAACCCAGGTCTGTCTGATTCCCAAGCCAATTTGCTTAGATCCTGGGTATCTTGATTTGCAGTTCAGAACTTCTATTACGTTACAAAAATTAATTAACTGTTATGAAATCTTAAAATAAACCAAAAGCCAAGTTTTTTTAATCTTGAAAAATGAGAAATCTAATTATAATAGAATAATATATCAAAGTAAAAAGAACCAGAAATACTGGATTAGAGCAACCTTTGTACAGTTTGTCAGCTATGATATCTAATGTCTATATAATGAAAAGGTAAATGATATTAGTAAATGTCATAAAACAAAAGTCAGGATTTTTTTTCTCTTCATGTTGAGTAACTATTGGCTTACTGCTGTTTTGCTCACTTTTCTGTTGGTTTACTGTTCTTCTGTCTTTCTTTGGTTATCTCCCAGCCTCTATATTGATTGAATTTAGCTGTTATTTTGGCATATTGTCAGTGGTGTTCTGGATCTTGCCACTGAGAGCATGTATCTCTTCCCACTGAGAGTTTAGTGACATCATATTAGTAGGTAGATATTGACCACAGTGGGAGTGTTTGGTACCACAAAAATTGCAGATGCTATAATTCAGAGTTTCCCTCCCTACTCCCAGAGAGCTGGTTGTTAAACATTTATCAGTATACCACTGCAAAATGGGCAAATAGCCAAAGATAGTCTTTTTCATCCAGGGGGTATGTCAGCACCTTAGGGACTGAAGAGATTTTCTTTTTATACATGGTTGGATTCAACTTGCTAATATTTTGTTGAGAATTTTTACATCTACGTTCATGAGAGATATTGGCCTGTAGTTTCCTTTTCTTATAATGTCTTTGTCTGGTTTTGGTATTAGGGTAACGCTGGTCTCATAGAATGAGTTAGGAAGTAGTCTCTCTGCTTCTGTCCTCTGAAAGAAAGATAGAGAATTGGTATAATTTTTTCCACAAACATTTGGTAAAATTCAGCAGGGAACCCATCTGGTACTGGTGTTTTCTGTTTTGGAAGGTTATTAATTATTGGTTCAATTTCTTTAATAGATCCCCCCTCTTTTATTTCTGATATTAATAATTTGTATTCTCTCTCTCTCTTTTTTTCTTGGCTAGCCTGGCTAGAGGCTTATTGATTTTATGATCTTTTCAAAGAACCAGCTTTGGGTTTCATTGATTTTTATCTATTGATTTCCTACTTTCATTTTCACTGATTTCTGCTCTAATTGTTACTGTTTCTTTTCATCTTACTTTGGATTTAATTTGCTCTTCTTTTTTAGTTTCCTAACGTAGAAATGTAGATAATTTATTTTGATCTTTTCTAATATATGCATTCAATGCTATGAACTTCCTTCCCTCTAAGCATTACTTTTGCTGCATCCCACAAATTTTGATAACTTATGTTTTCATTTAATTCAAAATATTTTTAATATCTCTTTAGATTTCTTCTTTGACCTAGGTATTATTTAGTAGTGTGTTGTTTAGTCTCCACATATTTGGGGATTTTGCAGCTATCTTTCTGTTATTGATTTCTAGCTTGATTCCATTGTGATCTGAGAGAGACATTATATGATTTCTATTCTTTTAAATTTGTTAAAGTGGATTTTATGGCTCAGAATGTATTCTACCTTGGTGAATGTTCCATGTGAGCCTGAGAAGAATGTTTATTCTGCTGTTGTTGGATGAAATAGTATATAGATGTCAACTACATCCAGTTGATTGATGTTGTTCTTGAGTTCAATCCTTTCCTTACTGATTTTCTGCCTGCTGGATCTGTCCATTTCTGATAGAGGAGTATTGGAGTCTCTGTCTATTATGGTGGATTCATCCATTTCTCTTTGCAGTTCTGTTAGTTTTTGCCTCACATGGTTTAATGAGATTTTCTTTTAGTAAAAATTTGTGCTTAATCAAACTTACAGAAAAGTTGCAAGAATTGTACAAGGAACTTATGTATACCCCTACCCAGATTCACCTATTCTGTATATTTCCTAAAACAAGAACATTCTCTTTTATAAACAGTTATCAAAATCAAGAAATTTAACATTCATACAATACTAATTAAGTCTTATTACCTAATCCACAGTTCACATTAAAATTTTATTAGTTGTCCCAGTCATATATGCTTCATAACTCTTTTTCCCACTGCAAGATCTAGTCCAGGATCACACTTGTGTTTATGTGTCAAGTCTCTTTAGTCCCTTTCAACTGGAACAATTCCTTAGTCACTTTTTACCTTTTATGGCCTTGCTATTTTTTAAGTATACAGGCTAATCATTTTGTAAAAGAGTTTCCATTTAGATGTGTCTGATATTTCTTCATGATTAGATTCAGGTTTTGCATTTTGGCAGAAACATCACAGAAATGGTTTTGTGTCCTTCTCAGTGCATCATATGAGATAGTGTATGATGTCAGAATTTGTCCCAAGCTGGTGATGTTAACTTTGTTCACTTGTTTAAAGTGGTGTCTTCCACTGTGTCGTTACTATTTTTACCTTTGTAACTAATAAGTATTTTGTAGGGAAACTTAAAGACTTCATAAACATCTTGTTTCTTGTCAATCTTTTATCTACTAGTTTTAGCATCTACTTATGATTTATTTTTGTTTTAAATCAGCTATTGCTATGATCTTACAAAACATTTATAACTCCATCATATCTTCTACATCTATTATTGGCTTTCTTTTTTTTTTTTAATTGCATTTTTTCTTTGTTTTTTTTGCTCTTTGGCCATGCCGTGCACCATGTGGGATCATAGTTCCCAATCAGGGATTGAACCCACACCCTCTGCATTGGAAGCACAGAATCTTAACTACTCAAACGCCAGGGAAGTCCCCTACTGGCTTTCTATTGTAAGAAAGAATTTTCTTTCTCTTTCTCCTTTTTTTTCAGTTATATCAGTAAGAACTCAAATATCATTTCATTCAGTGGTTTATAATGCACTACTGTCTTCATTTATTGTGATGCACAAATTGTCCTAGATTTGGTTAGTGGAGATCCCTTGAGGGATCCTAGCTTCAGTGTCCTCTTGATATGTCCCCATCATTTCATGAACGCTTCGACTTTCTGGTACGAATTGATATTTTAGGCCTATCTTGTCCTCCCCCAGTTAGAAGATATTTCTAAACTGACAATCCTCCCTCTAAAAAAGATGGGTATCTTCTGGGGTAGGCCATCCTGCTGCCATTTGAGACAATCATAAAAAATATATTGTTACAGATAAAGAATGAGCTTTTTTTAAGTGTTATTCTGAAAATCGTTGAACTTTGAGTGAAGAATAGCAGTACTAGCTCAGAGCTCACACTCATGTAATACTGTGTGTCTTACACTGCTCAAGGACTTTTCATCTATCAACTCATTATTCCTCATGCCCATCCTAATAAGGTAGGTTCTTTGCTTATCCATATATGGCAGATGGTGAAACTAGGCGCACAGAAGCCAAGTAACTTGTCAAGGATCGTACAGCTAGTAAGGGCAGAGTGGTTATTCAGGCCCAGGGCATCTGCTCCAGAATCCCTGCTTATAAGCACCATGCTCTCCTACCTTTCCAGAATCACAACTGCAACATAGTATAACAACCAACTCGTCTATTATATTTTACTTTATTTTTCAATGTACTAATTCCTCCATAGCTGTTTTCTTTTGTATTATATTATTTAGATACCATGATGTTTTATGCCTTCTCTGGTTTATATTGTCTTTCCTCTTTTTCTTGCTATCGTTCCACTCACATCAAAGAAACATTTCAACTCTACCGCATTTTATGCCATGAAATTTAATTTTGGTTAGGGTTTTCTGTATTGATTTTAAAAAATTAAAGGATCTTAAGCTGGAAACCTCTATTCATATATAATAGAAACTACACAGATAATAAATGAACAAATGTCACCTAATTGTGGTCCTCCAAAAAATGCATGTATCATAAGTCTTTATATTGTAAGAGATAAAGACTTTTGTTAACCAACAGCCTTGGAAATAGAACATATTAAAATGATTGGAATGGCAGAATTTTGAAATCCCATAGTCCATATATAAGAACCATGAGCATCAGTAATCTGAATTAATAAAGAAGTAGTCTTGAGTAATATTTGCCATTTAATTAAAGGCCTTCTTTCCTTTTATGTTTAGTCAAATAACTTTTAGTGCAGATTCTTGTCAGGTGAAATAAATTTGTGTGACTGTCTAAAAAGTATACGAATATGTAGTCAATTCAACTAGAAAACAGTTAATTAAAAGAAAATTCAAGATGTGTTTTAAAATATTTTCTAAACAAAGCAACCAAATGATAATTCCATTCCTTGTTTTTCAACTTATTCTTATAGACTGGGTTAAGAGAATATTTAGACAAGACCTTACAGCCCTATGGTTCATATCTTGGTTAAACTGGGTGACCACAACAACAAACTTTTTGAGCCCTACATCTAGAAAATACCCCTCAACAAAACTATGACCTGATACTGACTTATACATAAGAGAAACCATAATGTTGATTCTCAGCCCCTGCACCTGGTAGGAAACATAATGTTGTTTCAGTCTTCTGGTCAGATGGTGTAATATGTTAGTTACCAAAAGGAAGGCCTTAATATCATTCCTTGGAAACTCCTGGTCAATTTTTACTGTTGTTTAGGAAGCTGGTGGGTGTGTTATTCAGAACTCTTAATTCATGAATATTATGTAATGGGGAAAATTTTTCAAAGAGTTACAACTGTGCAAATCATCATGTTGTTGAAAAGTCCAAGTACATTTTAAATGTGAAGGTGAATCAGGCTTAAAGATGTGGCCTTGCAGTCTGGGGTCCAGCTTATCATTATGGAGACATTTGTATTGTCCATAACCGTATCTAGATTTGTTATACAGCTTTGCTTCTTAGCTTCTGGTCCCTTCCACTTTCTCCAGAGCTTAGAGTACAAATACTTAGCTACGGGTAAAAGCTCAGATTTTATTTACATATAGTAGTTTGATTAAATTAAATTAAATTTTTTTCGGGGGGTGCTCTTTTTTTTACATCTTTATTGGAGTATAATTGCTTTAAAATGGTGTGTTAGTTTCTGCTTTATAACAAAGTGAATCAGTTATACATATACGTATGTTCCCATATCTCTTCCCTCGTGCGTCTCCCTCCCTCCCACCCTCCCTATTCCACCCCTCCAGGCGGTCACAAAGAACCGAGCTGATCTCCCTGTGCTATGCAGTTGCTTCCCACTAGCTATCTACCTTACGTTTGATAGTGTATATATGTCCATGCCTCTCTCTCGCTTTGTCACAGCTTCCAATTCCCCCTCCTCATATCCTCAAGTCCATTCTCTAGTAGGTCTGTGTCTTTATTCCTGTCTTACCCCTAGGTTCTTCATGACATTTTTTTTTCTTAAATTCCATATATATATATGTTAGCATACGGTATTTGTCTTTCTCTTTCTGACTTACTTCACTCTGTATGACAGACTCTAGGTCTATCCACCTCATTACAAATAGCTCAATTTCATTTCTTTTTATGGCTGAGTAATATTCCATTGTATATATGTGCCACATCTTCTTTATCCATTCATCCGATGGTGGACACTTAGGTTGTTTCCATCTCCGGGCTATTGTAAATAGAGCTGCAATGAACATTTTGGTACATGACTCTTTTTGAATTATGGTTTTCTCAGGGTATATGCCCAGTAGAGGGATTGCTGGGTCATATGGTAGTTCTACCTTTAGTGTTTTAAGGAACTTCCATACTGTTTTCCATAGTGGCTGTATCAATTTACATTCCCACCAACAGTTCAAGAGGGTTCCCTTTTCTCCACACCCTCTCCAGCATCTATTGTTTATAGATTTTTTGATGATGGCCATTCTGACCAGTGTGAGGAGATACCTCACTGTAGTTTTGATTTGCATTTCTCTAATGATTAATGATGTTAAGCATTCTTTCATGTGTTTGTTGGCAGTCTGTATATCTTCTTTGAAGAAATGTCTATTTAGGTCTTCTGCCCATTTTTGGATTGGGTTGTTTGTTTTTTTGTTATTGAGCTGCATGAACTGCTTATAAATTTTGGAGATTAATCCTTTGTCACTTGCTTCATTTGTAAATATTTTCTCCCATTCTGAGGGTTGTCTTTTGGTCTTGTTTATGGATTCCTTTCCTGTGCAAAAGATTTGAAGTTTCATTAGGTCCCATTTGTTTATTTTTGTTTTTATTTCCGTTTCTCTGGGAGGTGGGTCAAAAAGGATCTTGCTGTGATTTATGTCATAGAGTGTCCTGCCTATGTTTTCCTCTAAGAGTTTGATAGTTTCTGGCCTTACATTTAGGTCTTTAATCCATTTTGAGCTTATTTTTGTGTATGATGTTAGGAAGTGATCTAATCTCATACTTTTACATGTACCTGTCCAGTTTTCCCAGTAAGACTTATTGAAGAGGCTGTCCTTTCTTCACTGTACATTCCTGCCTCCTTTATCAAAGATAAGGTGACCATATGTGCGTGGGTTTATCTCTGGGATTTCTATCCTGTTCCATTGATCTATCTTTCTGTTTTTGTGCCAGTACCATACTGTCTTGATTACTGTAACTTTGTAATATAGTCTGCAGTCAGGGAGCCTGATTCCTCGAGCTCCATTTTTCTTTCTCAAGATTGCTTTGGCTTTTTGGGGTCTTTTTTGTTTCCATACAAATTGTGAAATTTTTTGTTCTAGCTCTGTGAAAAATGCCACTGGTAGTTTGATAGGGATTGCATTGAATCTGTAGATTGTTTTGGGTAGTAGAGTCACTTTCACAATGTTGATTCTTCCAATCCAAGAACATGGTATATCTCTCCATCTATTTGTATCATCTTTAATTTCTTTCATCAGTGTCTTATAATTTTCTGCATACAGGTCTTTTGTCTCCTTAGGTAGGTTTATTCCTAGATATTTTATTCTTTTTGTTGCAATAGTAAATGGGAGTGTTTTCTTGATTTTACTTTCAGATTTCTCATCACTAGTGTATAGGAATGCCAGAGATTTCTGTGCATTAATTTTGTATCCTGCTATTTTACCAAATTCATTGATTAGCTCTAGTAGTTTTCCGGTAGCATCTTTAGGATTCTCTATGTAGAGTATCATGTCATCTGCAAACAGTGACAGCTTTATTTCTTCTTTTCCAAGTTGGATTCCTTTTATTTCCTTTTCTTCTCTGATTGATGTGGCTAAAACTTCCAAAACTATGTTGAATAAGAGTGGTGAGAGTGGGCAACCTTGTCTTGTTCGTGATCTTAGTGGAAATGCTTTCAGTTTTTCACCATTGAGGACGATGTTGGCTGTGGGTTTGTCATATATGGACTTTATTATGTTGAGGAAAGTTCCCTTTACGGCTACTGGAGGGTTTCTATCATAAATGGGTGTTGAATTTTGTCGAAAGCTTTCTCTGCATCTATTCAGATGATCATATGGCTTTTCTCCTTCAATTTCTTAATATGGTGTATCACGTTGATTGATTTGCATATATTGAAGAATGCTTGCATTCCTGGAATAAACCCCACTTGATCATGGTGTATGATCCTTTTAATGTTCTGTTGGATTCTGTTTGCTAGTATTTTGTTGAGGATTTTTGCATCTATGTTCATCGGTGATATTGGCCTGTAGTTTTCTTTCATTGTGACATCCTTGTCTGGTTTTGGTATCAAGGTGATGGTTGCCTCGTAGACTGAGTTTGGGAGTGTTCCTCCCTCTGCTATATTTTGGAAGAGTTTCAGAAGGATAGGTGTTAGCTCTTCTCTAAATGTTGGATAAAATCTCCCTGTGAAGCCATCTGGTCCTGGGCCTTTGTTTGTTGGAAGATTTTTAATCACCGTTTCAATTTCACTGCTTGTGATTGGTCTCTTCTTATTTTCTATTTCTTCCTGATTCAGTCTTGGCAGGTTGTGCATTTCTAAGAATTTGTCCATTTCTTCCAGGTTGTCCATTTTATTGGCATAGAGTTGCTTGTAGTAATCTCTCATGATCTTTTGTATTTCTGCAGTGTCAGTTGTTACTTCTCCTTTTTCATTTCTAATTCTATTGATTTGAGTCTTCTCCCTTTTTTTCTTGATGAGTCTGGCTAATGGTTTATCAATTTTGTTTATCTTCTCAAAGAACCAGCTTTTAGTTTTATTGATCTTTGCTATTGTTTCCTTCATTTCTTTTTCATTTATTTCTGATCTGATTTTTATGATTTGTTTCCTTCTGCTAGCTTTGGGTTTTTTTTGTTCTTTCTCTAATTGCTTTAGGTGCAAGGTTATGTTGTTTATTCAAGATGTTTCCTGTTTCTTAAGGTAGGATTGTATTGCTATAAACTTCCCTCTTAGAACTGCTTCTGCTGCATCCCATAGGTTTTGGGTCATCATGTCTCCATTGTCATTTGTTTCTAGGTATTTTTTAATTTCCTCTTTGATTTCTTCAGTGATCACTTCGTTATTAAGTAGTGTATTGTTTAGCCTCCATGTGTTTGTATTTTTTACAGATCTTTTCCTGTAATTGATATATAGTCTCATAACGTTGTGGTTGGAAAAGATACTTGATACAATTTCAGTTTTCTTAAATTTACCAAGGCTTGATTTGTGACCCAAGATATGATCTATACTGGAGAATGTTCCATGAGCACTTGAGAAAAATGTGTATTCTGTTGATTTTGGATGAAGTGTCCTATAAATATCAATTAAGTCCATCTTGTTTAATGTATCATTTAAAGCTTGTGTTTCCTTATTTATTTTCATTTTGGATAATCTGTCCATTGGTGAAAGTGGGGTGTTAAAGTCCCCTACTATGAATGTGTTACTGTTGATTTCATCTTTTATGGCTGTTAGTATTTGCCTTATGTATTGAGGTGCTCCTATGTTGGGTGCATAAATATTTACAATTGTTATATCCTCTTGGATCGATCCCTGGATCATTCTGTAGTGTCCTTCTTTGTCTCTTCTAATAGTCTTTATTGTAAAGTCTATTTTGTCTGATATGAGAATTGCTACTCCAGCTTTCTTTTGGTTTCTATTTGCATGAAATATCTTTTTCCATCCCCTTACTTTCAGTCTCTATGTGTCTCTAGGTCTGAAGTAGGTTTCTTGTAGACAACATATATATGGTTCTTGGTTTTGTATGCATTCAGACAATCTGTGTCTTTTGGTGGGAGTATTTAGTCATTTTACATTTAAGGTTATTATCGATATGTATGTTCCTATTCCCATTTTCTTAATGGTTTTGGGTTTGTTATTGTAGGTCTTTTCCTTCTCTTGTGTTTCTTGCCTAGAGAAGTTCCTTTAGCCTTTGTTGTAAAGCTGGTTTCATGGTGCCGAACTCTCTCAGCTTTTGCTTGTCTGTAAAGGTTTTTATCTCTCCATCAAATCTGAATGAGATCCTTGCTGGGTAGAGTAATCTTGGTTGCAGGTTTTTCTCCTTCATCACTTTCAATATGTCCTGCCACTCCCTTCTGGCTTGCAGAGTTTCTGCTGAGAGATCAGCTGTTAACCTTATGGGGATTCCCTTGTGTGTTAGTTGTTGTTTTTTCCTTGCTGCTTTTAATATGCTTTCTTTGTATTTAATTTTTGACAGTTTGATTAATATGGGTCCTGGTGTATTTCTCCTTGGATTTATCCTGTATGGGACTCTCTGTGCTTCCTGGACTTGATTAACTATTTCCTTTCCCATATTAGGGAAGTTTTCAACTATCATCTCTTTAAATATTTTCTCAGTCCCTTTCTTTTTCTCTTCTTCTTCAGGGACCCCTATAATTCGAATGTTGGTGCGTTTAATGTTGTCCCAGAGGTTCCTGAGACTGTCCTCAGTTCTTTTCATTCTTTTTTCTTTATTCTGCTCTGCAGTAGTTATTTCCACTATTTTATCCTCCAGGTCACTTATCCATTCTTCTACCTCAGTTATTCTGGTATTGATCCCTTCTAGAGTATTTTTCATTTCATTTACTGTGTTGTTCATCGTTGCTTGTGTCATCTTTAGTTCCTCTAGGTCCCTGTTAAATGTTTCTTGCATTTTGTCTATTCTATTGGCAAGAGTTTGGATCATCTTTACTATCATTATTCTGAATTCTTTTTCAGGTAGACTGCCTATTTCCTCTTCATTTGTTAGATCTGGTGGGTTTTTATCTTGCTCCTTCATCTGCTGTGTGTTTTTCTGTCTTCTCATTTTGCTTATCTTACTGTGTTTGGGGTCTCCTTTTTGCAGGCTGCAGGTTCATAGTTCCCGTTGATTTTGGTCTGTCCCCAGTGGCTAAGGTTGGTTCAGTGGGTTGTGTAGGCTTCCTGGTGGAGGGGACTAGTGCCTGTGTTCTGGTGGATGAGGCTGGATCTTGTCTTTCTGGTGGGCAGGTCCACGTCTGGTGGTGTGTTTTGGGGTGTCTGTGGACTTATTATGGTTTTAGGCAGGCTCTCTAATGGATGGGGTTGTGTTCCTGTCTTGCTAGTTGTTTGGCATAGGGTGTCCAGCACTGTAGCTTGCTGGTCGTTGAGTGGAGCTGGGTGGTGGTGTTGAGATGGAGATCTCTGGGAGATTTTCGCTGTTTGATATTATGTGGAGCTGGGAGGTCTCTTGTGGACCAGTGTCCTGAAGTTGGCTCTCCCACCTCAGAGGCACAACACTGACTCCTGGCTGCAGCACCAAGAGCCTTTCATCCACATGGCTCAGAATAAAAGGGAGGAAAAAGTAGAAAGAAAGAATTACTAGAAGAAAGGAAGGAAGGAAGGAAGGAAGCAGGAAGGAGGGAAGGAAGGAAAAAAGAAAGAAAGAAGATAAAGTAAAATTAGATAAAGTAAGATAAAATGTTATTAAAATAAAAAATAATTATTAAGAAAACAAATTTAAAAAAACGGACGGATAGAACCCTAGGACAAATGGTGGAAGCAAAGCTATAGACAAAATCTCACACAGAAGCATACACATACACACTCACAAAAAGAGGAAAAGGGGGGAAAAAAATCATAAATCTTGCTCTCAAAGTCCACCTCCTCTATTTGGGATGATTCGTTTTCTATTCATGTATTCCATAGATGCAGGGTACATCAAGTTGACTGTGGAGATTTAATCCGCTGCTCCTGAGGCTGCTGGGAGAGATTTCCCTTTCTCTTCTTTGTTCGCACAGCTCCGGGGGTTCAGCTTTGGATTTGGCCCCACCTCTGCGTGTAGGTCTCTGGAGGGCGTTTGTTCTTCACTCAGACAGGACGGGGTTAAAGCAGCAGCTGATTCGGGGGCTCTGGCTCACTCAGGCCGGCGGGGAGGGAGGGGCACGCAGTGCGGGGCGGGCCTGCGGCGGCAGAGGCCAGCATGACGTTGCACCAGCCTGAGGCGCGCCGTGCGTTCTCCCGGGGAAGTTGTCCCTGGATCCCAGGACTCTGGCAGTGGTGGCTGCACAGGCTCCCCGGAAGGGGGTGTGGATAGTGACCTGTGCTCGCACACAGGCTTCTTGGTGGCGGCAGCAGCAGCCTTAGCGTCTCATGCCTGTCTCTGGGGTCCGCACTTTTAGCCGCGGCTTGCGCCCGTCTCTGGAGCTCCTTTAAGCAGCGCTCTTAATCCCCTCTCCTCGCGCACCAGGAAACCAAGAGGGAAGAAAAAGTCTCTTGCCTCTTCGGCAGGTCCAGACTTTATCCCGGACTCCCTCCCGGCTAGCCGTGGTGCACTAACCCCTTCAGGCTGTGCCAACCCCAGTCCTCTTCCGGCGCTCCGACCGAAGCCCGAGCTTCAACTCCCAGCCCTGCCCTCCCCGGCGGGTGAGCAGACAAGCCTCTCGGGCTGGTGAGTGCCGGTCGGCACCTATCCTCTGTGTGGGAATCTCTTTGCTTTGCCCTCCGCACCCCTGTTGCTGCGCTCACCTCCGCGGCTCCGAAGCTTTCCCCCTCCGCCACCCGTAGTCTCTGCCCACGAAGGGGCTCCTCGTGTGTGTAAAACCTTTCCTCCTTCACGGCTCCCTCCCACTGGTGCAAATCCCGTTCCTATGCTTTTGTCTCTATTTTTTCTTTTGCCCTACCCAGGTATGTGGGGAGTTTCTTGCCTTTTGAGAGGTCTGAGGTCTTCTGCCAGCATTCAGTTGGTGTCTGTAGGAGTTGTTCCACGTGTAGATGTATTTCTGGTGTATCTGTGGGGAGGAAGGTAATCTCCGCGTCTTACTCTTCCACCATCTTCCCCTTGTCTCGCCTTAATTTTAATAAAATAGCCTCTTTGGGCTTCCCTGGTGGTGCAGTGTTTCGAGAGTCCGCCTGCCGATGCAGGGGACACGGGTTCATGCCCCAGTGTGGGAAGATCCCACATGCCGCGGAGCGGCTGGGCCCGTGAGCCATGGCCACTGAGCCTGTGCGTCCGGAGCCTGTGCTCCGCAACGACAGAGGCCACAACAGTGAGAGGCCCGCGTACCGCAAAAAAAAAAAAAAAAAAAAAAGAATAAAATAGTCCCTTTGAATAATTTAAAGCATTTATTTTGGCTCTAGGTATCCTTCTGAATTTCCTGATAGACACTAATTCTTATGAAAATCTAACCAGATGGGAAAGGAAGAACATCATTTGTTACTTTTCCTTTGGTTCAATTTCAGTTATTTTAGATTCTGGGCTAATTTAACTCATTACTGAGTTATTTATTTGTATAATTTTGTTTCTTTTAACAAACATGGTTCTGTGACTTGAAACTCTGTCTCTTGGGATGTTTGCAGTTCATGGAGCATGGAGTACTTGGCAGCCTTGGGGTACATGCAGCATAAGTTGTGGGAAGGGTACCCAAACAAGAACAAGACTGTGCAATAACCCACCACCATCGTTTGATGGATCCTACTGTAATGGAGCAGAAACACAGGTGCAAGTTTGCCATGAAAGACACTGTCCAGGTAAGATAAATACAATGTTTGTACCCTTAATAAAATAACATCTATCTCTGATCTACGGAATATTTCAATAAGAATCATTGTCAATAAGAATATCACTCAACCTATCAATGCCCAGCGTTTAACTTGGTCATTTTTAAGTAGTAACAGAGCATATACGTTTTTCTTTAACCCAGTTGATGGCAAGTGGGCCACTTGGACCAGTTGGAGTACCTGCACTGTGTCCTGTGGAGGAGGCGCCAGACAACGAACAAGGGACTGCTCTGATCCTGTTCCCCAGTATGGAGGCAACAAGTGTGAAGGGAGTGATGTGCAGAGTGATTTTTGCAATAGTGACTCTTGTCCAAGTGAGTGTTGGAAATAGTGAGTCAGCATTATACTTTCTTAAGTTTCATTATGGACTCAAGTCCTTAAAGTTATAATATAGTCTGTTACTTCATTTGTCTTCCTCTGGTTTAGGATATCAAAATGTTGCATGGTTGCTGTTTTGTCTAATACCATAGATGCCACTGATTTATATGCGCAGGGGCTATGTCCTGTTTCACGTGCTCTACAGGACCAGCTGCAGAGGGCAGGGACTAGGGCACCCTTCCACGCTAACTGGTAATGATGTTGATTCTTTTATGGAGGCAGACAGGTGGCTCTCTGCCTTAATTTAGTCACCAAGCTAGAATTTTAGACCATAGCAGTATTTGAACTCACTGTATCCTGAATGTTATAGCTGGACTCCTCAGAGATCTTTTCTCATTCCTATCCTCCAGCTCCTGGAAAACTCTAACGCTCAGTAAATGTAGGTTAAATGGAATTGCACAGTCACTGGAATGTATTCTGTTTCTAGTCAAACCAACAACCAAACCCCCTGCCTTTGGAATTTGCTTATTTATAGATTTGTGTGTTTCTTTTCAGTTCCTGGAGAGAGTCTTTCCATATTTTTTGGATGAATGTCATTCTTTAGCACTTCTCCAATGGTTCTGTGTTGTAGCTCATGGTAACTGGAGTCCTTGGAGTGGCTGGGGAATGTGCAGCCGGACGTGTAATGGGGGGCAGATGAGGCGGTACCGCACATGTGATAACCCTCGTCCCTCCAATGGAGGAAGAGCTTGTGGGGGCCCAGACTCCCAGATCCAGAGATGCAACACTGACATATGTCCTGGTGAGCTTCCCGACTCCTGGCAGTAGAACAAGTAAAGCATTTCTTTAGTGCCCATTGTAGTAGCCCATCATTTCAGATCTTAAAATGGAAGTTGTATAGGCAGAGTTACCCTAGGTGTAGGTTTTAAAACCTATTTGTTAATGTCGACCATTCTATTCTTGTTCATAGTGGATGGAAGTTGGGGAAACTGGCATAGCTGGAGCTGGTGTTCTACCTCTTGTGGAGGAGGTGAAAAGACTCGAAAACGACAGTGTAACAATCCAGTACCATCCAAAAGTGGTCGCCCCTGCCTAGGAGATGCTACTCAGGTATCCAGATGCAATATACAAGCATGCCCAGGTAAGCAACTAAGTTAGACTTTGGCAGGACCACATTTACAGACTTTCCACAAATTGAAGAAAGGTGTCACTCTGAGCCCTCAAATTACAAAATAGCACCAACTCTGGGAGGAAGAAATAGGAAAAGTGCGCTGTTTTCCCCCCTCGTTGGTGCAGCTCTGCACCAAAGTTCATGCTGGATTTTAGTCTCTGATTGCCATCTTCCAGGCTCCCTTATAAAAGGAAATAGTCTGCACAGCCGTATAGTAGTCCTGGGCTTGAGGGGTAAAGGGGCATGGAAGAGTGGGAAAGCCAGGCTGAGATTCCAAGCGGAAAAATGACGGTGGGGTAGAAACTGAATATCTAATAGAAATACACAATTGGAGGCTGTTCTTTGACAGATGGAAATATGGAGAACATGAGTGTAGACAGTAAAATAGGGCAAATTCAGCTCAAGAAAAAAGATTAGGGGAAGTTCAACTACCATAATTCAAGTCAGTCATGAAATATGGCTAGATATTGTAAGTGATGCAAAAATTCAGAAGGAACAAAGTCAGAATTCTAGAACTCATGGACCTTAAAAAGAGTTTCTTGGAGGGCTTCCCTGGTGGCGCAGTGGTTGAGAGTCCGCCTGCCGATGCAGGGGACACGGGTTCGTGTCCCGGTCCGGGAAGATCCCACATGCTGCAGAGCGGCTGGGCCCGTGAGCCATGGCCGCTGGGCCTGTGCGTCCAGGGCCTGTGCGTCCGGAGCCTGTGCTGCTCAACGGAAGAGGTCACAACACTGAGAGGCCCGCGTACTGCAAAAAAAAAAAAAAGTTTATTGGAGTCCCAAGAAATGGTGGATAATACTAAGGGTACTTATCTCAAAGGATAGGCTTCCTAAGTGCTATAAGAAGACCAAAAAGAATATTTTCACATTGTTGAAATATTGAGATACCATTGGACTTTCCAAAGGTTTAAGGTTGCCTTAGAAATAAAATATCCCTGAAAATCAAGAAGGCCCATTTGGCAGAGTGAGAGAAAGGAATTACATGAAAAGGTTTATAGGATGTAGGCATGCTGAAAGAGCAAATATCTATCAGTCAGATGTAACCATATCTTCTTTTTTTGGTATAAAAATACAATGAAGTTTTTAACTGATATTGTATCCTGAAATCTTGCTGAATTTGTCAGTTTATTTTTTAGTGGATTCCATGGAATTGTTTATATATAAGATCATGTCATCTTCAAATAGAGATAATTTTACTTCTTTTTCTTCCCACTGGATATGCCTTTTATTTGTTTTTCTTGCCTAATTGCCCTGGCTGGAAGGTCTCTTATAATGATGGATAGAGGTAATGAGAACAAATATCCTTATTTTTTCCTGATTAAGGAAGACAGCATCCTTTCTTTTACCATTAAGTATGATGTTAGATGTGGGTTTTTTCATAGATGTTCTTTCACATATGGAGGAAGTTCCTCAATTCATAGTTTGATGAATGATTTTATGATGAAAAGTGTTGATCTTGCCAAATGCTTTTTCTGTGTCTAATGAGGTGAGCATATGCTTTTCACTTATTAAATTCTGATATGATGTATTACATTAATTAATTTTTGGATGTTGAACCAACCTTGCATTCATGGAATAAATCCCACTTGGTCATGCTGATATTTTTTTTTATATGTTGATGGATAGCAGTTGCTACAATTTTATTGAGGGTTTTTACACCCATATTTGTAGGAGATATTGGTCTGTTGTTACCTTGTGATTTTCTTGGTTTAGGTATCAGAGTAATGCTGGCTTTATAAAAGGAGTTGGGAACTGTCTTTTTTTTTTTTTTAACATCTTTATTGGAGTACAACTGCTTTACAATGGTGTGTTAGTTTCTGCTTTATAACAAAGTGAATCAGTTATACATATACATATGTTCCCATATCTCTTCCCTCTTGTGTCTCCCTCCCTCCCACCCTCCCTATCCCACCCCTGTAGGTGGTCACAAAGCACCAAGTTGATCTCCCTGTGCTCTGTGGCTGCTTCCCACTAGCTATCTGTTTTACGTTTGGTAGTGTATATATGTCCATGCCACTCTCTCACTTTGTCACAGCTTACGCTTCCCCCTCCCCATATCCTCAAGTCCATGCTCTAGTAGGTCTGTGTCTTTATTCCCATCTAACCCCTAGGTCTTGTCGTGATTTATGTCATAGAGTGTTCTGCCTTTGTTTTCCTCTAAGAGTTTTATAGTGTCTGGCCTTACATGTAGGTCTTTAATCCATTTTGAGTTTATTTTTGTGTATGGTGTTAGGGAGTGTTCTAATTTCATACTTTTACATGTACCTGTACATTTTTCCCAGCACCACTTATTGAAGAGGCTGTCTTGTCTGCACTATATATTCTTGCCTCCTTTATCAAAGATAAGGTGACCATATGTGCGTGGGTTTATCTCTGGGCTCTCTATCCTGTTCCATTGATCTATAGTTCTGTTTTTGTGCCAGTACCATACTGTCTTGATTACTATAGCTTTGTAGTATAGTTTGAAGTCTGGGAGCCTGATTCCTCCAGCTCCATTTTTCATTCTCAAGATTACTTTGGCTATTCGGTGTCTTTTGGGTTTCCATACAAATTGTGAAATTTTTCGTTCTAGTTCTGTGAAAAATGCCAGTGGTAGTTTGATAGGGATTGCATTGAATCTGTAGATTGCTTTGGGTAGTAGAGTCATTTTCACAATGTTGATTCTTCCAATCAAAGAACATGGTATATCTCTCCATCTATTTGTATCATCTTTAATTTCTTTCATCAGTGTCTTATAATTTTCTGCATACAGGTCTTTTGTCTCCTTAGGTAGGTTTATTCCTAGGTATTTTATTCTTTTTGTTGCAGTGGTAAATGGGAGTGTTTTCTTGATTTCACTTTCAGATTTTTCATCATTACTGAATAGGAATGCCAGAGATTTCTGTGCATTAATTTTGTATCCTGCTACTTTACCAAATTCATTGATTAGCTCTAGTAGTTTTCTGGTAGCATCTTTAGGATTTTGTATGGAGAGTATCATGTCATCTGCAAACAGTGACAGTTTTACTTCTTCTTTTCCGATTTGGATTACTTTTATTTCTTTTTCTTCTCTGATTGCTGTGGCTAAAACTTCCAAAACAATGTTGAATAGGAGTGGTGAGAGTGGGCAACCTTGTCTTGTTCCTGATCTTAGTGGAAATGCTTTCAGTTTTTCACCATTGAGGACGATGTTGTCTGTGGGTTTGTCATATATGGCCTTTATTATGTTGAGGAAAGTTTCCCCTATGCCTACTTTCTGCAGTGTTTTTATCATAAATGGGTGTTGAATTTTGTCGAAAGCTTTCTCTGCATCTATTCAGATGATCATATGGCTTTTCTCCTTCAATTTGTTAATATGGTGTATCACATTGATTGATTTGCGTATATTGAAGAATCCTTGCATTCTTGGAATAAACCCCACTTGATCATGGTGTATGATCCTTTTAATGTTCTGTTGGATTCTGTTTGTTAGTATTTTGTTGAGGATTTTTGCATCTATGTTCATCAGTGATATTGGCCTGTATTTTTCTTTCTTTGTGACATCATTGTCTGGTTTTGGTATCAAGGTGATAGTGGCCTCCTAGAATGAGTTTGGGTGTGTTCCTCCCTCTGCTATATTTTGGAACTGTTTGAGAAGGATCAGTGTTAGCTCTTCCCTAAATGTTTGTTAGAATTCACCTGTGAAGCCATCTGGTTCTGGGCTTTTGTTTGTTGGAAGATTTTTAATCACAGTTTCAATTTCAGTGCTTGTGATTGGTCTGTTCATATTTTCTATTCTTCCTGGTTCACTCTTGGCAGATTGTACATTTCTAAGAATTTGTCCAATTCTTCCAGGTTGTCCATTTTATTGGCATAGAGTTGCTTGTAGTAATCTCTCATGATCCTTTGTATTTCTGCAGTGTCAGTTGTTACTTTTTCTTTTTCATTTTTAATTCTATTGATTTGAGTCTTCTCCCTTTTTTCCTTGACGAGTCTGGCTAATGGTTTATCAATTTTGTTTAGCTTCTCAAAAAACCAGCTTTTAGTTTTATTGATCTTTGCTATCGTTGCTTTCATTTCTTTTTCATTTATTTCTGATCTGATCTTTATGATCTGTTTCCTTCTGCTAACTTTGGGGTTTTTCTCTTCTTTCTCTAATTGGTTTAGCTGCAAGGTTAGGTTGTTTATTTGAGATGTTTCCTGTTTCTTGTGGTAGGATTGTATTGCTATAAACTTCCCTCTTAGAACTGCTTCTGCTGCATCCCATAGGTTTTGGGTCATCATGTCTTCATTGTCATTTGTTTCTAGGTATTTTTTATTTCCTCTATGATTTCTTCAGTGATCACTTCGTTATTAAGTAGTGTATTGTTCAGCCTCCATGTGTTTGTATTTTTTACAGATCTTTTCCTGTAATTGATATCTAATCTTATAGCGTTGTGGTCAGAAAAGGTAGTTGATACAATTTCAATTTTCTTAAATTTACCAAGGCTTGATTTGTGACCCAAGATATGATCTATCCTGGAGATAGTTCCATGAGCACTTGAGAAAAATGTGTATTCTGTTGTTTTTGGATGGAATGTCCTATAAATATCAATTAAGTCCATCTTGTTTAATGTATCACTTAAAGCTTGTGTTTCCTTATTTATTTTCATTTTGGATAATCTGTCCATTGGTGAAAGTGGGGTGTTAATGTCCCGTACTATGAATGTGTTACTGTCAATTTCCCCTTTTATGGCTGTTAGTATTTGTCTTATGTATTGAGGTGCTCCTGTGTTGGGTGCATAAATATTTACAATTGTTATGTCTTCTTGGTTCCATCCCTTGATCATTATGTAGTGCCTTGTCTCTTGTAACAGTCTTTATTTTAAAGTCTATTTCGTCTGATATGAGAATTGCTACTCCAGCTTTCTTTTGATTTCCATTTGAATGGAATGTCTTTTTCCATCCCCTCACTTTCAGTCTGTATGTGTCCCTAGGTCTGAAGTGGGTCTCTTGTAGACAGCATATATACGGGTCTTGTTTTTGTATCCATTCAGCCAGTCTGTGTCTTTTGGTGGGAGCATTTGATCCATTTATATTTAAGGTAATTATCAATATGTATGTTCCTATTCCCACTTTCTAAATTGTTTTGGGTTTGTTATTGTAGGTCTTTTCCTTCTCTTGTGTTTCTTGCCTAGAGAAGTTCCTTTATCATTTGTTGTAAATCTATTTTGGTGGTGCTGAACTCTCTCAGCTTTTGCTTGTCTGTAAAGGTTTTAATTTCTCCATCAAGTCTGAATGAGATCCTTGCTGGGTACAGTAATCTTAGTTGTAGGTTTTTCCTCCTTCATCACTTTAGATATGTCCTGCCACTCCCTTCTGGCTTGCGGAGTTTCTGCTGAAAGATCAGCGGTTAACCTTATGGGGATTCCCTTGTGTGTTATTTGTTGTTTTTCCCTTGCTGATTTTAATATGTTTTCTTTTTATTTAATTTTTGACAGTTTGACTAATATGTTTCTTAGCGTGTTTCTCCTTGGATTTATCCTGTATGGGACTCTCTGTGCTTCCTGGACTTGATTAACTATTTCCTTTCCCATATTAGGGAAGTTTTCAACTATAATCTCTTCAAATATTTTCTCACTCCCTTTCTTTTTCTCTTCTTCTTCAGGGACCCCTATAATTCGAATGCTGGTGCGTTTAATGTTGTCCCAGAGGTCTCTGAGACTGTCCTCAGTTCTTTTCATTCTTTTTTCTTTATTCTGCTCTGCAGTAGTTATTTCCACTATTTTATCCTCCAGGTCACTTATCCATTCTTCTACCTCAGTTATTCTGCTATTGATCCCTTCTAGAGTATTTTTAATTACATTTATTGTGTTGTTCATCGTTGCTTGTTTCCTCTTTAGTTCTTCTAGGTCCTTGTGAAATGTTTCTTGCAGTTTCTCTATTCTATTTCCAAGATTTTGGATCACCTTTACTATCATTATTCTGAATTCTTTTTCAGGTAGACTGCCTATTTCCTCTTCATTTGTTAGGTCTGGTGGGTTTTTATCTTGCTCCTTCATCTGCTGTGTGTTTTTCTGTCTTCTCATTTTGCTTATCTTACTGTGTTTGGGGTCTCCTTTTTGCAGGCTGCAGGTTCGTAGTTCCCGTTGATTTTGGTGTCTGTCCCCAGTGGCTAAGGTTGGTTCAGTGGGTTGTGTAGGCTTCCTGGTGGAGGGGACTAGTGCCTGTGTTCTGGTGGATGAGGCTGGATCTTGTCTTTTTGGTGGGCAGGTCCACGTCTGGTGGTGTGTTTTGGGGTGTCTGTGGCCTTATTATGATTTTAGGCAGCCTCTCTGCTAATGGAGGTTCCTCTGTGAGACTAGAGAGGCCACGCTCCTTAGTAATGATCCAGAGAACTAAGTAAATTAGTAATCCTTCTACCCTTCTCTCGCCCTGCTTAGGGCTAAGGATAAGAACAAATGGAGCCGACCAGGTCCTGACTGGCCCTCCTGTGTACTTTCCTGCATCATCTTGCTGCATGTTTCCCATCACTCACTAAGCTCGCTACTCTTGGCTTCTCAGATGTGACAAGCCACCACCTCCCAAAAGGGTGACACATGCTGTTTCCTCTACAAGGAAAGCCCTTTTCCTGCCTTCCTTGACTGAGCTAAGACCTTAACTTTCTTCAGATCTTCAAACTATTTTTACCTCCTTTTCAGACTTACCTGAGTAGTAGATATCCTATTCATTAAGATATACATTTCATTTTTACATTTATTTGTGGAATTCTAATTAATGTTTATCTCCCCTATTCAGACATAAGTGCTATGAAGGCAGGCTTCATGTCTTTTTTATTTTCTTTCTTACCATTCTATCCTCAGTACTTGATGAACAAATGAATATAATCCAGAACATGAAGGGTGAATCAATGTGAAAAAAATGTTTTCTCTCACTAGTAAAATAATGCAAATTAAAATGGTGAAACACTTTACTTATTGACTTTTCTCAGACTGAATACAATTGTATTTCTCCCCAGTATATAATACATGATAACAATATCTGAACCACCTAGCGATTGTTTTAAAATATATTCAATTAAAAGGCATTAAATAATGTTTTAAAATTTAACTGTTAGCCTCTTCCCAGTACGTTTCCCTCTCTTGTCAAAGCATGTACTCCTTAACCACCAGTTCTGTGTTAGTAACCAATAATTTTGTTGAACAATGGAAGGAAGGCATAAAATTACTGTAGAGTTACTTTTAAAAGATTGTATGATTATTTTTCAACATAACTGTCTTGGTATGAACTTTGCAACAATGTTAAAAGTACAATATTCTTCTCAAATTTTTCTCAAGTTAAACATTTTCCAATATATTTGTAATATGAAGAGCTTGGTAAGCCCTTGATCTGAAACTCAAGACGAACAATAACCCTTAGATACTTCACATTTATGTTGACAGTGACCTGTCACAAGACTTTGGAGCTGTTTTGTTGGCGATCCCTCCTTTCCCCTCCATGTTCTCTTGCAGGAGGTAATAGATGAAAGAATATGTGTTTTGATGACAAGCAGATCTGTGTTCATATCCTCACTCTACTGCCTCTTAGCTGGGTAATCATGGGAAAAGTCACTTGATTTCTCTGAACTTTATTTTCCTAGTCTGCAAACTGTGGCTGTTTAAAACTACCTTATAGGATGTTTGCTAGAATTTAAAGTTAATGCATATTAAGTGCTTACTGTAGCACGCATGACATGCTCAATAAACTCTCATTATTATCATTATTTCATCACCATCACCAAATACATACTTTATTTTGGCTTTGGGACTGGGTACCGAATGAATTCTTTGGATTGTGAAATAATACTATGATGTACGTAGATTGGAAGGATCCTAGATTTATATGGGTTGATGAGTGTTACATGAGAGTAGAATGTTTTGAAATCTTATGTATGTCACTCTTAAATTCAGATGTCATATGATCTTTTAAATGTTTGAGAGAAGCCTTGGAGCATCTTTGAATACTGGCTTTCTTTTCTCCCATGTAATGTTGATGAAATTGTTCCCTTATCCGAGAATGTTTTTTCTTCCCGCAATAGGTGGGCCCCAGCGAGCCAGAGGAAGTGTTATTGGAAGTATTAATGATGTCGAATTTGGAATTGCTTTCCTTAACGCCACGGTAACAGATAGCCCAAACTCTGATACCAAAATAATACATGCCAGAATTACCAATGTACCTCGCAGTCTCGGTAAGTCTCTTTGCTTACAAAAGTTGTTAATAAGCCTCTTTTTAAAAACATATATTTTTCTTTTTCATCTATTATTAAAATTTCTAGAGGATGCTACTACTACATGATCAGTATAATAGTCCTTAGTTTTATCCCAGTGGTAAACACTTAAAGACACATGAGATACTGATATTTATTTTGTTGTTATTCAAGTTTATTTAGGATTCATCCTTTTGAATAACATGCTATGAATAATAATAATGGACTGTAAATATTTTGCTCTGATATCTTACTTATCCCTTTTTCTCTAGGTCCAGCAATGAGAAAGATAATTTCCATTCTAAATCCCATTTATTGGACAACGGCAAAGGAAATAGGAGAAGCAGTCAATGGCTTTACCCTCACCAATGCGGTCTTCAAGAGAGAAACCCAAGTGGAATTTGCAACTGGTTAGTACCAGCTGAACTTATTATTCTATTACTATTTAAAAATATGATTGCTTTAAATGTTGATGGTTAAGAAAAATACATTATATGTTCCCACAGAGAATAATTTCAAAGTTTTGTTGCCATCTTAGCATAAATGATATAAAAGCAAGTTTATATTTTCCCATAAACTTTTACTGACGTGGGTCTATAAGAGGCCATGTGTTTTCAAATAGTATAGTGATTTTTATAGTCTGAAAGCTTTTTTTTCATCATCTTTCCTGTATCTGTTCTCTTTAAATCCTTAGAGAGGGTTTTGAAGGCCAAAGAGCAGGAAGATGAGCCATTGCTAATATTAATTAAAGGCTTTTGTCTATGAAACTGAGAGCCAATTAGGATATCTTATAGAGATTCTTTAATCAAAAAAATGGAAATGAAAACAAGCAAATCTAAACACTTTTCGCTTTATCCTTAGTCTTAATACTTATTAGCAATTCATGGCCCTTTCCAAGGGTCTACAGCTTTTTATAGACCTCCATTTCTAACATCTTTGAAGGTGGTCAGCTCAGCAGCAGTGATCTTTGAGAAAGAAGGGCTGAGGGAGGGCATAGCTTTAATAAGCCCAGAAGACATGTGGGTCTCTGTATGGCAATCCACTTACAAAGATGCCCCTTTGCTACTTCTTATTTTTCTTTAAGCATTTTTAAAATATTTATTTATTTGGCTGCACCAGGTCTTAGTTGTGGCACATGGGATATCCTGCACGCGGCAATGAAGATCCCCTTTGCAACTTCTTAAAGCATCCAAAAGAACAAAGCCCTGGGGCCAGACTTGTGGCTATTGCCAGTCTGCCTGGTCAAGCTTTCTATCCCTTCTCACAGACAAGCGATCCATTTTTGTAGAACTGCCTTTCTCTTGCTTGTGAGTTAAAAGTGTGGAATCCTTCACCTAATCATAGGCTACATTTTTGCCACAAAAAAAGAGATTTTAGAATCAACTTAATTCAGTCAACCTAAGTCTTTAATTTGGGGACGAAGTGGTAATTTAATTCTCTTATGATCTGTGTTTAATCAAGTTTGAAGTACAGTAACAAAGCTGAACTGGTATATAAAGTAAATCCGCTCTGTGCTTACACAAACCATATATATATATATTACTATTGAAATGAACGAATTCTAATTCCTAGGAGAAATCTTGCGGATGACTCACATTGCCCGGGGCTTAGATTCCGATGGAGCTTTGCTGGTAGATATCGTTGTCAGTGGCTATGTCCTGCAGCTGCAGTCACCTGCTGAAGTCACTGTGAAGGTAAAATGCTAGGATAACTTGCCTTCGCTGTTTATTGGAGTAACAATAAGAGTAGGAGTAAAAGAGTGCAGAAAACTTGTGTAGTTTCCCTTGTTCATTTTGGGGAGTAAATGTCTAAACCACTGAAGTTAGGAATGGCTATCTGGTCTTTGTTTAAAAATCTTTACAGACAGGTCTTTATAAGCTCTTAGTAGTTTTATTACCCTGCTTATCAGGACCAAGATCACAGCTTTGTTGATTTAAGCCATTTGTTTAACTTTCTGTAGACAAAGAGAATACTAATTCTTGCATTAAAGTTTTTGTAGACCATCCTTAGAAGTATTCCAGAAATTAAAGAATGGTAACAATCACCCTTTCACATTTTTTTTGACCTACAACTGAGTCCTTTATTAAACTATAACTTATGACACTAAAATTATGAAACTAAGGTATTTACAATTAAAAGGTTCAAATTTTAGTTCCTGAACACTACTGTACAATTACAATTTTATTTAGAATTATATATTTTTATCCCCTAAGCCTTTTTTTTTAATCTCATTCTACATCTCATAGTACCCTCAAGAAAAAAAAATAGGATGAGCCATGCTAATCCTCAAATCTGTACTGTCTTTCTTAGGATTACACAGAGGACTACATTCAAACAGGTCCTGGGCAGCTGTATGCCTACTCAACCCGGCTGTTCACCGTTGATGGCATCAGCGTCCCATACACATGGAACCACACTGTTTTCTATGATGAGGCACAGGGAAGAATGCCTTTCTTGGTAGAAACACTTCATGCATCCTCTGTGGAATCTGACTACAACCAGTTAGAAGAGACATTGGGTTTTAAAATCCATGCTTCAATTTCCAAAGGTAATTTGGTTACAGGAAAGTACAGCTCTTTAAGCTATGCAGTCCTTTCTAAATGGGTAAAAGAATCGCATTGATGCCATTCAAAATAAGGATATTAAGGTATAGACTGAACACGATAACATGTTTTTCATGTGTGTTGCCCACGTTTCGTAGGTGAAGTCCTGTGGTAAGGCCAATCCCATTGGCATTCTAGTACATTTAGTTTACTAATAGGCATCTTCAGATGGCATAGTGGAGTTGTTACTGTTCTAGCCTGTATACACAGAGAGGTTTAAAAACATATCCTCTGTCAACGATTTTTCTTTGGGTAATAAAGTCCATTTGTTCTTGTTCTGAATCTTATATTTGACAGAATTTTTTTAATTTCTGAAGCATGATGTAAAGGTGTATCTTAACCTAAACTAGCCAAAAAAAGTTTCCATATTTTAAAAGCAGCTTTTAAAACCCGGGAGGCAATCATTTCAGCTGTCATTTATTGTTCTTGGAAATTATAACTTTTGAACTGCTTTCCCTTGATCTCAGCAGTCTCCCTATGCTGTGTGGTGCTTTGATGTGTCTATACTCTGAGATTTCCTTTTCAGTTGTAAGAGGCAACACGACAATTAGCATTCCATATCCTGCGGGGTTTTGATGCTAGGAGATACTTGCATGTGGTTATGTTATAGGCACTAACTGTTTGAATGACTTTAGCTTTGAACTTTAGGCTCCCATGAGACACTTCAAATGATTCAGAGTGGCCTGGTGAATG
Source organism: Globicephala melas (assembly GCF_963455315.2). Taxonomy (NCBI): domain Eukaryota; kingdom Metazoa; phylum Chordata; class Mammalia; order Artiodactyla; family Delphinidae; genus Globicephala; species Globicephala melas. The sequence goes on along the minus strand of NC_083314.1, from coordinate 44,262,939 downwards.
TATGTGTTTTGCTTTGTGCTGGCTTTCCTAAAATAGATGCAAGTAGATTTTAACCATCATTTTGCTTATCATGCGCAGCACATACACTTAAAATTCATTTCCACTGTTTACTCTTGCTTTCATCAGTTGTGCATGTGACTGTTTTCTTCTTCAGCATCTATCAGAACTGCTTCATCAAATTTAAGGTCATAGTAATGTAGGAGTATATTCACATTTTTTTTGAGCTAATCACAGATTCACAAAGCCTCATAGCCAGTAGAACCCGTAGCCCTACACCTACTCCAACCACATGTCACCACCACCTCATTTTACTATCGTCATGCATGTTAAGGTAACTTGGACTAAAGAAAAGAGCCACTGGAATGAACAATTATGTTTTCTTTTCCCCAGTAATACTTACTTTTCAAAGTTAACCTCTGTTTCTACTTTTTCCAGTACTCCGTATAATTTTTTAAAAGATAACTTAGCACAAGACTTTAGTTAAAAATGAATTTATATCATCTGGGACCAGAGACATTAAAGTGATTTTTGAAAAGTCATGTACACTTTCTACCCAGTCGTGCTTGAAGGTCTTTATGGTTTAAGACCTTCCTTGGGACTTGGGTCCCACAATAGAAGGAAACATTATAGGACATTTAAAACCCCTTACTATCCTTGGATGCTATGATTCTATGAATTACTAGGTGCCCATTTGTTGTTGATATTGTTCCTGTGAGTTGCAAGAATTGTGTACCTGCAATTTCTTTGACCACCAGGGAGCAAGCTTGCATTCTTAGCTGCTTGACCAGCATGTTCTTTCTCTTTGTTGGGTCTAGACTAAACCTATGGTTACAATGCAATCGGAATTGCAGAGAGCTTGAAAAAAGTTCAGATTTCTAGGTACAAAGATTTTAGTTTAGCTAGTCTAAGGTAGGGCCTTGGAGTCTGTATTTTTAACACAGCCCCTAAATGATTCTATTGTTACCGGTCTTTACTCTGGCATTGGAAACTACTAGTCAAGACAATTCACAAATATAGAAATATTTAAAAATTATATGAATTTATATCTTTAAAATTAAATGATTCTATTGTAAGCGGTCTTTACTCTGGCATTTGGAAACTACTAGTCAAGACAATTCACAAATATAGAAATTTTAAAAAATTATATGAATTCATATCTTTAAAATTAAATTATTTTCAAAATATAGTTATAAAAAATATTTATAGTTTTGCAAATTAATCAGAAGGAGATAAAAGAAATTTAACTACAAATAAAATTTTTAAAGCTTCCTCATGGGAGAAAAACAAAATATATAGTTTTTCTTTGTGTATATTTAAACTTATTTGCATTACATATTATGGACAACTATGATTACCCTTAATATATATAAGAACCTTAAAAATCAATAAGAAAAAGGCAAATACCCCAATAGAAAAATACATAATCTGTGAACAGGAAATTCACAAAGGAAGAAATAATAATGACAAAATAAATGTGAAAAACTGTACCTCATTAATAAGCAAAGAAATGTAAATTAAAACAATGAGGTTCCGTTTTCCAGTTATCATTGTCAGAGATTAAAATATAGGCTAACCACTCAGTAGTGGAGAGGTATAGGAAACAAATACCCTCCTACACTGCCAGCAGAGATTGTAGATTTGACATTTCTGGAAAACAGTATGTATCAGTAGCCTCTCAAATGTTCACATCTTTTTAGTTATCTCATTCTAGGAGTCTGCCCTAAGAAAATCACAGAAATGGCCAAGAATAAATGTCCTGAAAGAGGTAAATATGTAAATGATGACACAGATGTATGATAAACTCTTAAACTAAATATTCCTTCAAAAGTATTCTAATGGTTGCTTATTTATTCATTTAAAAATATTTATTGAGTACCTACTGTATACCAGATACTGCTCTAGGTATTGACAATATAGCTATAAACAAGTGACAAAGGAGAATGTACATGACATAACAATCATTGAAAAATAGTACACAATATGATCCAAACCTGGGTTGCCCACAGCACAGTGATTGTAAGGAAACCTTTATACTGGTTAAGGAAACCTTTATACTGGTTAAAAACACAGATTCCCAGGCTTCTTCCTTGGCAATTCTGACTGGGGTAGGACCAGAGGGATCTATATTTTTAATAAGCTCTCCAAGAGATTTTACGATCAGTAAAGTTTGGCAACTGTTAGTCTGTAAAGGATCCTAACTTAATTTTTTGAAGTATATGCTGATGGAAGTGACTGCAGGGAAAAGCACCAAAATCTTGGCAGTAGTTTGTTCCAAGTGACAAGGTTACAGGGAATTTTATGCTTTTTAAAGTTTCTACAATTATACATTACTGTAACACAAATATTTTGTATTGTCTCCCTACTATGTCAAAAAGTAAATCATAATATAATTCAAAATAACATGATTTAATTACAACAGAAAGAATAAATAAAAGGAAAATAGTTGATAACAAAATATTATGTATTTCAATATGAAAATCTTTAGACATTACTACACTGGAAGTTAAAGAGAGAAGTATTTACATGGCTGAACCAATATTTAGAGGCCCAGTGTGATTTTTTTTAAAAAACATTGAGTAATTCTTGGTAATGTTCTGAATAAAACAATGTACAATCAACCACCCATTTATATGACAGCTGCATTTCTGGAAAGTTCATTGTATATCTTAATCACACAAAGAAACCGTTTAATATATGGAAGATGGGTTCTAGCCTTAGATAATTACAAACAGCTTTCTCACTTCCACGACAATTTTTCAGGGCAAGGGACACATCTTCATCTTGCATCATTATCCCACACATTGCAATACTTAAAACCTTCCCCAGGGTCTTCTCCACTCCCTAAATTTAAATAGGCTTCCCTATTAAATCATGTCATTATAATGACAACCAAAGTCTCTCCCAAAAACCTTCCCAGATGCCACTCCATGGAAGATATCTCCCCATTTAGAACCAGAAATCTAAAGCTTCTATCAAATAATAATTTGTTTACGTTACACATTTTTCCACAACTACGTCCCCAACACAGTGCTGTACACAACATACTGGCTGCATTAAGGAATGTTTGAATAGTAAATAAAAATGAAGCATGAATTATAATCACCACCTGAATTGTATTCTTGAGTTCAGTGGTTGAAAGTCCCACAGACTTGCATCTAAATCCTTGCTCCAGATTATCTTAGCACTTTGACTTTAAGCAGTTTACATGTCCTCAGTCTCAGATTCTTCATCTGAAAATTGGTTATGATGGGAGTAGGGCAGTTCTGAGGTTTAATTCGAAATACAGCCCATGAAGCTCACAGTACTGTATGACACTCAACAATCATTTAGCAACATGCTCCGGACGTTTCTATCCCATCCATCCTGTCCCCATTCCCTTGAAGGTGCAAGAAGGCTTGGATGCTCTCAGGGTCGTGTTTACACTCAGGGTGGAAATGGATCATGAACCTCTCTGCTTTCGCTTCATGGTTTATAGCAATTTGATTGCCTAGAAATAGCAAGTAGGGCTCTAGCTTTCTAGTCAAGGAAATATTTTCATTGGAGCATGTTTCTTCCACCCTCCAAATATATAAATGTACAGAAGAGTTTTGAACAGTTTCATGTTCTCAGCAGGGCTTAAATAATATTGTAATTGAGACTCTCCAAAGTAGAATGAATCTGAAAAATTAATGAATGCCCAGACTCCCTCTATGAAGAGCACCTAAAACAATAGTAAAAATAAACAGTTTCATGCATTTAGAATTGAAGGAAAATCTAAGATAATTTCTAAGAGATTGAATATGAACTGAACATAAAATTTCCCTTGAGAGAAATCTGCTATACCTGTTATATCAATGATTGTTTTTTAAGGTATGTGTATGTGTGTGTGTGTGAGATTACTTTGTTAACTTGAAAAATGTTTCATTTAAGTTTTTGCATCTCAATAACGTTTGAAAAATATTTGCTAAACGGCTTAACACCAGTCAAAACAGAGTTACTTTCCAAGGAGATTCCCTAACCTATTTATTATTGTTAATAGTTTTTTTTCTGACCTCTAACTTAAATCTATTCTATTGCTATAATGATATGCCTGTTTCTTCTTGCTTTGACTACCAGGAAGCAAAACACTTGGTTACACCTAGGAGGACTTAGACCCAGATTCTTCACAGTACAAACGGAGGAGATATACAAAAGGAGAGGGTTTCTTCACTAGAGTTTGTTTTTCACTGGCATAGGTTATTTTAAGTGGCTTCAAAATAGCAATCCTACTTCTAGAACAAACAATAAGTAAATGGCTGGAAGAATAGGACTTTGCCTGTGGTTATGCCTGGCATTCATATTGATTTGGATCCTTTTTCATTATCAAAGAGTAATTAATTTTCTTTTGATTAATGTAAACAACAAACAGAAAATCTGCTTCCAGTGGCTGGCTGCTTGCCAACAATCTCTGTATTATGATTCATTTAGTTCTTGGTTGAGAAACAGTAAAACTTTTCCATTCTGCTTGTTTTCACCTATTGCATTTGCTGTGTCATGTGTTCCATCCTTGGCATATGTTCCCAGAGAAGATGGTCCTGGGGAGAAACAAGATGCTAATGTTCTAACAAGCCAGTTAATTTTGCTTTTCTCTCTATGGTAGGAGATCGCAGTAATCAGTGCCCCTCTGGGTTTGCCTTAGATTCAGTTGGACCCTTTTGTGCTGGTAAGTATGGAAATAAATTATTCATTTTTATTTTTTATTAAGCTGTTAATGCTACCATTTAATAGACATTTACTGTCATTTTGCTAGGTATTTCAGAATCACAACAGTCCTATAAATGTCCCATTTTACAGGTGAAGAAATTGAGATGTGAAGAAGTTAACTGCCTAAGATCACTCAGCTATCTAGTGGCAGAGCTAGATTTGAATTTAAGATAGATACAAAGCCCTTGCTCTTCCGATTAGTCCACAATCAAGTGTGTCTAGGATCATGATCAAGTAAAGGGGTAGAGGGAACACAGGGACAAAACACTGGACTTCGTCTGGCCACCTGATTGCCATGAATGTGGAACAGCAGTAATTCAACTCTAAGTCACCTAACCTGAGAATTGCTTAATCGTAGGATAGGGCTGGATTGTGGGTGGAGGACTAATGACTAAACCAGCCTTGTGCCATCCAAGTACCTGTGCAAGAGGGTCATGGATAAGTAAATAGCTAAGTAAATGACTTGAGGAGCTCAAGTTAGCATACATAGTGCCTTGCTTTTCTTTTTTTTTTTTAAATAAATTTATTTATTTATTTTTTTTTATTTTTGGCTGCGTTGGGTCTTTGTTGCCGCACATGGGCTTTCACTAGTTGCAGCAAGTGGGGGCTACTCTTTGTTGCGGTGCACGGGCTTCTCATTGTGGTGGCTTCTCTTGTTGCGGAGCACGGGCTCTAGGCATGTGGGCTTCAGTAGTTGTGGCACACGGGCTCAGTAGTTGTGGCTCACGGGCTCTAGAGTGCAGGCTCAGTAGTTGTGGCACACGGGCTTAGTTGCTCTGCAGCATGTGGGATCTTCCTGGATCAGGGCTCAAACCCCTGTCCCCTGCACTGGCAGGCAGATTCTTAACCACTGAGCCACCAGGGAAGCCCCACAGTGCCTTTCTTTTTGCTGGTAGGCAATGTAATGTAGTATAGTGGTAAAAAGGTGGTCTTTAGAAACTACACTGCCCAGGTTCAGATCCCAGCTCTGCAAATAATGACCTATGTGACCTTGAGCAATTTACTTAACCTTTGTTCCTCAGTTTTATCATGCAAATGAAGATAGGAATAAAAATACTTAGCTCCTAGGAATGTTGAGGAATGAGTTAATGTAGGTAAAAAGCATTTAGATCACAATAAATTGTCATTATATCTCAGCTGTCATCATTGTTGTTTTAGAATTAATCTAACCATTTATTCACTCTCAGAGATCTGAGGACCCCAAATTAATTTTTATTTTGTGTTTCCATCCTGTGGCACTTAGAGCATTTCCTGTTACATTTGATTCATTCATTGGCCTCTATAAGCAACTCTTTTCACCAACTTTAATAACTCCTTGAAAGTAGGGCTTCTTCATACTAACTGGGTCTTTTTGTTTCTTCTTTCAGATGAAGATGAATGTGCAGCAGGGAATCCCTGCTCCCATATCTGTCACAATGCCATGGGAACTTATTATTGCTCCTGCCCAAAAGGCCTCACTATAGCTGTGGATGGAAGAACTTGTCAAGGTAGTCACAAAGCTAAGTCTAATCAACACATTTAAGCAGTGGACATGGCAGTCTCTGACCTAGGAAAAGCGTGGTAGACCAGTGCTCTTCTTTCCTACTCTTTCTGCCCTCACCTTCATTAAGTTAAAAAAGTAAGGAAGAGGGAATACTGCTCACACACTGCCTTCATATGGGGTGCTCTGTGGGCAGGAATGCCTACAGGAGTGACTCACTCAATCCCCACAACACAATGAGAAGAGGCAGGCAGGACTATTACCATACTCCTTTTACAGGGATAAAAGTAGGAAGGAAGAGGTTATAAAGAAATTTAGTAAATTGCACAATCATGGTATGTTAAAGAACACACTTTTCTATCAGATTCCAGGTATGCTTCAAAGTTAGAACTTGTATAAGAGCCTAGTTGTATAATAAACTAAAAATGATGAAAAGAAGAAAGGATTTCTCCCTCTATGCCCAAGGAGACCCCCTTCTAAATGCTAAAGAGAGAGAGAGCAGGGGCATAGGAGTAACTTTTATGGAATGTCCAGTATGGACTGGGCACCTCATAAACATTATTTAATTTTCAGAGCAATCCTGAGAGGTGGATATTATTATCCTCATTTTACAGATGAAAAAACTGAGATGTCAGAAAGGAGAAGTACCTTTTTTCAGCCACCTAATTTATAAGTGGTCTGTTGGATGGCTTGGTCTGTGAAGACATCACACTGTCCTGCTATGAGCTTGTCAGCTACTCAACCCACCTGAAATGACACACCCCCAAAATTCGCCATTTTTGCTCTTGTATATTTCAAGTGTCATTCATTGCTTTTCTTATCCCTGTTTCACAACAGGTTCTTTGGTTGGTTTTCTTCAGTTCCCCCTAGTTGAATGACTCACTTTGTTGCAGATATTGATGAGTGTGCTTTGAGTGGACACACTTGCCACGCTGGTCAGGATTGTGACAATACCATTGGATCCTATCACTGTGTGGTCCGCTGTGGAATTGGCTTTCGAAGAACCAGTGATGGGCTGAGTTGTCAAGGTATACAAATGGAGGCCCTTGCTTATCTTCATTGTATTACAGATTAAAACCCCTGCCTGTTGAATCACTTAGAGTAAACTCTCTTTAATAGATTGAGCTTCTTAGTAAAATGTTTAAATGTAATATGCCATGGCTATTTTAAGTATTTGTAAGAAAGTGGTTTTGAATAAAACTTGCCTGTAATATTTGAGAGAAGAGATCATACAGCATGATCTTAATAGAATCTATTTAATAAAACTCATTTCATAAGACTGAATATTTACTGCAGGACTTCTTTAATAGAACTTATTATTTTAGAGCAGTTTTAGATTCACAGCAAATTTGAGTAGAATGTAAAGAGATTTTCCATATTCTCCCTGCCCCAACTCATGCACAGCCTCCCCTGCTACCAACCTCCTGCACCAGACTGGTATTTTTTTTTTTTTTTAACCAAGGCTAAACCTACATTAACACATAATTACCACCCAAAGTCCATTGTTTACATTAGGATTCACTCCTGGTGTTGTATATTCTATGGGTTTAGACAAATGAATAATGTCATATATCCTCCATTATAGTATCATACGCAATAGTTTCCTTGCCCTAAAAATATTCTGTGTTCCACCTAGTCATCCTTTCCTCCCCCAACCTCCAGAAACCACTCATCTTTTTATATATATATATATTTTTATATATATATATATATATATATATATAAAAATTTATTTTTTGGCTGCGCCGGGCTTTCTCTAGTTGCAGCAAATGGAGGCTACTCTTTGTTGCAGTGCAGTGGCTTCTGTTTGTTTCAGAGCTTGGGCTCCAGGCATGCAGGCTTCAGTAGTTGTAGCGTGCAGGCTCAGTAGTTGTGGCACAAGGGCTTAGTTGCTTCACAGCATGTGGGATCTTCCCGGACCAGGGCTCACACCCATGTCCCCTGCACTGGCAGGTGGATTCTTAACAACTGCGCCACCAGGGAAGCCCGTCATCTTTTTATTGTCTCTCTAGCTTTACCTTTTCCAGAATGTCATGTAGTTGGAATGATGCAGTATGTAGCCTTTTCAGATTGGCGTCTTTCACTTAGTAATATATATTTAAGATTCTTCTATGTCTTTTCATGGCTTGATAGCTTATTTCTTTTTAGTGCTGAAAAATAATCCATTGTATGAATGTACCACAGTTTATATATCCATTCTACTGAAGGACATCTTGGCACTTACAAATTTTAGCAATTATGAATAAAGCTGCTATCTATCAGGATTTTCCAGAGGAAGAAACACTGGATACAAAATGAAATTCTTAATAGGAGAAAGAATGAATGAATTATGGTACATCTATACTATGAACCACTATGCTGCCATTAAAAAGAATGGAATGAAGCTCAACTGTTTGGCTTAGACAAATCGCCAACAACTGTTTGGCTTAGAATTTCCATGAGGCGTTGTTGAGTGAGAACACAAAGATATGAAAGAGTGTATGCAACTTGTGTAGAAAAGATTATGTGATTGGAAAACAAACAATAACCAAAGAAAAAGAAAATGGATTTATATATTTAGGAAGAGATATAGGTTTACATTAAAAAGATATGTTATTATTTATATTAGATTGTTAATGTAAGTTGGCTTTGGTGGACAAGGGGAGGACAAGGGAAGCCAAGTGAAAGAAGAAGAAAAAACTGCACTAAGAAAATCTTTTAAAAGTATATCATCACAGATCAGGGAGGAGACAAGATGGCAGAGTGGAAGGACTTGAGCTCACCTCCTCTCATGAAAACACCAAAATCATGACTACCTGCTGAAGAAACATCGACAAAAATGACCTACCAAAAGAACCTACCAAAAAAGATATTCTACATCCAAAGACAAAGAAGAAGCCACAACAGGATGATAGAAGGGGTGCTTCCATGATATAATCAAACCCCATACCCACTGAGTGGGTGACTCACAAACTGGAAAATAATTATATCACAGAGGTTCTCCCACAGGAGTGATAGTTCTGAGCTCCCCATCAGGCTCCCCAGCCTGGGGGTCTGGCATTGGGAGGAGTAGCCCCCAGAACATTTGGCTTTGAACACCTTTGGGGCTTGAGTGCAGGAGCTCCACAGGACTGAGGGAAACAGATTCCACTCTTGAAGGGTGCACATAAGGTTTCACATGCACTGGGACCCAGGGCAAAGCAGTGACTACATAGGACCCTGAGCCAGACCTACCTGCAGGTCTTGGAGGATCTCCCAGGGAGGTGGGGGTCAGCTGTGGCTCACTGTGGGGGCAAGGACACTGGAGGCAAAGACCCCAGGGAATATTCATCAATGTGAGTTCTCCCAGAGGACTTGGCAGCAAGAACTGGCCCCACCTAACAGCCTGTAGGCTCCAGTGCTGGGACACCTCAGGCCAAACAACCAGCAAGACAGGAACACAGCCCCACCCATCAGCAGACAGACAGGCTGCCTAAAGTCATCCTGAATCCACAGCCACCTTTAAACACACCCCTTAACATGGCCCTGCCCAGAGGGACAAGACCCAGCTCCACCACCAGTGGGCAGGCACCAGTCCCTCCCATTAGGAAGCCTGCACAAGCCTCTGGACCAACCTCACCCACCAGAAGCAAGAAGAACTACAGTACTGAAGCCTGAGAAAAGGAGACCACAAACTCAGAAAGTTAGACAAAATGAGGTGGAACAGAAATATATTCCAGACACAGGAGCAAGATAAAACCCCAGAAGAACAACTAAGTGAAGTGGAGATAGGCAATCTGCCTGAAAAGACTTCAGAGTAATGAGAGTAAAGATTATCCAAGATCTCAGAAAAACAATGGAGGCACAGACTGAGATACAAGAAATGTTTAGCCAAGAGCTAGAAGATTTAAAGTCAAACAGAGTTGAACAATACAATAACTGAAATGAAAAATACACTGGAAGGAATCAATAGCAGAATAAATGAGGCAGAAGAACGAATAAGTGAGCTGGAAGAGAGATGAGTGGAAATCACTGCTGCAGAACATAATAAAGAAAAAAGAATGAAAAGAAATGAGGACAGTTTAAGAGACCTCTGGGACAACACTAAACACACCAACAGTCGCATTAAAGGGGTCCCAGAAGGAGAAGAGAGAGAAAGGGCCTGGGAAAATATTTGAAGAAATAATAGCCAAAAACTTCACTAACATGGGAAAGGAAACACTCAGTCAAGTCCAGGAAGCACAGAGTCCCATACAAGATAAACCCAAGGAGGAACACACCAAGACACATATTAATCAACTTGACAAAAATTAAACACAAAGAGAAAATACTAAAAGCAACAAATAGCATACAAGGGAATCCCCATACAGTTATCAGCTGATGTTTTAGCAGAAACTCTGCAAGCCAGAAGGGAGTGGCACGATATATTTAAAGTGATGAAAGGGAAGAACCTACAGCCAAGAATACTCTACCCAGCAAGGCTCTTGTTCAGATTCAATGGAGAAATCAGAAGCTTTACAGACAAGCAAAAGTTAAGAGAATTTAGCACCACCAAACCAGCTTTACAACAAATGCTAAAGGAACTTCTTTAGACAGAAAAGAAAAGGCCACAACTAGAAACAAAAGAATTATGAATGGGAAAGCTCACCAGTAAAGGCAAACATTCTGTAAAGGTAGCAAATCATCTACACACAAATATGACATCAAAACCAGCAATCGTGAGGAGAGTACAAATGCAGTACATTAGAAATGCATTTGAAATTCAGAGACCAGCAACTTAAAATAATCTTATATAGATAGATAGATAGATTGCTATATCAAAACCTCATGGTAACCACAAACCAAAAATCTACAATAGATACACATACAAAAAAGAAAAAGCAATCCAAACACAACTCTAAGATAGTCATCAAATCACAACAGAAGAGAACAAAAGAGAAATGAAGGGAAATGATGTACAAAAACAAATCCAAGACAATTAACAAAATGGCAATAAGAACTTTAATATCGATAATTACCTTAAATGTAAATGTATTAAATGCTCTAACCAAAACACACAGATTGGCTTAATGGATACAAAAGCAAGACCCGTACATATGCTGTCTACAAGAAACCCACTTCAGACTAAGGGACATGTACAGACTGAAAGTGAGAGGTTGGAAAAAGGTATTCCAGGCAAACACAAATCAAAAGAAAACTAGAGCAGCAAAACTCATATCAGACAAAATAGACTTTAAAGACTGTTATAAAAGACAGAGAAGGACACTACATAATGATGAAGGGATCAATACAAGAAGAAGATATAACAATTGTAACATATATGCACCCAACATAGGAGCACCTCGATATGTAAGACAGATGCTAACAGCTATAAAAGGAGAAATCAACAGTAGCACAATAGTAGTGGGGGACTCTAACACCCCCCTTACCTCAATGGACAGATCACTCAGATAGAAAATCAATAAGGAAACACAGCCCTTAAATGACACATTAGACAAGATGGACTTAATATTTAAGCACTCCATGCAAAAGCAGCAGAATACACATTCTTTTCAAGTTCACATGGAACATACTCCACAATAGATCACATGCTGTGCCAGAAAGCAAACCTCAGTAAATTTAAGAAAACTGAAATTAAGCATCTTTAACAACCACAATGCTATGAGATTAGACATCAACTACAAGAAAAAAAACTGCAAAAAACAAGAAAAAAAACAGAAACACCTGGAGGCTAGATAATACGTTACTAAACAACCAATGGATCACTGAAGAAATCAAAGAGGAAATCAAAAAATACCTAGAGACAAATGAAAACAGAAACACAACAATCCAGCAACTTTGGGATGCAGCAAAAGCAGTTTACGAGGGAAGTTTATAGCAATACAATGTTACCTCAAGAGACAAAAATCTCAAAAAAACAACCTAACTTTACACCTAAAGCACCTAGAAAAAGAAGAACAAACAAAAGCCAAAGTTAGTAAAAGAAAAGAAATCATAAAGATCAGAGCAGAAATACATGAAATAGAGATGAAGAAAACAATAGAAAAGATCAAAGAAACTAAAAGCTGGTTCTTTGAAAAGATGAACAAAATTGATAAAACTTTAGACAGACTCATCAAGAAAAAAAAGGGAAAGGGCCCAAATCAATAAAATTAGAAATGAAAAAGGAGAAGTTACAATGGGCACCACAGAAATACAAAGGATCCTGAGACTACTACAAGCAACTAGATGCCAATAAAATGGACAACCTAGAAGAAACAGACGAATTCGTAGGAAGGTACCATCTCCCAAGACTGAATCAGGAAGAAATAGGAAATATGAACAGACCAATCACAAGTACTGAAGTTGAAACTGCGATTTAAAAACTTCCAACAAACAGAAGTCCAGAACCAGATGGCTTCAGAAGCAAATTCTATCAAACATTTAGAGAAGAGTTAACATGGATATGTGTTATCCAAACATATCCTTTGGAAACTGTTTCAAAAAATTGCAGAAGAAGGAACACTCCCAAACTCATTCTACAAGTCCAGCATCACCCTGATACCAAAACCAGATAAAGATACTACAAAAAAAGAAAATTACAGGCCAATATCACTGATGTACATAGACACAAAAATCCTCAACAAAACACTAGCAGACTGAATTCAACAATACATTAAAAGGATCATACACCATGATCAATTGGGATTTATCCTAGGGATACAAGGATTTTTCAGTATGCACAAATCAATCAGTATGATACACCACAGTAACAAACTGAAGAATAAAAGCCACATGATTATCTCCATAGATGCAGAAAAACTTTTGACAAAATTCAACACCCCTTTATGATAAAAATGCTCCATCCAGAAAGGGGGCATAGAGAGAACCTACCTCAACATAGAAAGGCCATATATGACAAACCCACAGCTAACATTGTACTCAGTGGTGAAACCGAAAGCATTCCTCTAAGGTCAGGAACAAGACAAGGATGTCCACTCTCACCACTTTTATCCAATATACTTTTAGAAGTCCTAGCCATGGCAATCAGAGAATAAAAAGAAGTAAAAGGAATCCAAATTGGAAATCCAAAGAGTAAAAAAATCCAAAAAGTAAAACTGTTACTGTTTGCAGGTAAAGTGATACTATACATAGAAAATCCTAAAGATTTTGCTACCGGAAAACTACTAGAGCTCAATGAATTTGGTAAAGTTGCAGGATACAAAATTAATACACAGAAATCTGTTGCATTTCTATACACTAACAATGAAAGATCAGAAAGAGAAATTAAGGAAACAGTCTCATTTACCATCGCATCAAAAAGAATTAAATACCTATGAATAAGCATACCGAAGGAGGCAAAAGACCTGTACTCTGAAAACTAAAATGCTGATAAAAGAAATTGAAGATGGCACAAACAGATGGAAAGATATACTGTGGTCTTGGATTGGAAGAATCAATACTGTCAAAATGACTATACTACTCAGAGCTATCTACAGACTCAGTGCAATCCCTATCAAATTACCAATGGCATTTTTCCCAGAAGTAGAGCAAAAAATATTTTTAATTTGTATGGAAACACAAAAGTCCCTGAATAGCCAAAGCAATCCTGAGAAAGAAAAACAGAGCTGGAGGAATCAGGCTCCCTAACTTCAAACTATACTACAAAGCTACCGTAATCAAAACAGTATAGTACTGGCACAAAAACAGAAATATGGGTCAGTGGAACAGGATAGAAAGCCCAGAAATAAACCCACACAACCTATGGTCAATTAATCTATGACAAAGGAGGCAAGACTATGCAATGGAAAAAAGACAGTCTCTTCAATAAGTGGAGCTGGGAAAACTGGACAGTTACATGTAAAAGAATGAAATTAAAACATTCTCTAACACCATACACAAAAATGAACTCAAAATGAATTCAAGACCTAAATGTACGACCAGATACTATAAAACTCTTAAGAGGAAAACATAGGAAGAACACTCTTTGACATAGATCACAGCAACATCTTTTTGGATCCACCTCCTAGAGTAATGAAAATAAAAGCAAAAATAAACAAATAAGACCTAATTAAACTTAAAAGTTTTGCACAGCAAAGTAAATCATAAACAAAATGAAAATAAAAGCAATAATAAACAAATAAGACCTAATTAAACTTAAAAGTTTTGCACAGCAAAGGAAATCATAAACAAAATGAAAACACAACCCACAGAATGGGAGAAAATATTTACAAAGTGACCAACAAGGGATAAACCTCAAAATATACAAACAGCTCATGCAGCTCAATATGAAAAAACTAACAACCTAATCAAAAAATGGGCAGAAGATCTAAATATACATTTCTCTAATGAAGACATAAAGATGGCCAAAAAGCACATGAAAAGATGCTAAATATCACTAATTATTAGAGTAATGCAAACCAAAACTCCAATGAGGTATCACCTCACACCAGTCAGAATGGCCATCATTAAAAAGTCTGCAAATAATAAATGCTAGAGAGGATGTGGAGAAAAGGGAACCCTCCTATACTGTTGGTAGGAATGTAAACTGGTACAACCACTATGGAAAACTGTATGGAGAAACCATACATATATCCAGAGAAAACCATACTTCGAAAAGATGCATGCACCCCAGTGTTCATTGCAGCACTATTTACAATAGCCAAGATATGGAATGGCTAAATGTCCATTGACAGAGGAATGGGTAAAGAAGATGTGGCACGTATATACAATGGAATATTACTCAGCCATAAAAAAGAATGCAATAATGCCATTTGCAGCAACATGGATGGACCTAGAGATTATCATACTAAGTGAAGTAAGTCAGAAAGAGAAAGATAAATAGTATATGGTATCACTTATAACGTGGAATCTAAAAAGATGATACAAATGAACTTATTTGCAGAACAAACAGACTCACAGACTTCGAAAACAAACTTATGGTTACCAAAGGGGAGAGGTGGTGGGGGGAGGGATATATTAGGAGTTTGGGATTAACATATACACACTAATATATATAAAATAGGTAATTGTAAAAGACCTACTGTATAGCACACAGAACTCTACTCAATAATCTGTAATAACCTATATGGGAAAAGAATCTGAAAAAGAATGGATATATGTATATGTGCAACTGAACCACTTGGCTGTACAACTGAAACTAACACAACATTGTAAATCAACTGTAGCCCAATATAAAATAAAAATTAAACTTAAAAAACATGTTATCACATTTGTGCATTTATGTGACATGTACAGATTTTGAAAGATTAAATTAGAAAATCTGAAATAGAAAACAAGAACAAAATAAGACATTGGAAATCTCGAACTTGGGAATGTAAGATTAGAACATGAAGAGCCTAAAATATGGTGAGATTGTTCTTTTGAGGGTTTGTAATAGAACAATAGAAAAGTGGCAGGAGCTTGAGGTTAGTAGAGACCTGAGAGAGGAATTTTGTTGGGATAGGAAAGATTTGATTATGTCTACAGGGTTGTGGGAAAGACGACAGTAAGGAGAAGGGCATTAAAAATACAGAAGAGGAGGGCATGATCAGTGGACCACAGTCATCGTGATGAGGAAGGAGGAGATGGGCTGCAGAGATCAAAAACTCAAATAGAGGAACTCTTCTTAAATGGAAGGAGTGGTCTCCCTTTTTCTGGAATGAAAGGAAGGAAAGGGGAGAAGTTACAAAATACAGGCAGGTGCACACAAGTTTGGGGAATTCATGCCTGCAGGGTTTTTTTTCCATTGCACTATGACCCAGATGGTGTTCAGGAAGCTTAATTTGGCAGTGACTACAAATGAGGAGAAAAGCTAAAGTTGCTGCAGTCATTTGAGTGCAAGGTAATAAACACCTGCATC
This sequence comes from Globicephala melas, assembly GCF_963455315.2. Classification (NCBI taxonomy): domain Eukaryota; kingdom Metazoa; phylum Chordata; class Mammalia; order Artiodactyla; family Delphinidae; genus Globicephala; species Globicephala melas. The sequence continues at coordinate 44,246,938 of NC_083314.1, read as the reverse complement.
AGACTAATAGCAGCAAAAATTGGGAAGAAGGGTCAAATTGCAAAAGTTGTTGCTGAAGACTTAACTTTATTATTATTATTTATTTCTACCTTCAGTACTCCAGTCTGTCCACAACATTCCAGGGCTAAAAGTTCCTAGAAACTGGAATGGGAGCCATATGGTAAATAAAATAGTTAAAATAGAGAAGTTTTGCATCAACATAGTTCTGAATCACTAGCAACCTTGTACCTTGGAGTAGTGTTGAAGAGAATAACCCTCTCCAGCAGTTAATTCTATCAATTATCTAGCAGATCCTTTGAGAGCACTTCAATTGGATTCTTTTTAGGGAAGATCTTAAACATCATGATCACTAAAATATTTAACATTTGGGATAAATTAAGCCAAGTTTTCTAACAGCATGTAAAGCAAATTTTGTTTTCTTTAACAGATATTAATGAATGTCAAGAATCCAACCCCTGTCACCACCACTGTTTCAATGCCATAGGAAGTTTTCACTGTGGATGTGAACCTGGGTATCAACTCAAAGGCAGAAAATGTGTGGGTAAGAAGAGGGCTATGAATTCAAAGCAGTAACATCTTTGTAACTTCTTTTTTTTAAATTTTATTTATTTGTTTATACAGCAGGTTCTTATTAGTCATCAGTTTTATACACATCAGTGTATACATGTCAATCCCAATCACCCAATTCAGCAAACCACCATCCCCACCCCACCCCACCGCTTTCCCCCCTTGGTGTCCATACATTTGTTCTCTACATCTGTGTCTCTATTTCTGCCCTGAAAACCGGTTCATCTGTACCATTTTTCTAGGTTCCACATATACACGTTAATACATGATTTTTTTTTTCTCTTTCTGACTTACTTCACTCTGTATGACAGTCTCTAGATCCATCCACGTCTCAACAAATGACTCAGTTTCGTTCCTTTTTATGGCTAATATTCCACTGTATATATGTACCACATCTTCTTTATCCATTCAACTGTCGATGGGCATTTAGGTTGCTTCCATGACCTGGCTATTGTAAATAGTGCTGCAGTGAACATTGGGCTGCATGTGCCTTTTTGAATTATGGTTTTCTCTGGGTATATGCCCAGTAGTGGGATTGCTGGATCATATGGTAATTCTATTTTTACTTTTTTAAGGAACCTCCATACTGTCCTCCATAGTGGCTATATCAATTTACAATCCCACCAACAGTGCAAGACAGTTCCCTTTTCTTCACACCCTCTCCAGTATTTGCTGTTTGTAGATATTCAGATGATGTCTATTCTAACAGGTGGGAGGTGATCTCTCATTGTAGTTTTGATTTGCATTTCTTTAATAATTAGTGATGTTGAGCAGCTTTTCATGTGCTTCTTGGCCATCTGTGTGTCTTCTTTGAAGAAATGTCTATTTAGGTCTTCTGCCCATTTTTGGATTGGGTTGTTTCTTTTTTCAATATTGAGCTGCATGAGCTGTTTATATATTTTGGAGATTAATCCTTTGTCCCTTGATTCATTTGCAAATATCTTCTCCCATTCTGAAGGTTCTCTTTTCATCTTATTTATGCTTTCCATTGCTGTGCAAAAGCTTTGAAGTTTCATTAGGTCCCATTTGTTTATTTTTGTTTTTATTTCCATTACTCTAGGAGGTGGATCAAAAAAGATCTTGCTGTGATTTATGTCAAAGAGTGTTCTTCCTATGTTTTCCTCTAAGACTTTGATAGTGTCCAGTCTTACATTTAGGTCTCTAATCCATTTTGAGTTTATTTTTGTGTATGGTGTTAGGGAGTGTTCTAATTTCATTCTTCTACATGTAGCTGTCCAGTTTTCCCAGCACCACTTATTGAAGACACTGTCTTTTCTCCATTGTATATCCTTGCATCCTTTGTCATAGATGAGTTGACCATAGGTGTGTGGATTTATATATCCTTGCATCCTTTGCATCCTTTGTCATAGATGAGTTGACCATAGGTGTGTGGATTTATCTCTGGGCTTTCTATCTTGTGTCATTGATCTATGTTTCTGGTTTTGTGCCAGTACCATATTGTCTTGATTACTGTAGCTTTATACTACAGTCTGAAGTCATGGAGTCTGATTCCTCAAGCTCTGTTTTTTTCCCTCAAGACTGCTTTGGCTATTCAGAGTCCTTTGTGTCTCCATACAAATTTTAAGAGTTTTTGTTCTAGTTCTGGAAAAAAATGCAATTGGTAATTTGATAGGGATTGCACTGAATCTCTAGATTGTTTGGGGTAGTACAGTCATTTTCACAATATTGATTCTTCCAATCCAAGAACATAGTATATCTCTCCATCTGTTGGTATCGTCTTTAATTTCTTTCATGAGTGTCTTATACTTTTCTGCATACAGGTATTTTGTCTCCCTGGGTACGTTTATTCCTAGGTATTTTATTCTTTCTGTTGCAGTGGTAAATGGGAGTGTTTCCTTAATTTCTCTTTCAGATTATTCATCATTAGTATATAGAAATGCAAAAGATTTTCTGTGTATTAATTTTGTATCCTGCAACTTTACCAAACTCATTGATTAGCTCTAGTAGTTTTCTGGGGGCATCTTTAGGATTCTCTATGTATAGTATCATGTCATCTGCAGACTGACAGTTTTACTTCTTCTTTTCCAATTTGTATTCCTTTTATTTCTTTTTCTTCTCTGATTGCCATGGCTAGGACTTCCAAAACTATGTTGAATAATAGTGGTGAGAGTGGACATCCTTGCCTTGTTCCTGATCTGAGGAAATGCTTTCACTTTTTCACCATTGAGAATGATGTTTGCTGTGGGTTTGTCGTATATGACCTTTATTATGTTGAGGTAGGTTCCCTCTCTGCCCACTCTCTGGAGAGTTTTTATCATAAATGGGTGTTGAATTTTGTCAAAAGATTTTTCTGCATCTATTGAGATGATCATATGGTTTTTATTCTTCAGTTTGTTAATATGGTGTATCACACTGATTGATTTGTGTATATTGAAGAATCCTAGCATCCCTGGGATAAATCCCTCTTGATCATGGTGTATGATCCTTTTAATGTGTTATTGCATTCTGTTTGCTAGTATTTTGCTGAGGATTTTTGCATCTATATTCATCAGTGATATTGGTCTGTAACTTTTTTTTTTTTGGAGTATCTTTGTCTGGTTTTGGTATCAGGGTGATGGTGGCCTCATAGAATGAGTTTGGGAGTCTTCCTTCCTCCGCAATTTTTGGAAGAGTTTGAGAAGGATGGGTGTTAGCTGTTCTCTAAATGTTTCATAGAATTGACCTGTGACGCCATCTGATCCTGGACTTTTGTTTGTTGGAAGATTTTTAATCACAGTTTCAATTTCATTACTTGTGATTGGTCTGTTCATATTTTCTTTTTCTTCCTGGTTCCGTCTCGGAAGGTTATACCTTTCTAAGAATTTGTCCGTTTCTTCCAGATTGTCCATTTTATTGGCATAGAGTTGCTTGTAGTAGTCCCTTAGGATGCTTTGTATTTCTACAGTGTCTGTTGTAACTTCTTCTTTTTCATTTCTAATTTTATTGATTTGAGTCCTCTCCCTCTGTCTTGATGAGTCTGGCTAATGGTTTATCAATTTTCTTTATCTTCTCAAACAACCAGCTTTTAGTTTTATTGATCTTTGCTATTGTTTTCTTTGTTTCTATTTCATTTATTTCTGCTCTGATAGTTATGATTTCTTTCCTTCTTCTGACTTTAGGTTTTGTTTGTTCTTCTTTCTCTAGTTCCTTTAGGTGTAAGTTTAGATTGTTTATTTGAGATTTTTCTTGTTTCTTGAGGTAGGATTGTATAGCTATAAACTTTCCTCTTAGAACTGCTTTTGCTGTATCCCATTGGTTTTGGATCATCGTGTTTTCATTGTCATTTGTCTCTAGGTATTTTTTCATTTCCTCTTTGATTTCTTCAGTTATCTCTTGTTTATTTAGTAACATATCGTTTAGCGTCCATTTGTTTGTGTTTTCTACGGGTTTTTTTGCCTGTAATTGATTTCTAATCTCATAGCATTGTGGTCAGAAAAGATGTTTGATATGATTTCAATTTTCTTAAGTTTACTGAAGCTTGATTTGTCAACCAAGATGTGATCTATCCTGGAGAATGTTCCATGCACTTTAGAAGAAAGTGTAATCTGCTGTTTTGGATGGAATGTCCTATAAATATCAATTAAATCTATCTGGTCTATTGTGTCATTTAAAGCTTCTGTTTCCTTATTTATTTTCATTTTAATGATCTGTCCATTGGTGTAAGTGAGGTGTTAAACTCCCCTACTATTACTTTGTTACTGTCAATTTCCTCTTTTATAGCTGATAGCAGTTGCATTATGTATTGAAGTGCTCCTATATTGGGTGCATATATAATTGTTATATCTTCTTCTTGGATTCATCCCTTGATCATTATGTAGTGTCCTTCCTTGTCTCTTGTAACATTCTTTATTTTTACAGTCTATTTTATCTGATATGAGTATTGCTACTCCAGCTTTCTTTTGATTTCCATTTGCATGGAGTATCTTTTTCCATCCCGTCACTTTCAGTCTGAATGTGTCCCTAGGTCTGAAGTGAGTCTTTTGTAGACAGCATATATAAGCGTCTTGTTTTTGTATCCATTCAGCAAGCCTGTGTCTTTTGGTTGGAGCATTTAATCCATTCACGTTGAACTTAATTATCAATATGTATGTTCCTATGACCCTTTTCTGAATTGTTTTGGGTTTGATTTTGTAGGCCCTTGTCTTCTCTTGTATTTCCCACCGAGAGAAGTTCCTTTAGCATTTGTTGTAGAGCTGGTTTGGTGGTGTTGAATAATTTAGCTTTTGTTTGTCTGTAAATCTTTTGATTTCACCATCGAATCTGAATGAGATCCTTGCCTGGTAGAGTTATCTTGGTTGTAGGTTCTTCCCTTTCATCACTTTAAGTATATCATTCCACTCCCTTCTGGCTTGTAGAGTTTCTGCTGAGAAATCAGCTGTTAACCTTATGGGAGTTCCCTTGTATGTTATTTGTCATTTTTCCCTTGCTGCTTTCAATAATTTTTCTTTGTCTTTAACTTTTGCCAATTTGATTATTATATGTCTCGGAGTGTTTCTCCTTGCATTTATCCTGTATGGGACTCTCTGTGCTTCCTGGACTTGGGTGGCTATTTCCTTTCCCATGTTAGGGAAGTTTTCGGCTATAATCTCTTCAAATATTTTCTCGGGTCCTTTCTCTCTCTCTTCTCCTTCTGGGACCCCTATAATGCAAATGTTGTTGTGTTTAATGTTGTTCCAGAGGTCTCTTAGGCTGTCTTGATTTCTTTTCATTCTTTTTTCTTTATTGTGTTCCGCAGCAGTGAATTCCACCATTCTGTCTTCCAGGTCACTTATCCGTTCTTCTGCCTCAGTTATTCTGCTATTGATTCCTTCTAGTATAGCTTTCATTTCAGTTATTGTATTGTTCATCTGTGTTTGTTTGTTCTTTAATTCTTCTAGATCTTTGTTAAACATTTCTTGCATCTTCTCAATCTTTGCCTCCATTCTTTTTCCAGGTCCTGGATCATCTTCACTATCATTATTCTGAATTCTTTTTCTGGAAGGTTGCCTATCTCCACTTCATTTAGTTGTTTTTCTGGGTTTTATCTTGTTCCTTCTTCTGGTACATAATCCTCTGCCTTTTCATCTTGTCTTTCTGTGAATGTGGTTTTTGTTCCACAGGGTGCAGGATTGTAGGTCTTCTTGCTTCTGCTGTCTGTCCTCTGGTGGATGAGGCTACTAAGAGGCTTATGCAAGTTTCCTGATGGGAGGGACTGGTGGTGGGTAGAGCTGACTGTTGCTCTGGTGGGCAGAGCTCAGTGAAACTTTAATCCACTTGACTGCTGATGGGTGGGGCTGAGTTCCCTCCCTGTTGGTTGTTTGGCCTGAGGCAACCCAACACTGGAGCCTACCTGGGCTCTTTGGTGGGGCTAATGGCAGCCTCTGGGAGGGCTCACGCCAACGAATACTTCCCAGAACTTCTGCTGCCAGGGTCCTTGTCCCCACGGTGAGCCACAGCCACCCCCCGCCTCTGCAGGATACCTCCCAAAACTAGCAGGTACTTCTGATTCATTCTCCCCTGTGGTCACTGCTCCTTCCCCTGGGTCCCGATGCACACACTATTTTGTGTGTGTCCTCCAAGAGTGGAGTCTCTTGTTTCCCCCAGCTCTGTCGAAGTCCTGCAATCAAATCCCAGTAGCCTTCAAAGTCTGATTCTCTAGGAATTCCTCCTCCCGTTGCCGGACCCCCAGGTTGGGAAGCCTGACGTGGGGCTCAGAACCTTCACTCCAGTGGGTGGACTTCTGTGGTATAAGTGTTCTCCAGTGTGTGACTTACCCACCCAGCAGTTATGGGATTTGATTTTACTGTGACTGCGCCCCTCCTGCCATCTCATTGTGGCTTCTCCTTTGTCTTTGGATGTGGGGCATCTTTTTTGGTGAGTTCCAGTGTCTTCCTGTCGATGATTATCCAGCAGCAAGTTGTGATTCTGCTGTTCTCACAAGAGGCAGTGAGAGCACGTCCTTCTCCACCATCTTGGTTCCACTCTCCCTTTGTAACTTCTTAATGGTGCCTTATCTAATCCATGTGCCATGTCCTGGGCTGGATTGTAATACCATGCATCATGTATGTGATTCATGCAAAAACAAAGCAAATGCTCTAAATTACAGATTTCATCTTCTAATTACATAACCATTTTTTTTAACATTTCCCCTATTTTGTTACCAATTTTTTTCACAAAATCATAATTTATATGTATATATATATATACTTATATATAATGTATAAGTATATAATTTTTCTTTTTCTAGGAGGAGGAAGTGGTTGGTATGGCTACCAGCTATGTTTAGTAATATTTTATTTTTTTATCATAACGTTTTAAAATAAAGTGCGTTACATAACTTGATTTAAACACTTTAACCTTACACCATGATTATATAATCATCTGTATTAGTTTATGATATCCTTAAAATCTGAAGGTATAATTTTTATGCAAAGGCGGAAGAAATCACTTTCTCAATCTGCATTACCTGTGTTCTTTCATCAAGATGTAAATGAGTGTAGACAGAATGTATGCAGACCAGATCAGCACTGCAAGAACACCCGCGGTGGCTATAAATGCATTGATCTTTGCCCAAACGGAATGACCAAGGCAGAAAACGGAACCTGCATTGGTGAGTGTCTGGCTGTCTCAGCTACTGTGATTCATTTACCATCAACAAGCCAAATAAGGCATTCATTCTTAAAATAAATGATTAGAATAAATATAATCTAACAAGGAAATATCTTTTTCTATAGGTTTTCTACTCCCAACCTCTAGTATTGTTGAGCCCTGGGGTCCCAGGGTCATGGCTATACCAGGAAATGAAAGCTCACCAGGGAGATTTAGCCCATTTTGAACTCCCATCAGTTACACAATTGGTTTATATAGTTTCATATCCACATACATTAATATTATGTCATATAATTTCTAATATGAAATTTAGCATATATATTAAGAATTTTGTTGGAAGGGTTAAGAAAAAAATTATGTTTGTAGAGATTTATTAAAAGTTCAAAATAGAAAAAACAGTGATCACATCCTCCCCACGACCTCCTCCAAAAGCCGGAACAATAGGTTCTTTGAAGACAGCCCAGGTCAGGGACATCTGTGTCTGAAAGCACTGGAAACCTTCACTGAATCACTCAGAGACTTTCTGGTCCAACATCTCACAGCATTGCTGTAACTTCAATGAACTATATAACAGTCTGAGCCATGTGGATTGAAGGCTCTTGGTGCTGCAGCCAGGAGTCAGTGCTGTGCCCCTGAGGTGGGAGAGCCAACTTCAGGACACTGGTCCACAAGAGACCTCCCAGCTCCACATACTATCAAACGGCGAAACTCGCCCAGAGATCTCCATCTCAACACCAGCACCCAGCTTCACTCAATGACCAGCAAGCTACAGTGCTGGACACCCTATGCCAAACAACTAGCAAACCAGGAAAACAACCCCACCCATTAGCAGAGAGGCTGCCTAAAACCATAATAAGTCCACAGACACCCCAAAACACACCACCAGACGTGGACCTGCCCACCAGAAAGTCAAGATCCAGCCTCATCCACCAGAACACAGGCACTAGTCCCCTCCACCAGGAAGCCTACACAACCCACTGAACCAACCTTAGCCACTGGGGACAGACACCAAAAACAACGGGAACTACAAACCTGCAGCCTGCAAAAAGGAGACCCCAAACACAGTAAGATAAGCAAAATGAGAAGACAGAAAAACACACAGCAGATGAAGGAGCAAGATAAAAACCCACCAGACCTAACAAATGAAGAGGAAATAGGCAGTCTACCTGAAAAAGAATTCAGAATAATGATAGTAAAGATGATCCAAAATCTTGCCAATAGAATAGACAAAATGCAAGAAACATTTAACAAGGACCTAGAAGAACTAAAGATGAAACAAACAATGATGAACAACACAATAAATGAAATGAAAAATACTCTAGAAGGGATCAATAGCAGAATAACTGAGGCAGAAGAACACATAAGTGACCTGGAAGACAAAATAGTGGAAATGACTACTGCAGAGCAGAATAAAGAAAAAGAATGAAAAGAACTGAGGACAGTCTCAGAGACCTCTGGGACAACATTAAATGCAACAACATTTGTATAGGGGTTCCAGAAGAAGAAGAGAAAAAAAAAGGGACTGAGAAAATATTTGAAGAGATTATAGTTGAAAACTTCCCTAATATGAGAAAGGAAATAGTTAATCAAGTCCAGGAAGCACAGAGAGTCCCATACAGGATAAATCCAAGGAGAAATACGGCAAGACACATATTAATCAAACTGTCAAAAATTAAATACAAAGAAAGCATATTAAAAGCAGCAAGGAAAAAACAACAACTAACACACAAGGGAATCCCCATAAGGTTAACAGCTGATCTCTCAGCAGAAACTCTGCAAGCCAGAAGGGAGTGGCAGGACATATTGAAAGTGATGAAGGAGAAAAACCTGCAACCAAGATTACTCTACCCAGCAAGGATCTCATTCAGATTTGATGGAGAGATAAAAACCTTTACAGACAAGCAAAAGCTGAGAGAGTTCAGCACCACCAAACCAGCTTTACAACAAATGGTAAAGGAACTTCTCTAGACAATAAACACAAGAGAAGGAAAAGACCTACAATAACGAACCCAAAACAATTTAGAAAATGGGAATAGGAACATACATATCAATAATAACCTTAAATGTAAATGGACTAAATGCTCCCACCAAAAGACACAGATGGGCTGAATGGATACCAAAACAAGACCCATATATATGCTGTCTACAAGAGACCCCACTTCAGACCTAGAGACACATACAGACTGAAAGTGAGGGGATGGAAAAAGATATTCCATTCAAATGGAAACCAAAAGAAAGCTGGAGTAGCAATTCTCATAACAGATATAATAGACTTTAAAATAAAGACTATTAGAACAAAGAAGGACACTACATAATGATGAAAGGATCGATCCAAGAAGAAGACATAACTATTGTAAACATTTATGCACCCAACATAGGAGCACATCAATACATAAGGCAAATACTAACAGCCATAAAAGGGGAAATTGACAGTAACACATTCAGAGTAGGGGACTTTAACACCCCACTTTCACCAATGGACAGATCATCCAAAATGAAAATAAATAAGGAAACACAAGCTTTAAATGATACATTAAACAAGATGGACTTAATTGATATTTATAGGACATTCCATCCAAAAACAACAGAATACACATTTTTCTCAAGTGCTCATGGAACATTCTCCAGGATAGATCATATCTTGGGTCACAAATCAAGCCTTGGTAAATTTAAGAAAATTGAAATTCTATCAAGTATCTTTTCCAACCACAACGCTATGAGACTAGATATCAATTACAGGAAAAGATCTGTAAAAAATACAAACACATGGAGCTAAACAATATACTACTTAATAACGAAGTGATCACTGAAGACATCAAAGAGGAAATAAAAAAAATACCTAGAAACAAATGACAATGGAGACACGACGACCCAAAACCTATATGATGCAGCAAAAGCAGTTCTAAGAGGGAAGTTTATAGCAATACAATCCTACCTTAAGAAACAGGAAACATCTCGAATAAACAACCTAACTTTGCACCTAAAGCAATCAGAGAAAGAAGAACAAAAGAAACCCAAAGTTAGCAGAAGGAAAGAAATCATAAAAATCAGATCAGAAATAAATGAAAAAGAAATGAAGGAAACGATAGCAAAGATCAATAAAACTAAAAGCTGGTTCTTTGAGAAGATAAACAAAATTGATAAACCATTAGCCAGACTCATCAAGAAAAAAAGGGAGAAGACTCAAATCAATAGAATTAGAAATGAAAAAGGAGAAGTAACAACTGACACTGCAGAAATACAGAAGATCAGAGGGATTACTACAAGCAACTCTATGCCAATAAAATGGACAACCTGGAAAAAATGGACAAATTCTTAGAAATGCACAACCTGCCAAGACTGAATCAGGAAGAAATAGAAAATATGAACAGACAAATCACAAGCACTGAAATTGAAACTGTGATTAAAAATCTTCCAACAAACAAAAGCCCAGAACCAGATGGCTTCACAGGCGAATTCTATCAAACATTTAGAGAAGAGCTAACACCTATCCTTCTGAAACTCTTCCAAAATATAGCAGAGGGAGGAACACTTCCAAATTCATTCTACGAGGCCACCATCACCTTGATACCAAAACCAGACAATGATGTCACAAAGAAAGAAAACTACAGGCCAATATCACTGATGAAGATAGATGAAAAAATCCTCAACAAAATACTAGCAAACAGAATCCAACAGCACATTAAAAGGGTCATACACCATGATCAAGTGGGGTTTATCCCAGGAATGCAAGGATTCTTCAATATACGCAAATAAATCACTGTGATAAATCATATTAACAAATAGAAGGAGAAAAACCATATGATCATCTCAATAGATGCAGAGAAAGCTTTCAACATAATTCAACACCCATTTATGATAATACTCTGCAGAAAGTAGGCATAGAGGGAACTTTCCTCAACATAATAAAGGCCATATATGACAAACCCACAGCCAACAGCATCCTCAATGGTGAAAAACTGAAAGCATTTCCATCAAGATCAGGAACAAGGCAAGGCTGCCCACTGTCACCACTCTTATTCAACATAGTTTTGGAAGTTTTAGCCACAGCAATCAGAGAAGAAAAGGAAATGAAAGGAATCCAAATTGGAAAAGAAGTAGTAAAGCTGTCACTGTTTGCAGATGACATGCTACTCTACATAGAGAATCCCAAAGATGCTACCAGAAAACTACTAGAGCTAATCAATGAATTTGGTAAAGTTGCAGATACAAAATTAATGCACAGAAATCTCTTGCATTCCTATACACTAATGATGAAAAATCTGAAAGTGAAATCAAGAAAACACTCCCATTTACCATTGCAACAAAAAGAATAAAATATCTAGGAATAAACCTACCTAAGGAGACAAAAGACCTGTATACAGAAAATTATAAGACACTGATGAAAGAAATTAAAGATGATACAAATAGATGGAGAGATATACCATGTTCTTGGATTGGAAGAATCAACATTGTGAAAATGACTCTACTACCCAAAGCAATCTACAGATTCAATGCAATCCCTATCAAACTACCACTGGCATTTTTCACAGAACTAGAACAAAAAATTTCACAATTTGTATGAAAACACAAAAGACCCCGAATAGCTAAAGCAATCTTGAGAATGAAAAACGGAGCTGGAGGAATCAGGCTCCCTGACTTCAGACTACACTACAAAGCTACAGTAATCAAGACAGTATGGTACTGGCACAAAAACAGAAAGATAGATCAATGGAACAGGATAGAAAGCCCAGAGATAAATCCACGCACATATGGTCACCTCTTCTTTGATAAAGGAGGCAGGAATGTACAGTGGAGAAAGGAGAGCCTCTTCAATAAGTGGTGCTGGGAAAACTGGACAGTACATCTAAAAGTATGAGATTAGATCACTCCCTAACACCATACACAAAAATAAGCTCAAAATGGATTAAAGACCTAAATGTAAGGCCAGAAACTATTAAACTCTTAGAGGAAAACATAGGCAGAACACTCTATGACATAAATCACAGCAAGATCCTTTTTGACCCACCTCCTAGAGAAATGGAAATAAAAACAAAAATAAACAAATGGGACCTAATGAAACTTCAGAGCTTTTGCACAGGAAAGGAATCCATAAACAAGACCAAAAGACAACCGTCAGAATAGGAGAAAATATTTGCAAATGAAGCAACTGACAAAGGATTAATTTGCAAAATTTACAAGCAGCTCATGCAGCTCAATAACAAAAAAACAAACAACCCAATCCAAAAATGGGCAGAAGACCTAAACAGACATTTCTCCAAAGAAGATATACCGGCTGCCAACAAACACATGAAAGAATGCTCAACATCATTTGTCATTAGAGAAATGCAAATCAAAACTATAATGAGATATCATCTCACACCAGTCAGAATGGCCATCATCAAAAAATCTAGAAACAATAAATGCTGGAGAGGGTGTGGAGAAAAGGGAACACTCCTGCACTGCTGGTGGGAATGTGAATTGGTACAGCCACTATGGAGAACAATATGGAGGTTCCTTAAAAAACTACAAATAGAACTACCATATGACCCAGCAATCCCTCTACTGGGCATATACCCTGAGAAAACCATAATTCAAAAAGAGTCATGTACCAAAATGTTCATTGCAGCTCTATTTAAAATAGCCCGGAGATGGAAACAACCTAAGTGCCCATCATCGGATTAATGGATAAAGAAGAGGTGGCACGTATATACCATGGAATATTACCCCGCCATAAAAAGAAACGAAATTGAGCTATTTGTAATGAGGTGGATAGATCTAGAGTCTGTCATAGAGTGAAGTCAGAAAGAGAAAGACCAATACCGTATGCTAACACATATATATGGAATTTAAGAAAAAAATGTCATGACGAACCTAGGGGTAAGACAGGAATAAAGACACAGACCTACTGGAGAACGGACTTGAGGATATGGGGAGGGGAAAGGGTGATCTGTGACAAAGCGAGAGAGAGGCATGGACATATATACCCTACCAAGCGTAAGGTAGATAGCTAGTGGGAAGCAGCCGCATAGCACAGGGATATCAGCTCAGTGCTTTGTGACCACCTGGAGGGGTGGGATAGGGAGGGTGGGAGGGAGGGAGACACAAGAGGGTAGAGATATGGGAACATATGTATATGTATAACTGATTCACTGTGCTATAAAGCAGAAACTAACACACCATTGTAGAGCAATTATACCCCAATAAAGATGTTAATAAATAAATAAATATAATGACTTTAGGTTTTGAAATAGGAAATGTTATTGCTTTTTATTGCCCTCCATGTCTCTAGATATTGATGAGTGTAGAGATGGGACCCATCAGTGCAGATATAACCAGATATGTGAGAATACGAGAGGCAGCTATCGTTGTGTATGTCCAAGAGGTTACCGGTCTCAAGGAATTGGAAGACCCTGTATGGGTAAGTTAACAGGAACTCTTATTGAGTAATAAAGGCTGGGTAACTATTTTACCAGCTTGGTTAGAACCACTCTATCCTCAAATACTTTCTTGCTACAATTAGATTTGCAAGTTGGTTTAAGTAGTCCATTACATAAGTTGAATTACTTCTTAGAGACTTCCTATTGAGCTCAATTTACACTGACTTTCAAGTGATAATAATAACTACTTACGGAGTGCTTACTATGCACTATACATATCAAAGTGAGGCTGTGGTATAATTACCACGACAACTTAATTATGAAGATTAGCTCATTGATTATCTCTCTATGCATGTGATGTAAATGTTTGCATAGATACATTTTATTTGAATATGAAGTATATCTGTATGTACTACGAAGGTTTAGTTATGAAGGATTAAAATGTGAACACACATTTTAAGTGAATTGGTAATTATTACTTTATCTACCATGTTTAGTGCATACTATTTGCCATTCCCTGTGCTAAGAATCTCGTTTAATTCTCCCAGTTACCTATTTGTTTCCATCTTAGTTATAGTTGAATGTAAAGTAAGGCAGGTAACGATAGTAGAAGATGTCTATAAGAAGGTAACCATATGCTTTTTTTTAATTAATACATTTACAATCAAGAAACTGACCTCTAAAATTATATTTCACCTCAGAATATTTATATGCAGAAAAAAATTGTGTGAGCTTTTAAATACTAGCTTTTGGTTTGCATGCTATTACATCAGTATTTTTAAAATTGGATGCCTTGGTTGTCTATTTAATTCTTTATAGCAAATTCTTCCATAAAGACTTAGTTCTGTCTTTATGTAGTCCCTAGCACAGTACTTTGCACATAGAAAATGTTTAATGTAGTATCATTATTATGAATGGTTTTAAAATAAGTACTTTTTAATAGTAGGAATATATATCATGCTAGTCTTCTATTTAGATATTGTAATTTGTATATAATTTAACATTTTGATCAGTCATTACAGTGACCTAGCAGAATGAAATGTGTTTATTTGTTCACTAGTTTGACTTGAAGCTGAATGTCAGAAATTGGGCTGGGGGATAAGTCAGTGAAGAAGGTAGGGCCATTGCCTTAAAGAGATTTAAAATGTTAATTTTAACTTTTGCCTACTAAAATAATTTTTAAAGCACAATTTACTACTTTTATTCTACTTATTCATATTGTTTTCTTTCATGCCACTGTGGTAATAAATTAAGGAATTTGGTTTTGATCTCTGGTCTTTATTCACTTTTTCAATTTACAAGAAGACTTAGGAGTACATACTCTGTGTTGACCTAGGAATAGAAAGAAAAATAACTTTAATTTTTGAACTTTGAGTTTATCTTAGGAAGAATGATTCTGTATCTTCATTTCCTTCTTTTTAATTTTTTTAAGAAAATGTGCTTGATATGATTATTCATTAATAATTATTGATGCAAAAGAAACAAAGGAAAATAAAACTGTAGGTGTACATTGTACATTCTTGCATCTGAAACTTGTAATTATATGAAAGATTAGAAGCACTAGTGATCAATATTGTAATTAAATGCGAACTAGAGATCTGACTGCATTCTTCACTCCACCAACAAAATTAAGATCTATATGTTAGCTTTGAACTCTAGTTTTTCTGGATTCAAGACCACATTTTCCATTATGACCCTATATGATTCTACTGTCCATGTAAAACAATCTTCAGGGACAGTCATAGAATCTTTCTATATATTCATAGCTGAATGATGAAAGCTTTTTCAACAGTTCACAACAGCTGAGAAATTACTGTATTCCCTGCTTTGGAGGGTAACATGATGTCTTCAGTTTGTTTCACAGACTGATTCTTTATTCCTGTGTTTTCTGTGTGTATATGTGTGTATGTTTTTTTTTTCTCTTTTTTATGTATCATGGCACACGAGCAGACATTAATGAATGTGAACAAGTGCCTAAGCCTTGTGCATATCAGTGCTCCAACACCCCCGGCAGCTTCAAGTGTATCTGTCCACCAGGACAACATTTATTAGGGGACGGGAAATCTTGCGCTGGATTGGAGAGGCTGCCAAATTATGGCACTCAGTACAATAGCTATAACCTTGCACGGTTCTCCCCCTTGAGAAACAACTATCAACCTCAACAGCATTACAGACAGTACTCACATCTCTACAGCTCCTACTCAGAGTATAGGAACAGCAGAACGTCTCTCTCCAGGACTAGAAGGACTATTAGAAAAACTTGCCCTGAAGGCTCTGAGGCGAGCCATGACACATGTATAGGTAAATGTCAGCCATATTCCATTTCCTTTCTGTGGGCTCACTTAACGGACCAGAGTCTAAGCATATATACAGCACCTGTGAGAGTTTGGGTGTTGTGAACTACATCTGATCTCAAATCTGGGATGACCCAAGTTTCAAGACATTTACTCTGGCACCTAAAACTATTACCAGTTTTATCAAATGATGTATTTACATGTGTACATTCTGATAATTTATTGTTTTGTTGGCAGTTTCTCTTTTTTGATCACCCCTGAAAGTGTTACTAAATTTAATGCTATATAGAAATAAAATTCAGTGGCATCCAGAATATGGTTCTTAAAAAAAGAATATGCATATTGCCACCATAATATTAATACTATCAGATTATGGCTTTATCTGATGGATGCCAAAGCAGTGGGTTAAAAGTGAAACTCTCAGCTACTGTGTCGACTGCTTGTTCTGTCTGCAACCAGCATTGCCCTGACTGTTGTTACACACTCCCCATGGAACCTCTCAGTTCAATTATTTTGTATATATGTAAGTCACTGAAAAGACAATGTAAGCCAGGACAAAACTAACTTGTTTCCATTGTTCTAACATATGTGCTTTCAGTATCTTTACCTAAACTCAAGTCTGTAATTTAATTTGTTTGCAAAAGTGAAGTGTAATTTCCAACTCAAGAATTGAGACCTTGTCTTCAGTTAAGTTGCAAACAATTCCATCTGTCATTCATTTAATTCAATTTTCTGTGAGTAGCCACAGTTTGCATGTCACTGAGCTATGCACCAAGGGGAATTAGCAAACACAAATTAGCCCCACAGTTTGTTAGAAGAAATGAGAAAGCAAAGAAAGGGAGGAGGGAGGCAAGAGGGGAGGGAAGAAGGAAATTCTGTTTAAATTTGAAGACCTATGCTAACCTCACGTTCTTGAATTTTTCTTAAGCATTCCACACGTTGCTTATTCTCTCCCAGATATGCTCTCTGTTAAACATTTTTTAGATATTTAAAAGAAATATCTTCTGACTTCAGTTTTTGTCATATCTTTTTCTACCCTTCTCCAAGCCCTGTTCCTGCATCGTTATCTTCTTAGACATGATTCCTTAGTCACTCTTAGGCGGACTCAGCTTCTCACATTATCTCCACTCAGCTGGACCTTCAAACCCTCTGGATCCTTACTCTTTAACCTTTAGTCTCTAGGCCCAGATGTTCCCAGAACTTTTCTGTCTGGCTGTCTTGAAGTACCTAAAGCGTAATATGATGCACATGGAATCTCCTCCCTGTGATCAGCTTCCTCGAACTGTGGACAGTGCTAGTTTCTTTTACTCCTTGAATTTGAAACATTCATGGGTTCATTAACAACTCTCAACATTTTGCCCCATATGGTCAAACACTACTTAATTACTAAACCTGTGGACTCCACTGTCCTTGGGAGTATGTCAAACATTGCTCTCAGCCTGCTCCAAACCATTCTTATTGGGTTTTTTCCATTGGTAATTTTGGTAATTTTTCATGCCTATTTTTACCTCTGTTAGTGAAACTTTTCACTATTTTATTGACAGAATTAACATCTGACATTTTGTCTTTCAATGTTTCTTCTAAATAATCATTCCCACTGAAGGGTTTTCATATCCTATTAACATTCCATTCTCTGCCTTCGTCTTAGACAACTCTTCTCTTCTACCTTCACTCCCCTGCTCCAAAAATCCTTGATTATGCTCTGATAAATGAGTGAAACGGTATTTCCCACACCATATACCATCTAGTTGACTTCTAGATCATCTGAAGGTCCAAGCCATTTGAAGAAAGAGTCCCTGATTAATAACCAGTTCTCCATTTCTTTATCACAATCTGTGCCCTGTAGTTTCATCACAGTAGAGTCTTATGAATGTTTTATGTGCCTTTGTGTTTATATTACACTAATATGTTTATATGAATTACCTTCCCAAAACCATCTACTATGTGAGGCACCTACTATTTCAGAGTGAGGACCAATCTTGGAGACTCTAAAGTAAATTTCTATAACTAGTCTATGGCTGGATATTTAAATTTTATTTGGGGGCAATAAATAGACTAAGACATTTAGAAATATTTCTTAAAATATGGTGAGTATTTTCTGGCGTTGGTACTAATAAAGAAATTTACACTAAGATTGCAGACAGCTTTGGAATTATGTAACAAGCAACCTGCAGTAAACACCAAATGCCTTTAATTAACCATCTAGGATAGACAGTTTACAAAGGATTCAGAGTAACACCATGGAATTTTGTTAGACTTGGGCTAAGATTTAGCTTTTTAGGGAATTGATTCCAAAGCTTAATAGGGAAAACAAACGTTGCATTGCTTCTGAACACCAAAATCACACTTGGGGCCACTTTAAAATTCATACTCTGGAAAGTGTGATGTCTACTACTTGGAGTTCAATGTCATTTACATTTCTGTTGTTATCTTAGGTTAAAGCCGATTATAAAGGGAAAAAGTAAAAATATATCAAAAGTTCTGCAGTGAGTGCTTTGGTTAACCAAACTGGGGCAAAAACAATGACAAATGTTTGATGAGCGTTTGTCATTAACAGATTTTGAGTCATTGCAATTATCATCTGAGCAGATGCACAATGAACAGGTCCTTTTGCTGAGCCATCTCCAGGGTTTCACTTTGTCTTCCCTTTACTTCCAGCCCTCAGCACTCCTGCTTCCATTTCATACCACATTCTCTTCCTTCTAACACTGGTTGGCACATTTTAATATTAGGCAAAACACAACTGAGACAAGAAATCTGAGGCTTCTCAAATCCCATCCCTGATTCTGAAAGCAAATATCAATTAATTTTTTTACTATCTATTCCCACTCTTTTTATTGCTGTTTTCTTGACTTTGTTTAGTAATAGCAGGTAGCTTAGCTCTTTATAATTTGTTTTTCATATATTACATGTTTGAACCTTCCAACAAGCCTGTGAAGTAGGGAGATTGTATCAGTGACTCCTGTTGGCAGAAGAATCAACTGAGATCCTGAGAAGTTAAGTGGCTGGCCCAAAGTAACATAGCAACTATATGTATATCTAGTTGCCATTAGTACTTTACAGTTGTATGAAGTTGGATGAATATTCCTATCACAAAGATAAAACCGCCTCCACTTAATGATATCTGCTATAGACATGGCTGTTGGAGAGAGAGAGGCTGCTAAACTTTAAACAAAATAGAAACGAGTATTTTCCCAATTAATCTCAATAGAAACTTTATCTTTTAGGTAAATTCTACTGTGTTCTGTCAAGAGTTTAGTACCTTGGTGGTTTAGGATCCTGTACAGGTCTGTTTCATCTGTCATTCCAATATTAATTACTTAACTAATATTGCAATTGGCCAGTTTGGGGCTTCAGCTCCTATGTGCTTATACACAGAAGAGATGTTCATATTTTATAATACAGGACAGTTTATATTGTACTCCATTAAAAATATACTGATATGAAACGGCACTGAACGTTTTTAAGCACAAGTATAAAATCAAGTTTTCTGTTGTATATCAACAACTTGTTTATAGTTGATTCTGCCACAGTTTCTGCCTTTGTTTCGCATGGTTATACACACTGCTTTTTTTCTGCACAGATATTGATGAATGTGAAAATAGAGACACCTGCCAGCATGAGTGTAAAAATACCTTTGGGAGCTATCAGTGTATCTGCCCGCCTGGCTATCAACTCATGCTCAATGGAAAAACATGTCAAGGTGAGAAAACATTGGGACATTTATTGCTACAACTTAACGTAAAATGAATATAGTGTGAGAAATGTCTTTTTTTTTTAATAATTTTTCTTCTAGTTGCTTCCTCTCCTCTCACATTCCCATGGGTCAGACTTAATCTATAATCCTTGCTTTTGCAAGCAGGAGAAAGCAATTAAGCAAAGGAAGAGTTGAGAAACACTTTTGGTATGGTCTTACCAGAAGGAGCAAGAATGCCTAAGCCACTTCATATCATATATATATATATATATATATATATATATATTTAAAACTAAATGGAAATAGACCTCTTCAAACATGTTTTCACAGTTCAGCTAAGAAGAAAGGAGAAATGAGAAGAGTGCTCAGTAAATGTACCTCAGTATTAGGCATTATTTTATACTTTGTCTTAGTGATCAGTGGGTAACTGATTAATCCACTCATTCTTCGAGTCAAATGATGAGTAACAATCATGTGACAGAGTTGCAGGATGCAGGAGGTTAAAACAGATGAATAATGTACACTCTCTTCCCTTTATGATCTTAGAGTCTAGTGGAGACAGACATGCAAATAAGTGCATAATCAACATACAAGGCTGTAGGTGTTATAACTGTTTTAGATAATGTGTAGTGATGGTAGAAAGAAAATCAATCTCAATAGCAAAATTGTTAAACAAAAATGTGAAAGGAGCATTGTATATTGATGAGGTTTAGTATGTTGTAACGTGTCCTTGATCAAAAGAATATGAACTTGTATAAATCGTTAAAATCTTCTAAGAAACCACCTCAATTCCATAGACAAAATCTAAGAATATTATATAGGTCTTAATAAGCCTCTGAATTTTATTAGTTTCTGTCATGTATAAAAGACTTCCCTTCACAAAAGACTTGCTAAGATGCAGCTCATGGAAATGTGTTCCAGAAGCCAAGACCAGGATGCACAATGGCTTCACCCGAGTTACCATGAGCTTCCACACGCTTACTCAACCCATTCACCCATCACACTCCCTGAGAGTCCCCACTAATCCTGTGGGCTGGGGAAGGAAAATGAACTCAATAATAACCTTTACTCCCAGCCATCACTCAAACATTTATGAAGAACTTACCCTGTGAGGAACATCTTACTAAGTTTTGAAATACTGGAAGAACATACATACATTATAGTTTTATGTTTTTCCAAAACAACTGTTATCTCATTTTAATCAGCAGTATAGTTTTGTCAAGAACAATAATTTGTACCCATTCTACAGTTGATAAAACTAATTCTCAGAGTGGTTATGTGAGTCTCAATGTCCTAGAACCATCAAGAGCAAGGGTAGGACTTGATCACAGATCTCACAATGTCAGAAATGGTCCTTTATCTCTCCTGTGATGCTGTGAACACCAGGGTCATTGTATTGTGGGAGCAGACAGAGGTTAGAGCACTTACGTTGTCCATATTTTATAACTTCTCCAGCTCTTCAACCCAAGAATCGTTCTGAAAAGGTGGCAGTGCACAACACTAACATTACACTCCCAACAGGTACACCAGGCACCAAGGAAGGAAGGGGGTAGATACTAAGCATTTGGAATAACCAGCCAGACTGAAAACTCCTTAGCCAGATTTATATATATATACATATAAATTTATTTATTTTATTTATTTATTTTTGGCTGCATTGGGTCTTCGTTGCTGCGCGCGGGCTTTCTCTAGTTGCAGCAGGTGGGGGCGACTCTTCATTGTGGTGCATGGGCTTCTCATTGCAGTGGCTTCTCTTCTTACGGAGCACGGGCTCTTGGCATGTGGGCTTCAGTAGTTGTGGCACACGGGCTCAGTAGTTGTGGCACACAGGCTTATTTGCTCCGCGGCATGTGGGATCTTCCCGGACTGGGGCTCGAACCCATGTCCCCTGCATTGGCAGGTGGATTCCTAACCACTGCGCCACGAGGGAAGCCCCTTTAGCCAGATTTTTAAGGGTTATATTATGTCATATTCTCATTAGAGGATTTTTTCTTCTGTAAATTATTCCAGTTTGTTTTTTTTAGTTGCCCTTGTCACTCCTTCACTTCAAAACATTTTTCAGCTTTCACTTTTACTCCAGAGAGTGGAAAATAATGTGCACAAATCAGAAACAGGTATCATTTAAAATGTTTGCAATTTAAATGAGTTATATATTTTTGTGGTTTTAAAAAAAGACATGAGGGACTTCCCTGGTGGCACAGTGGTTAAGAATCCACCTGCCAATGCAGGGGATATGGGTTCGATCCCTGGTCCAGGAGGATCCCACATGCTGTGGAGCAACTAAGCCCGTGTGCCACAACTACTGAGTCTGCGCTCTACAGCCCGAGAGCCACAGCTGCTGAGGCCACGTGCCACACCTACTGAAGCCCACGTGCCTAGAGCCCGTGCTCTGTGACAAGAGAAGCCACTGCAATGAGAAGCCCGTGCACCACAATGAAGAGTAGCCCCCACTCGCCGCAACTAGAGAAAGCCCGTGCGCAGCAACGAAGACCCAATGCAGCCAATAATTAATTAATTAATTAATTAACTTTTTAAAAAGTTGTCTAAGAAAAAACATGAGAGACAACAATTATGACCTTTAAAGAAGTCTTTACTCTAAAGAATAACTTGGAGTCTTTATAGCTTTAGAAAGTGTTTGAGGCATTTATGAGGAACAAAGTGCTACTTTTCATTCACAGATAAATTTTTGAATCTTTATACATTAGTGATAGAAACGTCAGTAATAAAAGGGATATTAAAGTGAATTTGACACTGAATGAGGACAAAGACTAGTCTACAGTGGAAGTCACCAGACTAAAAAATGAAAAACAAAAAACATGACCAATTATAATTTGCCCCAGAAGCAGAGAGGAGAAACTAAAAAATCCGTATGCTAATTTTAAGCACCGTTAATCTAATTCTAAAACTGTAAGAACACTACATGTTGGCATTGCATTCGAAATGAGTGTTCTAATCTATCCAAGTTTTAAGAAGCAATTCATAATGTTTGTCAAGAATCTGAATTACTCTACACCCTCTATAAGACAAATGTTTCAAGTATGCTTATCCTAAACTACTTTTTTAATGTATCCAGAGCACTTGGTTAAATGCACTCATATGTTCTAAAGCTATTATTGTGAAAGTTTTTCAGCTCATCTTGGTATTCTTTTCTTGTAGCAATAATATTTATGTTATGAAATCCCTATACTTTAATTTTTATCATAATAATTTTCTAATAATATTTTATAAAAACCAGACATCACCACACTGTCAGTTAACAGAAGACAGTCTGATTTCTCCATCTTTTCTAGCTTCTTTTTTTAAGACCAATGAGTAAAGTGAATGAACAGAGTGACTAGAGTGAATGCCTACAGGATGCTTACTCCTGAGGAGATAGCAGTAGACAGAAGACAAAGGAGGGCTACCTTCCCCAAAGCTCAAATACTTTATGAAAGCTCTTCTATAGGAAGTGTACATTATTATGGAGCTAGAGACAAACACTGTGTATATTAGATTCTCATATCTCTGATAGATTTATTTGCAGCCAATGAAAATCTGTGATAAGGTAGCTGTTCTTATTATGCCTGGACGTGTGTCCAGATTCTGGCCTCCAATCACCATTTTCATGGACCCTAGTAGCCCACTGGCCTCCATGTTTCTGCATGAGTTCACTCTAAAAATTAAAGCTAAAATGAAATTTGGAGTATGGATGGGCAGGGAATTTTTTTTATGGAGAGAAAAGAAGATAAGATTAATTGAATTTCTTTCACGTTTTCCTAAAGGGCTTTTCACTTCATTCTGAGACAATCTCATTTTGTCAAGGAGATGGAGCACTGCTGGCAGATAAAATCATAATTAGAAATTGGTTTACAGAGACAAAAGGCAAGATTTAACTGAAATAAAACATGTTTCACTCTGTTCCATTCCTGGAGGAAAACTAGTCCTAATATAAAACGAGTAATAGAAAGCACATTATGTCATTATCAGCACATCTAAGTAACTAAAAAGTCAAGTAAGTGATTTACTCCATATAATTCTAGCTTAATATCTTTTGACTTTGTACAGACTATTGTTAAGTTTAAAGAAACTAATTACATTGTATGTCATTTCCTTAAGAAATGGAATATATTTGGAACCAAATCTAAAAATGATCATTTTTGACACAGAAATGCAAATGGCATTTCTGGACAAGATGGTGGAGTAGATGGATCTTGAGCTCACATCCTCTCAAAAGCACAACATTTATTCTTCACGATTTATATACTGTCTCTTGGAATATCTTCTCGCCTTTTTTTTATAGTAATATTCCAAGTTATTTACGAGTTCACGAAAAACTTCACAAATTTAACCCAAGATCAATATAAATACCATCATGCAGATACCGAGTCACTACTATGAAATGACATAATAGTTACACATACCCATTGGTTGTGGCACCAATTCCATGACTGAAGTACGTTTGACCTTTAGAACCTACCTCTCCAAAAAACTGATTTGGGTCCAATTATACATCAGAATCTATGTTTATTCAAATACTAAAGAAGAAAATGTTACAAGTGGCTCTGTCCAGCCCATTGACTTAAACTTTCTCTAAAATTAGTCTTCATATTTTTTGTTTACCTACTCCAAAAAGAAATTTGAAAACCTTCACTCATACTTGTAAAAATCAACCTCCAAAGTTTCTTACCATGTTTAAATAGTTACAGAGAATGTGAGTTCTGGCATTGGTGTTTACGTGCTTTCAATGTATTTTCATCAAAACTTTGGAACTGCACGCTTAACTCAGTTACTGGAGGATGACCACCATATAATTTAAAAGTGTTTACTCATTGTAAAACCAACCAGACTGTCAGGAAAATGTCTAAAGTCATTTTTCTGTTCAAGTAAAAGTGTTAGTAGGTGTTCCTATGACAGCTAGCTCACTTCTGAAATCTAATTTAAAATGGAGAACTAAGACCATTGGTTTGTAGCCATGATGAAATAAGGCCTGCCACTATCAATATATGCCACCAGTTTTCTTACCCTTCCTATGTGCCTGGAAGCATTTTATACCCTGTATCATAAAGAAATTTGCAATTAGTGGAAACATTTTTTTGTAAAGCAGAAGAAGGATGTAAGAGGGAAGAGTTTGGGAAAGGAGAACTCCAGGCCATAGGAAATTCTCAAGCAGATTGATTTTAGGAAGGAGAACTTAGGAGGGAAAATCAAAATCTGAATGGAGAGCAGGACAATATGGTGGAGTAGCTGGATCTTGAGCTCACATCCTCTCAAAAGCACAACAAAATCACAACTAACTGCTCAAAAACCACTGATTTAAAAAAAGACTGGAACCTAACAAAAAAGATAGTCTACATCCAAAGACATTACAAATAGAACTACCATACGACCCAGCAATCCCACTACTGGGCATAAACCCTGAGAAAACCATAATTCAAAAAGAGTCATGTACCAAAATGTTCATTGCAGCACTATTTACAATAGCCAGGACATGGAAGCAACCTCAGTGTCCATCTACAGATGAATGGATAAAGAAGATGTGGCACATATATACAATGGAATATTACTCAGCCATAAAAAGAAACAAAATTGAGTTATTTGTGGTGAGGTGGATGGACCTAGAGTCTGTCATACAGAGTGAAGTAAGTCAGAAAGAGAAAAACAAATACCATATGCTAACACATATATATGGAATCTAAGAAAGAAAAAGGTCATGAAGAACCTAGGGGTAAGACAGGAATAAAGACACAGACCTACTAGAGCACGGACTTGAGGATATGGGGAGGGGGAGGAGTAGGTTGTGACAAGGTGAGAGAGAGGCATGGACATATATACACTATCAAGCATAAAGTGGATAGCTAGTAGGAAGCAGCTGCATATCACAGGGAGATCAGTTAGGTGGTTTGTGACTGCCTAGAGGGGTGGGATAGGGAGGGTGGGAGGGAGGGAGATGCAGGAGGGAAGAGAAATGGGAACATGTGTATATGTATAACTGATTCACTTTGTTATAAGGCAGAAACTAACACACCATTGTAAAGCAATTATACTCCAATAAAGATGTTAAAAAAAAATAAAAGAAGAAGAAACCCAACAAGACGGTACAAGGGGCTCACTCACAATATAATCAAACCCTATGACCCCCAGGTGGGCAACCCACAAACTGGAGAACAGTTATATCACAGAAGTTCTCCCACAGGAGTGAGTTCTGAACCCCATGTCAGGCTCCCAGCCTGGGGTTCTGGCATTGGGAGAAGGAGCGCCCAGAGCACTTGATGTTGAAGGCCAGCAGGGCTTGAGTCCAGGAGCTCCACAGGAGTAGGGGAAACAGAGACCCACTCTTGGAGGGTGCATAGAAGGTCTTGTGTACACCATGACCCAGGGCAAAAGCAGTGACTTCATTAGGAGCCTGGGCCAGACCTACCTGCTGGTCCTGGAGGATTTCCTGAGGAGGTGGGGGGCAGCTGTGGCTCACTGTGGGGACAAGGACACCACTGGCAGAGGTACGGGGGATTATTTATTAGCATGAGCTCCCCTAGAGGCTGCCATCTTGGTACCATGATCTGGCCTCACCCAACAGACTGTAGGCCCCAATTCTGGACACCTCAGGCCAAACAAGCAACAGGGCAGGAACACAAAGCAACAGGGCAGGAACACAGCTCCACACATCAGCAGACAGGCTGCATAAGGACTTCCTGAGCCCACAGCCACCTCTAGACATGCCCTTTGACATGGCCCTACCCACCACAGGGTCAAGACCCAGCTTCACCCACCAGAAGCAAGAAAACTACAGTCTGGCAGCCTGCAGAACTGAGTCCACAGACACAGATAAGAACCTACCCCAGGACTAGCTTGGTCCCTGGCCCTTGGTGACAAGAAGGGAGTGTACTTCTGGGACACATAGGACATCCCCTACAGGGAGCCACTTCTCCAAGGTCAAGAAACATAACTAACCTTCCACATACATAAAAATACAAATAGAAATCTAGACAAAATGAGGGAGAGGGGAGTATGTTCCAGACCAAGGAACAAGATAAAACCCCAGAAGAACAACTAAGTGACGTGGAGATAGACAATGTACCTGAGAAAGAGTTCAGAGTAATGATCATAAAGATGATCCAAGAACTCAGGAAAACAATGGATGCACAGAGCAAGAAGTTACAAGAAGTTTTTAACTAAGAGATAGAAAATATAAAGAACAACCAAACAGAGTTGAATACAATAACTGAAGTGCAAAACACACTAGAAGGAATCAGTAGCAGAGTAAGTGAGGCAGAGAATGGATAAAGTGAGCTGGAAGACAGAGTGGTGGAAATCACTGCCACATAACAGAATAAAGAAAAAAATGAAAAGAAATGAGGATAGTTTAAGAGACCTCTGGGACAACATCAAACGTACCAACATTCACATAATAGAGGTCCCAGAAGGAGGAGAGAGGGGGAAAGGGCCTGAGGAGATATAAAGAGATAATAGCCAAAAATTCCCTAACATGAAAAAGGAAGCAGTAACCCATGTCCAGAAAGTGGAGAGAGTACCATACAGGATCAACCAAAGGAGGAACGTGCCAAGGCACATAGTAATCAAACTGACAAAGAGAAAATATTAAAAGCAACAAGGGAAAAGCAACAAATAACCTCATGGGGCTTCCCTTGTATGTTATCAGCTGATTTTTCAGCAGAAAATCTGGCCAGAAGAGAGTGGTACAATAAGGTGATGAAAGGGAAAACCCCACAACCTAGGATTCTCTACCCAGCAAGGCTCTCATTCAGATTTTGATGGAGAAATCAAAAGCTTTACAGACAAGCAAAAGCCAAAAGAATTCAGTACCACCAAACCAGCTTTACAACAAATGCTTAGGGAACGTCTCTAGGTGAAAAAGAAAAGGCCACAACTAGAAACAAGAAGATTACAAAATGGGAAAGCTCACTGGTAAAGGCAAACCTACAGTAAAGGTAGGAAATCATCCATATTCAAATATGATATCTAACCCAGTAATCGTGAGAAGACAGTAAAAATGCAGGATACTTGAAGTGCACTTGAAATTAAGAGATCAGCAACTTAAAACAATCATGTATATATATATAGACAGCTATATGAAAACCTAATGGCAAATGCAAACCAAAAATCTATAACAGATATACACACACACAAAAAAAAAATGGAATCCAAACACAATTCTAAAGATAGTCATCAAATCACAAGAGAAGAGAACAAAAGAGGAAGGGAAGAAAAAACACCTACAAAAACAAATCCAAAAGAATTAACAAAATGGCAGTAAGAACATACATATAAATAATTACCTTAAATATAAATGGATTAAATGCTCTAACCAAAAGACATGTTTACAAACGGATAAATTGATAGAAAAACAAGACTGGTATATATATAGTCTACAAGAGACTACTTCAGATATAGGGACACATACAGACTGAAAGTAAGGGAATGGAAAAAGATATTCCATGCAAATGGAAATCAAAAGAAAGCTGCAGTAGTAATACTCGTATCAGACAAAAGAGACTTTAAAATAAAGACTTCTAAAAGAGACAAAGAAGAACACTACATAATGATCAAGGAATCAATCTAAGAAGAAGAGATAACAATTGTAACTATATTGGGTTGGCCAAAAGTTCTTTCAGGTTTTTCCTTAAGATGTTACAGAAAAAGCCAAACGAACTTGTTGGCCAACCCAATATACGCACCCAACATAGGAGCACCATAATATGTGAGGCAATTATTAACGGACATAAAAGGAGAAATTGACAGTAGCATAGTAATAGCGGGGGACTTTAACACCCCATTTATATCAATGGACAGATCATCCAGACAGAAAATCAGTAAGGAAACACAGCACTTAAGTGACACATTAGACCAGATGGACTTAATTGATGTTTATAGAGCATTCCATCCAAAAACAGCAGAATACACATTCAAGTTCAAATGGAACATACTCTAGGACTGATCACATTCTGGGCCACAAAGCAAGCTTCAGTAAATTTAAGAAAATTGAAATCATAATCAAGCATCTTTTCTGACCGCAATGCTATGAGATTAGGAATCAACTACAAGAAAAAAACTGCAAAAAACACAAACACATGGAGGCTAAACAGTATGCTACTAAACAAACAGATCACTGAAGAAAGCAGAGGAAATCAAAAAATACCTAGAGACAAATGAAAACAAAAACATGACGATCCAAAACCTATGGGACACAGAAAAAGCAGTTCTAAGAGAGACGTTTATAGCTGTACAAGCTTACCTCAGGAAATAAGAAAAGTCTCAAACAACCTAACCTTACACCTAAAGCAATTATAGAAAGAAGAATAAACAAAACCCAAAGTTAGTAGAAGTAAAGAAATCATAAAGACAGAGTAGAAATAAATGAAATAGAGATGAAGAGAAAACAGTAGAAAATATCAGTAAAACTGAAATCTGGTTCTTTAAAAAAGAATGAACCTATGTATATATATAACTGAATTACTGTGCTATACACCTGAAACTAACATAACATTGTAAATCAGTTATACTCCAATAAAATTTTTTTAAATAAAATAAAAATAAGTCAGAGTATTAAAGTGAAAATAAAAGCCAGTTCTTTGAAAAGATAAACAAAATTGATAAACCTTCAGACTCATCAAGAAAAAAAGTGAGAGGGCCCAAATCAATAAAATCAGAAATGAACAAGGAGGTGTTACAACTGAAACTACAGAAATACAAAGGACCATACTAAAAGCAACTATATGCCAATAACATGGACAGCCTAGAAAAAAATGGACAAATTCCTAGGAAGGTACAATCTCCCAAGACTGAATCAGGAAGAAATAGGAAATATGAACAGAATAATCACAAGTACTGAAAGTGAAACTGATTAAAATATTTCAAACAAACAAAAGCCCAGGACCAAATGGCTTCACAGGCAAGTTCTATCAAACATTTAGAAAAGAGTTAACACCTATCCTTCTGAAGCTGTTCCAAAAACTTGCAGAGGAAGGAACACTTCCAAACTCATTCAATGAGGCCACCATCACTCTGATACCAAAGCCAGGCAAAGATACCACAAAAAAAGAAAAAACACAGGCCAATACCACTGATGAACACAGGTGCAAAACTCCTCAAAATACTAGCAAACTAAATCCAACAATACATTAAAAGTATCATACACCATGATCAAGTGGGATTTACCCCAGGGATGCAAGGATTTTTCAATATCCACAAATCAATCAGTGTGATATACCACAGTAACAAATTGAAGAATAAAAACCATATGATCATCTCAATAGATGCAGAAAAAGCTTTTGGTAAAATTCAACATCCATTTATGATAAAAAAAAAAAAAGTCTCCAGACAGTGGGCATAGAGGGAACCTACCTCAACATCATAAAGGCCATATATAACAAACCCACAGCTAAAATTATATTCAATGGCGAAAAGCTGAAAGCATTTCCTCTAAGATCAGGAACAAGACAAGGATATCCACACTCCACTTTTATTCAACATTATTTTGGAAGTCCTAGGCATGGCATTCAGAGAAGAAAAAGAAATAAAAGGAAGCCAGATTGGCAAAGAAGAAGTAAAACTGTCACTATTTGCAGATGACATGATACTATACATAGAAAATCCTAAAGATGCAATGAAAAAAACTACTAGACCTTAATAAATTCAGTAAAGTTGCTGGATACAAAATACACTGAAATCTTTTGCATTTCTATACACTAACAATGAAAGATCAGAAAGAGAAATTAAGGAAACAATCCCATTTACCATTGCATCAAAAAGAATAAAATACCTAGGAATAAACCTACCTAAGGAAAAAAAAAAAAACGAAACTTACCTAAGGAGAAAAAAGACCTATACTCTGAAAATTATAAGATGCTGATGAAAGAAATCAAAGATAACAAACAGATGGAAAGATATACCATGTTCTTGGATTGGAACAATCAATACTGACAACATGACTATACTACCCGAGGCAAACTGCAGATTTAATGCAGTCCCTATCAAATTACCAATGGCATTTTTCACAGAACCAGAACAAATAATTCTAAAATTTGTATGGAAACACAAAAGACCCCAAATAGCCAAAGCAATCTTGAGACAGAAAAACAGCTAGAGGAATCAGCCTCCCCTACTTCAGACTATACTATGAAGCTACAGTAATCAAAACAGTATGGTACTGGCACAAAAACAAACATAGATCAATGGAACAGGATAGAAAGCCAGGAAATAAACCCACACACCTATGGTAAAGTAATCTACAACAAAGGAGGCAAGACTATACAATAGAGAAAAGACAGCCTGTTCAATAAGTAATGCTGGGAAAGGACAGCTACGTGTAAGAGAATGAAATTAGAACATTCTCTAACACCATGCACAAAAATAAACTCAGAATGGGTTAAAGACCTATATGTAAAGCCAGATACTATAAAACTCCTAAAGGAAAACATAGGCAGGATACTCTTTGACATACATCATAGCAATATCTTTTTGAATCTGTCTCCTGAGTAACAGAAATAAAAATAAAAATAAAATAGGAACAAATGGGACCTCATGAAACTTAAAAGCTTTTGCAGAGCAAAGGAAACCATAAACAAAATGAAAAGACAACCTACAAAATGGGAGAAAATATTTGTGAATGCTGCTACTGACAGGGATTAACCTCCAAGACATACAAACAGCTCATGACCAAAAGAAAACAACCCAATCAATAAATGGGCAGAAGCTCTAAATAGACACTTTTCCAAAGAAGACATACAGATGGCCAAAAGGCACATGAAAAGATGCTCATGCCTAATGGTTAGAGAAATGCAAATCAAAACTACAATGAGGTATCATCTCACACTGATCAGAATGGACCTCATCAAAAAGTCTCAAAATAATAAATGCTGGAGAGGGTATGGATAAAACAGAACCCTTCTACACTGTTGGTTGGAATGTAAATTGATACAGCCACTATGGAGAACAGCACAGAGGTACCTTAAGAAGCTAAAAGTAGAGCTACCATATGATCCTGCTACTTTACTCCTGGGCATATATCCAGAGGAAACCATAATTCGAAAATATACATGCACCCCAATGTTCACTGCAGCACTATTTACAATAGCCAAGACATGGAAGCAATCTAAATGTCCATCGACAGAGGAATGGATAAGGACAATGTGGTATACATATACAATGGAATGTTAGCCATAAAAAGAATGAACTGATGCCATTTGCAGCAACATAGATGGACCTAGAGATTTTCATACTAAATGAAGTCAGAGAATGACAAATATCATATGATATCATTTACATGTGGAATCTTAAAAAAAAATTGAAGTATACAAAACAGAAATAGACTAATAGACACAGAAAAAAAACTTATGGTTACCAAAGGGGAAAGGGGGGAGGGCTAAATTAGGAGTTTGGGATTAACATATACACACTACTATATATAAAATAGATAACCAACAAGGAACTACTGTATAGCACAGGGAATTATACTCAGTATTTTGTAATAACCTATAAGGGAGAAGAATCTGAAAAAGAATATATATACATATATATGTATGTATAACTGAATCACTTTGCTGTACATCTGAAACTAACACAACATTGTAAATCAGCTTTACTTTACTAAAAATTTTTTTTTAAATCTGAATGGAAATTGATTCCCAAAATATTTGCCTGCTCTCAAACTGCTGGGAATTTTCATGCACTACCAGGGGAATACAGATAGCACAGTTTGAAACTATTGCTCTAAAATACGATTCTTAACTTTGGGGTCTTAATCCTTTAAATTGTGTTGAACTCTATGACTGATAAATTTTCTGGAAGGAGGGTCCAATCTTAGCCTTGCTTTATCATGCATGTGTACCTACACACTCGCACACAGAAACGTTTTCATTCACAGATCTCCTGATGCTCAAATATGGACCTCAAGTTAAGAATCATGGCTTAAAAACACTCATTTTCAGAAAGCTCAAAAATAAGTTTCTTTTAGCTTCATCTTGATGCTTCTTAATTTTGGTGATTTAAGAGTGTTTTTATTTAACAACTTTGTATAGAAAACAAAATAAAGAGCATTTCATTTGCATGTCCCCCCAATATCCTAGGGAGAGATACTTTAGGGAGAGCATCCCACCTGAAACAACTGAGGCTGGCTCCTACACAGTTCAGATTTGATCAAACTTGATTATGGTTCTTGATCCTGTTTTTTTTTCTTTACTCAGTTTCTCACCACAAGATCTGAATGAACTGTACAGTCTCCCCTAAATTTATAACTTCTTTAATTTCCACTACACTGCTTCCCACTCAACAATTTGAACTTACAAAAGAAAATACTAGGGAAGGATCATGGATCACTCATGTTTTGTTTTCTTTTGTTTTGTTGCGGTACGCGAGCCTCTCACTGTTGTGGCCTCTCCCGTCATGGAGCACAGGCTCCGGACACGCAGCCAAAATTGATAAACCATTAGCCAGACTCATGAAGAAAAAAAGGGAGAAGACTCAAATCAATAGAATTAGAAATGAAAAAGGAGAAGTAACAACTGACACTGCAGAAATACAAAAGATCATGAGGGATTACTACAAGCAACTCTGTGCCAATAAAATGGACAACCTGGAAGAAATGGACAAATTCTTAGAAAGGCACAACCTGCCAACAGTGAACCAGGTAGAAACAGAAATTATGAACGGCCAATCACAAGCACTGAAATTGAAACGGTGATTAAAAATCTTCCAACAAACAAAAGCCCAGGACCAGATGGCTTCACAGGCGAATTCTATACAACATTTAGGGAAGAGCTAACACCTATCCTTCTGAAACTCTTCCAAAATACAGCAGAGGGAGGAACACTCCCAAACTCAGTCTACGAGGCCACCATCATCCTGATACCAAAACCAGACGAGGATGTCACAAAGAAAGAAAACTACAGGCCAATATCACTGATGAACATAGATGCAAAAATCCTCAACAAAATACTAGCAAACAGAATCCAACAGCACATTAAACAGATCATACACCATGATAAAGTGGGGTTTATTCCAGGAATGCAAGGATTCTTCAATATACGCAAATCAATCAGCGTGATACACTATATTAAACTGAAGAAGAAAAACCATATGATCATCTCAATAGATGCAGAGAAAGCTTTTGACAAAATTCAACACCCATTTATGATAAAAACCCTGCAGAAAGTAGGCATAGAGGGAACTTTCCTCAACATAATAAAGGCCATATATGACAAACCCACAGCCAACATCGTCCTCAACGGTGAAAACTGAAACCATTTCCACTAAGATCAAGAACAACACAAGGTTGCCCACTCTCACCACTTATTCAACATAGTTTTGGAAGTTTTAGCCACAGCAAGCAGAGAAGAAAAGGAAATAAAAGGAATCCAAATTGGAAAAGAAGAAGTAAAGCTGTCACTGTTTGCAGATGACATGATACTATACATAGAGAATCCTAAAGATGCTACCAGAAAACTACTAGAGCTAATCAATGAATTTGGTAAAGTAGCAGGATACAAAATTAATGCACAGAAATCTCTGGCATTCCTATACACTAATGATGAAAAATCTGAAAGTGAAATCAAGAAAAGACTCCCACTTACCATTGCAACAAAAAGAATAAAATATCTAGGAATAAACTTACCTAAGGAGACAAAAGACCTGTATGCTGAAAATTATAAGACACTGATGAAAGAAATTAAAGATGATACAAATAGATGGATGTTCCGTGTTCTTGGATTGGAAGAATCAATACTGTGAAAATGACTGTACCACCGAAAGCAATCTACAAATGCAGTGCAATCCCTATCAAACTACCACTGGCATTTTTCACAGAACTAGAACAAAAAATTTCACAATTTGTATGGAAACACAAAAGACCCTGAATAGCCAAAGCAATCTTGAGAACGAAAAACGAAACTGGAGGAATCAGGCTCCCTGACTTCAGACTATACTACAAAGCTACAGTAATCAAGACAGTATGGTACTGGCACAAAAACAGAAATATAGATCAATGGAACAGGATAGAAAGCCCAGAGATAAATCCACGCACATACGGTCACCTTATCTTTGATAAAGGAGGCAGGAATGTACAGTGGAGAAAGGACAGCCTCTTCAATAAGTGGTGCTGGGAAAACTGGACAGTACATGTAAAAGTATGAGATTAGATCACTCCCTAACACCATACACAAAAATAAGCTCAAAATGGATTAAAGACCTACATGTAAAGCCAGAAACTATCAAACTCTTAAAGGAAAACATAGGCAGAACACTCTATGACATAAATCACAGCAAGATCCTTTTTGACCCACCTCCTAGAGAAATGGAAATAAAAACAAAAATAAACAAATGGGACCTAATGAAACTTCAAAGCTTTTGCACAGTAAAGGAAACCATAAACAAGACCAAAAGACAACCCTCAGAATGGGAGAAAATATTTGCAAATGAAGCAACTGACAAAGGATTAATTTACAAAATTTACAAGCAGCTCATGCAGCTCAATAACAAAAAAACAAACAACCTAATCCAAAAACGGGCAGAAGACCTAAATAGACATTTCTCCAAAGAAGATATACAGATGGCCAACAAACACATGAAATAATGCTCAACATCATTAATCATTAGAGAAATGGAAATCAAAACTACAATGCGATATCATCTCACACCAGTCAGAATGGCCATCATCAAAAAATCTAGAAACAATAAATGCTGGAGAGGGTGTGGAGAAAAGGAAGCCCTCTTGCACTGCTGGTGGGAATGTAAATTGATACAGCCACTGTGGAGAACACTATGGAGGTTCCTTAAAAAACTACAAATAGAACTACCATGTGACCCAGCAATCCCACTACTGGGCATATACCCTGAGAAAACCATAATTCAAAGAGTCATGTAACAAAATATTCATTGCAGCTCTATTTACAATAGCCCGGAGATGGAAGCAACCTCAGTGTCCATCATCGGGTGAATGGATAAAGAAGATGTGGCACATATATACAATGGAATATTACTCAGCCATAAAAAGAAACGAAATTGAGCTATTTGTAATGAGGTGGATAGACCTAGAGTCTGTCATACAGAGTGAAGTAAGTCAGAAAGAAAAAGACAAATACCGTATGCTAACACATATATATGGAATTTAAGAAAAAAAAAATGTCATGAAGAACCTAGGGGTGAGGCAGGAATAAAGACGCAGACCTCCTAGAGAACGGACTTGAGGTTATGGGGAGGGGGAAGGGTGAGCTGTGACAGGGCGAGAGAGAGTCATGGACATATACACACTACCAAACGTAGTAAGGTAAATAGCTAGTTGGAAGCAGCCGCATGGCACAGGGATATTGGCTTGGTGCTTTGTGACAGCCTGGAGGGGCGGGATAGGGAGGGTGGGAGGGAGGGAGACGCAAGAGGGAAGAGATATGGGAACATATGTATATGTATAACTGATTCACTTTGTTATAAAGCAGAAACTAACACACCACTGTAAAGCAATTATACCCCAATAAAAATGTTAAAAAAAAAAAAAAACTACAAATAGAACTACCATGTGACCCAGCAATCCCACTACTGGGCATATACCCTGAGAAAACCATAATTCAAAGAGTCATGTAACAAAATATTCATTGCAGCTCTATTTACAATAGCCCGGAGATGGAAGCAACCTCAGTGTCCATCATCGGGTGAATGGATAAAGAAGATGTGGCACATATATACAATGGAATATTACTCAGCCATAAAAAGAAACAAAATTGAGCTATTTGTAATGAGGTGGATAGACCTAGAGTCTGTCATACAGAGTGAAGTAAGTCAGAAAGAGAGAGACAAATACCATATGCTAACACATATATATGGAATTTAAGAAAAAAAATGTCATGAAGAACCTAGGGGTAAGACAGGAATAAAGACACAGACCTACTAGAGAATGGACTTGAGGATATGGGGAGCGGGAAGGGTAAGCTGTGACAAAGCGAGAGAGAGGCATGGACATATATACACTACCAAACGTAAGGTAGATAGCTAGTGAGAAGCAGCCGCATAGCACAGGGAGATCAGCTCGGTTCTTTGTGACCGCCTGGACGGGTGGGTTAGGGAGTGTCGGAGGGAGGGAGACGCAAGAGGGAAGAGATATGGGAACATATGTATATATATAACTGATTCATTTTGTCTTAAAGCAGAAACTAACACACCATTGTAAAGCAATTATACTCCAATAAAGATGTTAAAAGAAAAAAAAAAACTTAGAGGAGTCTGGGAAATAGCACACCAGGAATCAGGATCCCCACTTGGTGGGTGAAGAAGCTTAAGTGCAGCTACCAAGTTCATTCATGGCGAGGAGAAAGCTAGCACTCAACGTTCCAGTCCAGTATCCACAATGCCTGCCCTGATGGTGTGTTCTGACCCGAGTTGCTGATGGTGCATGTTCCTTGTGCTATTGTAGATGTTGATGAGTGTCTGGAGCAGAATGTGCACTGTGGGCCGAATCGCATGTGCTTCAATATGAGAGGAAGTTACCAGTGCATCCAGACGCCCTGTCCACCCGACTACCAACGGGATCCTGTGTCAGGGTATGTCTTGCCTTCTCTTCCCAGACATGCTTTTGAAAATCCTTCTTCCTCTCTCTCCTTGACCAACAACCCCTGTCTGCAGTCATGTTTCACTCACAGGAAGTCAATAGCCCCCCAGGGATAGAGAGTTACGATGTGTTCCTTCTTCAGTGAACTGGCAAAAAATGAGCTCATCCTGCAGCAGCCACTGCAGCTGAAACCATCACTTTGAGCTGCAGGGTTTCTTGGAGCAAGTCTCCCCAGCATGTAATCCACCAGACAACATCTAGAATTCTGTCTCAGCAGGAAGCATTTTATAGGGTGATAGAGCCTGCTTTTCTTTGAAATTGTCTCATTTCCGTTGGTGTTGCCTCAGGGTTTTCAGGGCGCTCAGCCGTTAGAGCGCTCCAAGAAGTATCATGGCTGTTATGGTGATGAGTCAACATGACTCCATGAGAGCATGGAGGAGAGCAAAGATGAGTCAGTGGTCTGTCCATTCACATCTCATCTTGCTTACGTATCCTGCTGTCTGAAACGCTGTCTTTTCTGGGTTCTGAATAAACCACTCTTCTATTTTCTCCCTCCCCTTACAGAAATGTATTCTGTTTAGGTACCAAGTTAGTGGGTTGCTTGGAAAATGAGATAATAGCCATAATGAATAGGACCCACTAATAAGGTGGTTCTGAAACCAAATGCTGGTTGGATCTCACACTTTGTTTTCCTCTCAGCGGTGACTACCATGTTACTGTAACATGGTCAAGTGTGGACTAGCCAGGATCCATCAAAAACCTATTTGTAATCTGTCTGAGGGTAATAGGAAGGAAAGGGAAAAAATTAAAAGTGCAGACTTAGGATACTTTTAAAAATACTATGACTGAAGAATCCCTATCTTCAGAACATGGTCCTTTGTACTTTTTTTTTTTAGTTTTACTCTTTATTACCAGTGATTTCTGGCAGACAATTTAAAAGTCATGATGACTCAAAAACAACCACTGTGGGCCCTGGAAAAAGAAAATATAGTATGTTTAATCTAAAATCATGTGGAAGGCAAATACAGAAGGAAGTTTTTTTTCAGGAGTCCTAATTGACCTTTCATTATTTTTAGAAAAGTAAACCAAATATCAATATATTCTGTTTCCGCTTTCAAATAGTCTTAGGGTAGATGTTAAAATTTTTAAATCATTTACATTCCTCTCTTTAAGAAGTCCTTGTTTCCAATATATGTGCAGATGCTTCTCTTTCCAAAACTGACTTTTCATTTTAAAGGCAATCTTGTGGTACTCATACTTTTTTCAATGGTTCAAAAGCTTCTGATTTTAATAGAGCTGAGAGAGAGATATATGACTCTAGTCCAGCACACTCTCATCACCATCTGGCATCTGGTTTCCGTTAATGACACAGAACATGGGGTGAGCCTTAGTGCTTTGCAGTCAGACTGTCTCCTGCCTTTAATGCCCGAAAGTTGTCATGGATCACGATCACCTGCATCATGCTTTCTCCTGCTTCCAAGCCAAGATAACTGTATACATTTCATGTGTTTGTTGTCCTTAGGTTCTGCCTCAAGAACTGTCCACCCAATGATTTGGAATGTGCCTTGAGCCCGTATGCCTTGGAATACAAACTTGTCTCCCTCCCATTTGGAATAGACGCCAATCAGGATTTGATCCGGCTGGTTGCATACACACAGGATGGAGTGATGCATCCCAGGACAACTTTCCTCATGATAGATGAGGAACAGACTGTTCCTTTTGCCTTAAGGGATGAAAACCTTAAAGGAGTGGTATACACAACACGACCTCTACGAGAACCAGAGACCTACCGCATGAGGGTTCAAGCCTTATCCTACAGTGCCAACGGGACCATTGACTATCAGACCACATTCATAGTTTATATAGCTGTGTCTGCCTATCCATACTAAGCAGCTCTCCAAAGCCTAATCCACATAATTAAACTGCATATATCATGGGAATCGCGTTCTCTTCCAGATTACTGTCTCCTGAGCAGTTGCAATCTTGGCAACTTGAAAATGGTGCTATGCTTTTTTGTGTGCCTTCCTTGGTACTGCTGAGGTATTTTCATGATCCCACCACGGTCATATCTTTTGGTAAGGTCTAGAAAAGTCCCTTAGTATTTTCTTTATTTATTACACTGGAGCAGTTACTTCGCAAAGATTATCCTGAACATCTAACAGGACCCATCAGTGATGTGTTATAGTAACATAGTAGCTAAGATAATTTCCTGTAAAAAAAGAAAAAAAAAATCCAAGTGGATTTGAGCATTTAACCATTTTTAGAATAATAAAACTGGTTGCTATGTGTTTTGATCAAAGCTTACCGAGTAACTTATGAAGATGCTTTTTTTTATGTATTAATACTTTATAATACGACTTACATACTTACGTTCACTTAGGAAAGAAAGAAATACCACTCATTGTAGAAATATAGTACAGCTTCTAAGAAAGTTTTGATACCAAATGATGCTCACCTTGATTGAACATCCAAAATAAGATTATTTTCAGTGACTTTGTGGAACCAGCTGAACCAGTTAGGATAATAGGAAAAAAATATTTTTGTCCTCAGTGATTATTTATGGCATGGATCTTTGCTCTAACATTTTTGACATGGTCTTCCATTCAGTTAGTGCCATAACTTTTTTTTTTTAAGTCTTTATTGAATTTGTTACAATACTGCTTCTGTTTTATGTCTTGGTTTTTGGCCATGAGACATGTGGGATCTTAGCTCCCCAACCAGGGATTGAACCCACACCCCCTGCATTGGAAGGCAAAGTCCTAACCACTGGACTGCCAGGGAAGTCCCATCTCCATAACTTTTACATTCTAGACTTTTTAAATTTTCCTGTCAATTGGAAACAATTTTTTTTAAATACAGGTGGGACAGTTTTGTTTTTCTTGAAAATCTTGTATGTTCAAATTAGCATAAACGTTAAACGTCAATACACTGTAAATGGTGGTAACAGACTCTGGAAGCAATTGCCAGGATGTATTCTATTTTTATGAAGTGTACATATTTCCTTCGTGTGCATTTTCTATATAATATCTTGATGGACTCTTTTATAAAGTTATTTTATAAAAAAATAACATTGTTACAGTAAAACCTGCCTAAATAAAATTTTCACATCCTTTTTCTTAACGTTTTTGAAAACCTAAAATTTGTTTCCTTATAGCTAAAGTATTAAAGTTTATAGATGCACATACATATACGTGTATGTCATACACATCATAATTTAATCATCACAGCTCTTGAGATAGTATTATTCACATTTTATATGTCAGGATCCTAGGATTCAGATAACTTATGTAACTTCCTTAAGGCAACACAGCTAATTAGTCACAAAAATGTCATACCTTCTACCTCCCATGACTCCACGTTAAAGAGTATCTCCATTTCATGACAGTTTTCTCACCTAGGTAACAGTTTTGTATCACACGATGTGACTTCATCTACCTGTGATAGGTAATAAGCTAGCAAAGGTCTGATCATGGCCTATGATTGAAGAATGTTTACCTAGCTCACATTATTCAAAGAAACCTGGAAAAATCATCTAGTCCACAGCCAGGCAGTCAGGAGGGTGATTATCTAAATCAATGTTTGCCAAAGAATATTCTACAGAACAATAGCTGGGTCAACTGAGTTCCAATATCAAGAAGTTTGTGAAACACTATATATCATGTCCTCCTATTAAATATTTACTATGAGTACTGATACTTAAATAATCTTAGAAATTCAGTAGTAAACAAATTTAAATTGTTCAAGTCCACAATTACCAAAATGTTTAATCACAAACATTTGTCCCCAATATATTGTAATATATCACTGAACATTTGGAGAATGCTGGTTTAATATAATCAAGATATCTGCTCAACTCCTTAGTCCCTAGAAAGGATACTTTACAGCCTACTTTGGTAAACAATTCCAGCACATGACTTTGACCACTGAGCTTCTTCTTAATTGAACCACACTGACTTTAACACCCCACTTACATCAATGGAGAGATCATCCAGACAGAAAATCAATAAGGAAACACAGGCCTTAAATGATACATTAGATCAGATGGACTTGATATTTATAGAGCATTCCATGGAAAAGCAGAATACACATTTTTTTCAAGTGCACATGGAACATTCCCCAGGATAGATCACATGCTAGGCCAGAAAGCAAACCTCCGTAAAATTAAGAAAAGTGATATCTTATCAAGCATCTTTCCCGACCACAACGCTATTAGACATCAACTACAGTAAGTCCCCTACATGCAAATGAGTTCCATTCCAAAAGTGTGTCCACAAGTCCAATTTGTTCGTAAGTCCAACAAAGATAGCCTAGGTACCCAACTAACACAATCAGCTATACAGTAATGTACTGTAACAGGTTTATAATACTTTTCTTACAAATAATACATAAAAAAACACAAAAAACAAAACACTTTTAATCTTACAGTACCTTTAAAACTACAGTAATACAACAGATGGCATACAGGGGCCAGCATCGAGTGAACAGGCAAGAAGAGTTACTGACTGGAGGCAGGAGAGGAGGTGGGAAATGGTAGAGCTGAAGGATCATCAGCAATAGATGGAGAGCAAGAGCAAGCTGCAATTTCACTCAAGCCTGACATCGATGGTACAGGTTTTGGTTCCTTGCTGGATTCAATTTACCCTCT
Source organism: Globicephala melas (assembly GCF_963455315.2). NCBI lineage: Eukaryota > Metazoa > Chordata > Mammalia > Artiodactyla > Delphinidae > Globicephala > Globicephala melas. The sequence continues at coordinate 44,205,261 of NC_083314.1, read as the reverse complement.
TGAAAAAAACCATCCAGTGATGTCTGGGTAGTAGCTCTTTTTTTCTCATCACAGATGACATGGTAGCCCTGGTTTGCATTCTGGATGGCTGCTGCAACCTTCATGTATTGTTCTACATCCGGGTCCTGTGCCTCAAAAACTAACAGTGCCTCCTCAAATAAAGTAAATTTCCTTGCCATTTTCTGTGTCGTGAATCTCTTCAGTTACTTCTTTCTCTTGTCTCTCTTCATCCTTTCTCCGGGCTTCCAATTCCTGGCACTTCTTAGCAGGACCAGCTACATCACCACTGCTTTTACGCTTCCTTCTGGACATCCCAGGCTTGAAATAAAAATACTGTGCTACTGTACTCTATACAGCACTGTACAGTAAAGTACACAAAAGCACAACCGCTTGTAGAGGAAGCATGCACATGACAATGTACACCAGACATGTGAACTAACTTACATGACTGGACATACAAATGCACGTTCACATCTTTGAAAGTTCACAACTTAGGCTTCCGGAAGATGGCAGAAGAGTAAGATGCAGAGATCACCTTCCTCCCCACAGATACACCAGAAATACATCTACACGTGGAACAACTCCTACAGAATACCTACTGAACGCTGGCAGAAGAACTCAGACCTCCCAAAACGTAAGAAACTCCCCACGTACATGGGTAGGGCAAAAGAAAAAAGAATAAACAGAGACAAAAGGACAGGGACGGGACCTGCACCAGTGGGAGGGAGCTGTGAAGGAGGAAAGGTTTCCACACACTAGGAAGCTGCTTCGCAGGCGGAGACTGCGGGTGGCAGAGGGGGAAAGCTTCGGAGCTGTGGAGGAGAGCAAGCAACAGGGGTGCGGAGGGCAAAGCAGAGAGATGCCCACACACAAGATCAGGGCCGACTGGCACTCACCAGTCCGAGAGGCTTGTCTGCTCACCCGCTGGGGCGGGCGGGGCTGGGAGCTGAGGCTGGGGCTTCGGTTGGAGAGCAGGGAGAGGACTGGGGTTGGCGGGGTGAACACAGCCTGGAGGGGGCTAGTGCACCACAGCTAATCGGGAGGGAGTCGGGGAAAAGTCTGGACCTGCCGAAGAGGCAAGAGACTTTTTCTTCCCTCTTTGTTTCCTGGTGCGCGAGGAAAGGGGATTAAGAGCCCTGCTTAAAGGAGCTCCAGAGACGGGCGCGAGCTGCGGCTAAAAGCGCAGACCCCAGAGACAGGCATGAGACACTAAGGCTGCTGCTGCCGCCACCAAGAAGCCTGTGTGCGAGCACAGGTCACTATCCACACCTCCCTTCCGGGGAGCCTGTGCAGCCCGCCACTGCCAGAGTCCTGGGATCCAGGGACAACTTCCCCAGAAGAACGCACGGCGCGCCTCAGGCTGCTGCAACATGCCGCCGGTCTCTGCCGCCGCAGGCTCGCCCCGAACTCCGTACCCCTCCCTCCCCGCGGCCTGAGTGAGCCAGAGTCCCCGAAGCACCTGCTCCTTTAACCCCGTCCTGTCTGAGCAAAGAACAAACGCCCTCCGGCAACACACATGCAGAGGCGGGGCCAAATCCAAAGCTGAGCCCTGGGAGCTGTGAGAACAAAGAAGAGAAAAGGAAATCTCTCCCAGCAGCCTCAGAAGCAGCGGATTAAAGCTCCACAATCAACTTGATGTACCCTGCATGTGTGGAATACATGAATAGACAACAAATCATTGAAATTGAGGAGGTGGACTTTGAGAGCAAATTTATGATTTTTTCCCCTTTTCCTCTTTTTGTGTGTATGTGCATGCGTCTGTGTGAGATTCTGTCTGTATAGCTTTGCTTCCACCATTTGTGCTAGGGTTCTATCCATCCGTTTCTTTTTTTTAATATTTCTTTCTTAATAATTATTTTTTATTTTAATAACTTTATTTTATTTTACCTTACTTTATTTTAATTTACTTTATCTTTCTTATTTCCTTATTTCCTTCTTTCCCTCCTTCCTTCCTTCCTCCCTCCTTTCTTTCTTTCTTTTCTTTCTTTCTACTTCTACTAATTCTTTCTTTCTAATTTTTCTCCCTTTTATTCTGAGCCGTGTGGATGAAAGGCTCTTGGTGCTGCAGCCAGGAGTCAGTGCTGTGCCTCTGAGGAGGAGGAGACAACTTCAGGACACTGGTCCACAAGAGACCTCCCAGCTCCACATAATATCAAACAGCGAAAATCTCCCACAGATCTCCATCTCAACACTAGCAGCCAGCTTCGCTCAACGACCAGCAAGCTACAGTGCTGGACATCCTATGCCAAACAACTAGCAAGACAGGAACACAACCCCACCCATTAGCAGACAGGCTGCATAAAATCATAATAAGTCCACAGTAACCCCAAAACACACCACCAGACGTGGACTTGCCCACCAGAAAGACAAGATCCAGCCTCATCCACCAGAACGCAGGCACTAGTCTCCTCCACCAGGAAGCCTACACAACCCACTGAACCAACCTTAGCCACTGCGGACAGATACCAAAAACAACGGGAACTGAGAACCTGTAGCCTGCAAAAAGGAGACCCCAAACAGTAAGATAAGCAAAGCGAGAAGACAGAAAAACACATAGCAGATGAAGGAGAAAGATAAAAACCTACCAGATCTAACAAATGAAGAAGAAACAGGCAGTCTACCTGAAAAAGAATTCAGAATAACGATAGTAAAGATGATCCAAAATCTTAGAAATAGAATAGACAAAATGCAAGAAACATTTAACAAGGACCTAGAAGAACTGAAGATGAAACAAGCAACGATGAACAACACAATAAATGAAATTAAAAATACTCTAGATGGGATCAATAGCAGAATAATTGCGGCAGAAGAACGGATAAGTGACCTGGAAGATAAAATAGTGGAAATAACTACTGCAGAGCAGAATAAAGAAAAAAGAATGAAAAGAACTGAGGACAGTCTCAGAGACCTCTGAGACAACATTAAACGCACCAACATTCCAATTATAGGGGTTCCAGAAGAAGAAGAGAAAAAGAAAGGGACTGAGAAAATATTTGAAGAGATGATAGTTGAAAACTTCCCTAATATGGGAAAGGAAAGAGCTAATCAAGTCCAGGAAGCACAGAGAGTCCCATACAGGATAAATCCAAGGAGAAATACACCAAGACACATATTAATCAAACTGTCAAAAATTAAGTACAAAGAAAACATATTAAAAGCACCAAGGGAAAAACAACAAATAACACACAAGGGAATCCCCATAAGGTTAACCACTGACCTTTAAGCAGAAACTCTGCAAGCCAGAAGGGAGTGGCAGGACATATTTAAAGTGATGAGGGAGAAAAACCTGCAACCAAGATTACTCTACCCAGCAAGGATCTCATTCAGATTTGATGGAGAAATTAAAACCTTTACAGACAAGCAAAAGCTGAGAGAGTTCAGCACCACCAAACCAGCTCTACAACAAATACTAAAGGAACTTCTATAGGCAAGAAACACAAGAGAAGGAAAAGACCTACAATAACGAATCCAAAACAATTAAGAAAATGGGAATAGGAACATACATATTCATAATTACCTTATATGTAAATGCTCCCACCAAAAGACACAGATTGGCTGAATGGATACAAAAATGAGACCCATATATACACTGTCTACAAGAGACCCACCTCAGACCTAGAGACACATACAGACTGAAAGTAAGGGGATGGAAAAAGATATTCCATGCAAATGGAAACCAAAACAAAGCTGGAGTAGCAATTCTCATAGCAGACAAAATAGACTTTAAAATAAAGACTATTAGAACAGACAAAGAAAGACACTACATAATGATCAAGGGATCGATTCAAGAAGAAGATATAACAATTGTAAATATTTATGCACCCAACATAGAAGCACCTCAATACATAAGGCAAATACTAACATCCATAAGAGGGGAAATCAACAGTAACACATTCATAGTAGGTGACTTTAACATCCCACTTTCACCAATGGAAAGATCATCCAAAATGAAAATAAATAAGGAAACACAAGCTTTAAATGATACATTAAACAAGATGGACTTAATTGATATTTGTAGGACATTCCATCCAAAAACAACAGAATACACATTTTTCTCAAGTGCTCATGGAACATTCTCCAGGATACAGCATATCTTGGGTCACAAATCAAGCCTTGGTAAATTTAAGAAAATTGAAATGGTATCAATTATCTCTTCTGACCACAATGCTATGAGACTAGATAACACTTACAGGAAAAGATCTGTAAAAATACAAAAACATGGAGGCTAAACAATACACTACTTAATTATGCAGTGATCACTGAAGAAATCAAAGAGGAAATAAAAAAATACCTGGAAACAAATGACAATGGAGACACAACGACCCAAAACCTATGGGATGCAGCAAAAGCAGTTCTAAGAGAGAACTTTATAGCAATACAATCCTACCTTAAGAAACAGGAAACATCTCGAATAAACAACCTAACCTTGCACCTAAAGCAATTAGAGAAAGAAGAACAAAAAATCCCCAAAGTTAGCAGAAGGAAAGAAATCATAAAAATCAGATCAGAAATAAATGAAAAAGAAATGAAGGAAACAATAGCAAAGATCAATAAAGCTACAGC